>NC_086450.1:295277682-295613307 GCF_028390025.1 Pseudophryne corroboree | reverse complement strand
TTTTATTCTCCCTCCAGGGGGGTCGTGGACCCCCACGAGGGAAAATAGTTGTCGGTATGCCGGGTGTCGGGATTCCGGCGCCGGTATACTGTGTGCCGGGATCCCGACATTCGGCATACAGAAGACCACCCGACAGAAGGGTGGGAGGCTCAGAGGCACAGAGTGAAGTGGGGAGAATGAGAGACAAAGTGAGGGGTATTGCGAGAGATTCAGATGGGAGATGATGGTGTGGCTGAGAGACGACGCAGGGAGGAGATGATGGTGTGGCTGAGAGACGACGCAGGGCGGAGATGATGGTGTGGCTGAGAGATGCAGGGAAGGGGTAATGGCGTGGCTGATAGATGCAGCGGGAAGGAGGTGACACGAGTCTGGGTGAACCTCTGTTGTATGATGATGACATTGGTTATATTCCTACACAAACAGGCATCTTCCGGATCATGTGATCTCCTACAGGAATAGTGATCACCGACTGAAGACACTGTCTGCCCAGGAAGGATACATTTCTTCAGAGGTTCCCCGTTATGAGAAACCACCATATAGGTAAGGTGCATATTGAATAGAAAAGAATGCCAGTAGGTGGTGCTAGACACGCCCGATAGGTGTTGCTAGACATGCCCAGTAGGTAGGTGGTACTAGACACGCCTCTACGATGGTGCACCCCCTAATAAAATGTGCTGCGCACACCTGTGTGCGGCGGGGGCTGCGGCGGGGGAGAGTGGTGGGTAATTTAGTTTATAATGGGCTGAGTTCACCCATGCTTTATCAGTGACCCAAGGCTCAGGGCTGTACTCCTTCTGTTGTATTCTATACTGCTGGTAGAGTGGGACAGTAATGTGCTCTCCCTGGCGTCACCCTCTTCCTGTCACCCTCTCACTGTCACCGACTGCTCTAACCCACAGCTGGCACCGACTGCTGGTACCCTCTCACTGTCACCCTCTCGACATCACTCACAGCTGGCACCGACTGCTGGTACCCTCTCTCTGGCGTCTCCCTCTCGACATCACCCACAGCTGGCACTGACTGCTGTCACCCTCTCCCCGTCAGCCACAGCTGGCCCCGACTGCTGTCACTCTCTCCCTGCCACCCTATTGGCATCACCCTCTTCCCGTCACCCACAGCTGGCACCGACTTCTGTCACCCTCTCCCTATCGTCACCCTCTCTTTATTACCCACAGCTGGCACAGACTTCTCTACCCTCTCACTGTCACTCACTACCTGGCGTCAACTTCTCCCTGTCAACCTCTCCTTGTTGCCCACAGCTGGCACCGACTGCTGTCACCATCTACCTGGCGTCACCCTCTCTCCATTACCCACAGCTGGTGCCAATTGCAGTCACCCTCTCCCCCTCTTCTGTCACCAACTCCCTGGCATCAACCTCTTCTTGTCACCCTCTCCCTGTGACCCACAGCTGGCACAGACTGCTGTCACCCTCTCCCTGTGACCCTCTTGCTGTCACCAGCTCCCTGGCATCCTCCTTTCCCTGGCGTCACCCACTGCTGTCCCCCTCTCCCTGTTACAAACTGCTGTCATCCTTGCCCTGGCGTCACCCACTGTTATCACCCTCTCACTTGCAACACCTTCTCCCTATCACCCTCTCCCTAGCATCACCCACTGCTGTCACCCACTCCTTCTCCCTGGAATCGCCCACTGCCTTTCTTTGTCTCCCACTGACCCAGGGACAGCGGTGGTAGCAGGCATTGGCTTGGGTGCGGTGGCGCGCATCGGCGGGACACAGCAGACATTATGGCTGCAGTGCCTCACCAGCCACTGAGCTCACCGCACGCCACTGATTGCGCCCAATAGTTGGCTTGTTGTTAATGCTAAACCCCCTAGGGATCTGCTCTACCCGATAGTAGTCAGAAAGTGTCCATCCATGATAAGTGAAATCCAACTCACGCTTTTTGAGTTTGTACCAAGCTACATACAGTTCTTCAGAGGATACATCCCCTGTTCCCTCAAATGTAGTTTCCTTATGCAGGATATTATCTGCTTCTAGGTCAGAGTAACTGAAGGTATCAGTGTTGTCACATTGCAGAATATATGACGTGAATTCACTAGTCTCACCAGCCTGAGACATGTTTACTGTGTATCCTCCACGCACCAATAGGTAGGTAAACCACAATTTACTGGAACAATCCAATGCAAAAAGTGCCTTGTGCCAAAAAATGTGATACAAAAGTGCAAATAGTGCAAAAAAAGAGTGAACAAAATTCCTGCTGAAGTCCAATACATAAATACGGTGCCTTGATGTAATTCACAATACCCACTGCGGGGGCTGCTGTAGATCCAATACAATTTCATGCAATAATCCGGCACTCAACAAAATACCTTGTATATTACCCATGTGCCCTCTTACAGGGGACAGCACCCCCACAAAGTAGCTTCCATAAGATAGCGGCACTCAGGGATTTGAAGTAAAACCAAACATGTTTTATTTACACATCAACGTTTCGGGGTTTTATCCCCTTTATCAGGATAACCACACAGTGTAACAAATAACTTACAGTATTTATACCTTACCAACAGTGTATCTGTCCACGGGTCCTTCCCTCCGCCATTGCAGACACCGAACACCGCACTTGTGTCGCTTAACTTAGTCATACAGCTATCTTGGTGCAACTTTTAGGCCTAATACAATATTGTGAGGTGTGAGGTGTTCAGAATAGACTGGAAATGAGTGGAAATGAATGTTAGTGAGGTTAATAATACCGTAGGATCAAAATTACCCCCAAATTCTGTTATTTTACCTGTTTTTTTTTCTCCAAAAATCATCCAGATCCAAAACCAAAACATGAAAGGGTGGTTTTGGCAAAACAAATCCAGATCCAAAACATGAGGATGGAACCAGAACCAAAACTAAAACACGAAAAGTGATCGCCGCACCTCTCTAATTTGTATGTGTATTAGTATATGTACATTTTCTTGTTGTTTTTTTTTGTATATGTAAGGGACTTCACCATATATATGCACTTATAGCACTTTATAATACTGTGGATGTACACCATGATGCTGTGATGTCAGTAACTCCTAAATATATTAATGTTTTAACTGTTTACGTAGATTGTTGTCACGTTACCATAGTGAGGCTTCCTGGATACCTTCCCCTCGTCACGGGGACGCGATAGACGTCACTACCGGATCCAGAAGTTGCCGTGACCAGAAGTGTGGCGTTCGGCGTCCGCGATGGCGGAGGGGAGGACCCGTGAACATATACACTGTTGGTAAGGTATAAATAAGTTGTTTGTTGCACTTGTTGGTTATCCTAATGAAGGGGGTAAAACCCCAAAACGTTGAAGTGTAAATAAAACACGTTTGGTTTTACTTCAAATCCTGGAGTGCCGCTATCTTTTGGAAGCTACATTGTGGGGGTGCTGTCCCCTGTAAGAGGGCACCTGTGTAATGTACAAGGTATTTTGGTGAGTGCCGGATTATTGCATGAAATTTTATATATATATATATATATATATATTTATTTGTGTGTATATATATATATATATATATATATATATATATGTATGTATGTATGTATGTATATATATATATATATATATATATATATATATATATACTGTATATATATATATATATATATATATATATATAATTAATACAAAAAAATCATGTCTTCCAAATGCATTAGTAATGCAGCACAGGGCCTGGTCCATTGAAAGTAGGTGGACAACAAGCAAGTAGAATAACTAGCACCAAGGTTCATAAGGGTAATCTGCTCCAGACAATTTAGCAATATGTTCTCTTCGGGGGCTCTGCAAAAAATGAGTGAACAATCTGCCCTTTTCAGTAAACCAACCCTGAATAGCCTGGGCCTCTTTCCGGCACAACTTTTTTTTATTTTTTTTATAAAGAAGACATGTCAGCTTTCTATGTAATACAATGAGGAGTCACTGCTTTGCTGCATAGTTAAAGGACACCTTCATTTGGATTTCCACTGGCCTTTAATTTACACCATATAAAATAATCAGCAGTCATCATACAGTACTTTTTCTAAAAATAAATACAGGAAAACAGTTTAATTTGTGTATATAATATTGTGTTTATATTAAGGTTAATTGCAAAATTGGCAAATTGGAGAATTGACAGATATATGTTGTTATTACACAAAACAACATATATCTGTCAGTTCACCAATTTGCCAATTTTGCAATTAACCTTAATATAAAAGCATTCTCAATGTACATAATAATGTATGTAAAATTGTTTCATTCCCAATTTCAATTTTGTATTCTTTATTCAATTACAATATACAGTGGTAAAATGCATCTAGCAAATGAATGCATCAGAACACTTTTTAAGTTGCAATTGATGCACAAGATAAACAAGTTGAACACTTGACTACCTTTACTAATTGGATTGTTGCACCATTTTGCTAGCATGCTCAGCTTTTTTCTGTTTTTATTGCTTTTTGTCAGGGTTGACAGTAATCCTTTTAAAGCTTGTGCTGCTGAAAATCAAGAATATTTGGAAGAAAATCAAACTTAATGGGAAAGGAAACAAGTGCTGGCAGTCTGCGTTTTCGCATTCTCAGGACTGTAGAATAAGTGAAACACCTAATGAAGATGAGCTGGCAGGCTGTTTAAGAAAATAGAGTCACTTACATGAAATTCAGACAATGATCATAAGAAATGTTTCTTCTAGATGTAAGAATGAGGTCAACTCAGCATAAAGTTTCTCTATTTTAGACATATGGTCCATATACTGTACAAATGTTTCATTTTGGGAGACTAGCTGAATTTTACAACAAGGTCAGTGACATTTCCTATCAGAGATGTGTCTAATTCTACTCTTGACAGGTACTATATCAAAACTGTCATGCTATATTCAGACTATCATTCATTTTCATAATTATTATACTGCTCCATTCTTTCCTTTTTATGTATATTAATATACTATCAGAGCCTAATAATGCAGGGTGTTACACTGAAGGTTCTGTTCTCCTGGTTTAACTGTCCATGTACCAGCCATGAAAATGTTCATATGTGCATAGTGGGTACCAATGAGGGTGAACAAGAACAGATGAGCTTCTCTATCACATTATGCACTGTCTTTGTCGCTCTCCCTATCAGTATTTTCATCATCATCGGAACTTATACTCAGTTGGTAGATAATTGTGTGGATACTTCAGCTGTCCAACTGATGGATCATTCTGACAGAGGAGAGAACTTGTTGCATTGCAATTATTCATTTTTATGATTGATAATTATGTTGTATGCATATACAGTGCATCCAGAAAGTATTCACAGCGCTTCACTTTTTCCACATTTTGTTATGTTATAAATTCCAAAATGGAATAAATGTATTTTTCCCTCAAAATTCTACACACAATGGGGTTCATTCCGAGTACATCGCACGTAGCATTTTTTTGCTGCTCGTGCAATCAACTAGATGCCGCCTATGGGGGGAGTGTATTTCTGCATAGCATGGCTGCGAACGCTTGTGCAGCCCTGCTATGCAAAAAAAGTTTCCTGTAAAAGAAGACCAGGGTAAGAGTTACTTATCCTGTGCGATCGATCCAGCGATGCAGGTCCCGGAATTGACGTCAGACATCCGCCATCCAAACACCTGGACACGCCTACGTTGGACTCACCACTCACCAAAAACGGTGAGTTGCCACCCGGTTCCGCCTTCCTCCTGTCAATCTTCTTGTGGTCAATGCTGTGACCACTTTCTTCACTAGCGGTGTCGCTGCCTGGTGACGGCTGTCACCGGGCAATGACGCATCTGTGCAATGCAGCCGCTGCACATACGCAGTTCCGACCCAATCGCACGGCTGCGAGGAAGCGCAGCATGTGATCGGGTTGGAATGACCCCTAATACCCCCTAATGACAACGTGAAAAAAAGTATTTTTGAGATCTCTGCAAATTTAAAAATAAAAAACTAAGAAATCACATGTACATAAGTATTCACAGCCTTTTCTCAATACTTTGTTGATGCACCTTTGACAGCAATTACAGCATCAAGTCTTTTTGAATATGATGCCACAAGTTTGGTACACCTATCTTTGGGCAGTTTCGCCCATTCCTCTTTGCAGCACCTCTCAAGCTCCATCAGGTTGGATGGGAAGGGTCAGTGCACAGCCATAATCAGATCTCTCCAAAGATGTTCAATCGGATTCAAGTCTGGGTTCTGGCTGGGCCACTCAAGGACATTCCCAGAGTTGTCCTGAAGCCACTCCTTTGATATCTTGGCTGTGTTGTTGTCCTGCTGAAAGATGAACCGTCGCCCCAGTCAGAGGTCAAGAGCACTCTTGAGCTGGTTTTCAATCAGGATATCTCTGTACATTGCTGCATTCATCTTTCCATCTATCCTGACTAGTCTCCAAATTCCTGCCACTGAAATACATCCCCACAGCATGATGCTGCCACCACCATGCTTCACTGTAGGGATGGTATTGGCCTGGTGATGAGCGGTATCTGGTTTCCTCCAAACATGATGCCTGGCATTCACACCAAAGAGTTCAATATTTGTCTCATCAGACCAGAATATTTTGTTTCTCATGGTATGAACGTCTTTAAGGTGCATTTTGGAAAACTCCAGGTGGGCTGCCATGTGCTTTTTACTAAGGAGTTTCTTCCATCTGGCCACTCTACCATACAGGCCTGATTGGTGGATTGCTGCAGAGATGGTTGTCCTTTTGGGAGGTTCTCCTCTCTCCACAGAGGAATACTGTAGCTCTGACACAGTGACCATCAGGTTCTTGGTCACCTCCCTGACTATGGACCTTCTCCCCCGATCGTTCAGTTTAGATGGCCAGCCAGCTCTAGGAAGAGTCCTGGTGGTTCTGAACTTCTTCCATTTATGGATGATGGAGGCCACTGTGCGTATTGGGACCTTCAAAGCAGCAGATATTTTTCTGTATCCTTCCTCAGCTCTGACACAGTGACCATCGGGTTCTTGGTCACCTCCCTGACTATGGACCTTCTCCCCCGATCGCTCAGTTTAGATGGCCAGCCAGCTCTAGGAAGAGTCCTGTTGGTTCTGAACTTCTTCCATTTATGGATGATGGAGGCCACTGTGCTCATTGGGACCTTCAAAGCAGCAGATATTTTTCTGTATCCTTCCTCAGATCTGTGCTTCGAGACAATCCCGTCTCGGAGGTCTACAGACAATTCCTTTGACTTCATGTTTGGTTTGTGCTCAGACATGCACTGTCAAGTGTGGGACCTTATATAGACAGGTGTGTGCCTTTCCAAATCATGTCCAATCAACTGAATTTACCTCAATTTTGAGCTTCATGGCAAAGGCTGTCAATACTTATGTACATGTGATTTCTGAGTTTTTTATTTTTAATAAATTTGCAAAAATCACAGAAAATAACTTTTTGCACGTTGTCACTTTGTGGAAAGAGAGAAGCACTGTAAATACTTTCTGGATGCACTGTACAAGCACCTTCTCAGTACACAAAACTGGCAAGAGAAAGAGGATAGTGGGAATTTATTGCACTTTACTCTATATTTTCCATGATAGATACAATATATCAGGCATAGGATAATATAGGTGTGCAGGGGTGTGTTGGCCAGCCCAATAGGTTGGTGGCCTCATGGATACTTACAGTGGATTTCTTTGGGTGTCTTTTTTTAACTGATTCCTATTTTGTAAGGAGATTTAATGAACAATATGTAGAAAGGAGATTGGGCAGGAGGAGGGCTGTCTGTGGGAACGTAAATAAAAATTCTTCACTGTATTCCATCCCGCTATAAAGCCATACAGCCTAGTGATGCAATATGAAGTCCCTCCCCCTCTCATGTTGTGGTGAAATCAGCATTCCGTCACACTGTGGCTATGCTGTGTGGGAGAAGCATTGGAATATTGATCTGTAATAGGTAACCGGATCCAGAGGGAGGTTGCAGGATGGTGCAAATTAAAGGTAACATAATATTTAGAATAAGGGTGATAGGATGAGTTGATTTTATTATGAGGGTGGAGTAATTACCCAGTCTTGTTTTATTACTATTTTGCTCACAATCATAAAGTGCAACAGAATAGGCTGGCACTATATTTGTAACTGTTTAGAAATAAATAAATACATTTATAAATAAATAAGTAAATAAATAAGTGTGTTATGCTTTTAAGGACTGATAAAGATGAAGGGGTTCTTATTATGAGACATAAGAAAGTAATTTAATGGTTAATGTTTATGTACAGAATTAGTTGATGTGGGGTAAATTAATAATGAGATGAAGTAGTTATTGATTTTAAAGGGGTTACTTATGTTGGATTATTACACTGGTACTGAAGGAGTTAATGATGTTTGAGAAGTTAATTAATAATGGGGGTTTTATATGGTGGGCAGTAGAGAGTGCTCGCTGTATTGTATGATAGTCACTGTGATGCTCTCTATATTGTACGGCAGTCCGTTGAATAGTTTTTGTGTTGTGTGGTTGTCCCTAACATGGTCATTGTATTGGGGTACTTAGGTCCACAGTCACTAGGCTGACCCTATATAATAGACATGGAAAAGGTTGACATAGTAAAAAAGTAGACACTGGAAAAGGTCGTCGGAAACAAAAGGTCGACACAAAAAAGGTTGATACAGCACTTTTAAGTTTTTTTGGTGTTGTCACCACCAACGCACATAGGCCCTCATTCTGAGTTGATCGCTCACTAGCTATTTTTTTCAGAGCAGCGATCAGATAGTTGCCGCCCACGGGGGAGTGGATTTTCGCTTTGAAAGTGTGCGATGCATGTGCAGCAGAGCAGGATGAAAATGTTTTTTGCAGTTTCTGAGTAGGTCTGAACTTACTCAGCCCTTGTGATCACTTCAGCCTGTCCGGTCCCGGTATTGATGTCAGAGACCTGCATAACAAACGCCTAGACACACCTGTATTTTCCCTACCACTCCCAGAAAACGGTCAGTTGACACCCATAAACACCTTCTTCCTGTCAATCTCTTTGCGATCGGTTGTGCGAATGGATTCGTCGCTAGATGCATTGCACAGCAACTATGCTGTTTGTACCCGTACGACACGCGTGTGCATTGCGGTGCATACGCATGCGCAGTAGTAACCTGATCACTGCGCTGCGAAAAATGTCAGCGAGCGATCAACTCGGAATGAGGGCCATAGAACCCCTAATAGTGTACCACGTCCTTTCGCATGGCTCACGTCACTTGCCATTCTACAGGCAAGGTATCTTGCTCCACTACCGCTGTGCTCGGCACAGTTTTCTATTCCAACTTGTAGTCCACATGGATGGTAAAGTATGGAAAAGTATAAAAATATGCTAAAAAAAACTAAAAAGTTGTGTCAACCATATGTGTCAACGATTGTCATGTTGACCTTTTGAACCTGTTGACCTTTTGCACCTGTCGACCATAAGCACTGCCAACCATTTTCATGTTGATCTAATGAAATTCACCTATTGACCATGTCTACTTAATGCATGTCAACCATATGGGGTTGATCTATTTATTGACAATCTAATTAGTGTCAAGCTATCATCTGGATACCTTTGTATTGTATGACAGTCACTTGTATGTCCTCTGCATTGTATTGGATGCTCTGTGTATTGGGGGTAATTCCAAGTTGATCGCAGCAGGAAATTTTTTAGCAGTTGGGCAAAACCATGTGTACTGCAGGGGAAGCAGATATAACATGTGCAGAGAGAGATAGATTTGGGTGTGGTGAGTTCAATCTGCAATCTAAATTGCAGTGTAAAAATAAAGCAGCCAGTATTTACCCTGCACAGAAACAAAATAACCCACCCAAATCTAACTCTCTCTGCACGTTATATCTGCCCCACCTGCAGTGCACATGGTTTTGCCCAACTGCTAAAAAATTTAGAGATGAGCGCCGGAAATTTTTCGGGTTTTGTGTTTTGGTTTTGGGTTCGGT
Organism: Pseudophryne corroboree; assembly: GCF_028390025.1. Classification (NCBI taxonomy): domain Eukaryota; kingdom Metazoa; phylum Chordata; class Amphibia; order Anura; family Myobatrachidae; genus Pseudophryne; species Pseudophryne corroboree. The sequence continues at coordinate 295,603,458 of NC_086450.1, read as the reverse complement.
TCCGCGGCCGTGTTTTGGGTTCGACCGCGTTTTGGCAAAACCTCACCGAATTTTTTTTGTCGGATTCGGGTGTGTTTTGGATTCGGGTGTTTTTTTCAAAAAACACTAAAAAACAGCTTAAATCATAGAATTTGGGGGTCATTTTGATCCCAAAGTATTATTAACCTCAAAAACCATAATTTCCACTCATTTTCAGTCTATTCTGAATACCTCACACCTCACAATATTATTTTTAGTCCTAAAATTTGCACCTAGGTCGCTGGATGACTAAGCTAAGCGACCCTAGTGGCCGACACAAACACCGGGCCCATCTAGGAGTGTCACTGCAGTGTCACGCAGGATGTCCCTTCCAAAAAACCCTCCCCAAACAGCACATGACGCAAAGAAAAAAAGAGGCGCAATGAGGTAGCTGTGTGAGTAAGATAAGCGACCCTAGTGGCCGACACAAACACCGGGCCCATCTAGGAGTGGCACTGCAGTGTCACGCAGGATGTCCCTTCCAAAAAACCCTCCCCAAACAGCACATGACGCAAAGAAAAAAAGAGGCGCAATGAGGTAGCTGTGTGAGTAAGATAAGCGACCCTAGTGGCCGACACAAACACCGGGCCCATCTAGGAGTGTCACTGCAGTGTCACGCAGGATGTCCCTTCCAAAAAACCCTCCCCAAACAGCACATGACGCAAAGAAAAAAAGAGGCGCAATGAGGTAGCTGTGTGAGTAAGATAAGCGACCCTAGTGGCCGACACAAACACCGGGCCCATCTAGGAGTGTCACTGCAGTGTCACGCAGGATGTCCCTTCCAAAAAACCCTCCCCAAACAGCACATGACGCAAAGAAAAAAAGAGGCGCAATGAGGTAGCTGTGTGAGTAAGATAAGCGACCCTAGTGGCCGACACAAACACCGGGCCCATCTAGGAGTGGCACTGCAGTGTCACGCAGGATGTCCCTTCCAAAAAACCCTCCCCAAACAGCACATGACGCAAAGAAAAAAAGAGGCGCAATGAGGTAGCTGTGTGAGTAAGATAAGCGACCCTAGTGGCCGACACAAACACCGGGCCCATCTAGGAGTGTCACTGCAGTGTCACGCAGGATGTCCCTTCCAAAAAACCCTCCCCAAACAGCACATGACGCAAAGAAAAAAAGAGGCGCAATGAGGTAGCTGTGTGAGTAAGATAAGCGACCCTAGTAGCCGACACAAACACCGGGCCCATCTAGGAGTGGCACTGCAGTGTCACGCAGGATGTCCCTTCCAAAAAACCCTCCCCAAACAGCACATGACGCAAAGAAAAAAAGAGGCGCAATGAGGTAGCTGTGTGAGTAAGATAAGCGCCCCTAGTGGCCGACACAAACACCGGGCCCATCTAGGAGTGGCACTGCAGTGTCACGCAGGATGTCCCTTCCAAAAAACCCTCCCCAAACAGCACATGACGCAAAGAAAAAAAGAGGCGCAATGAGGTAGCTGTGTGAGTAAGATAAGCGACCCTAGTGGCCGACACAAACACCGGGCCCATCTAGGAGTGTCACTGCAGTGTCACGCAGGATGTCCCTTCCAAAAAACCCTCCCCAAACAGCACATGACGCAAAGAAAAAAAGAGGCGCAATGAGGTAGCTGTGTGAGTAAGATAAGCGACCCTAGTGGCCGACACAAACACCGGGCCCATCTAGGAGTGGCACTGCAGTGTCACGCAGGATGTCCCTTCCAAAAAACCCTCCCCAAACAGCACATGACGCAAAGAAAAAAAGAGGCGCAATGAGGTAGCTGTGTGAGTAAGATAAGCGACCCTAGTGGCCGACACAAACACCGGGCCCATCTAGGAGTGTCACTGCAGTGTCACGCAGGATGTCCCTTCCAAAAAACCCTCCCCAAACAGCACATGACGCAAAGAAAAAAAGAGGCGCAATGAGGTAGCTGTGTGAGTAAGATAAGCGACCCTAGTAGCCGACACAAACACCGGGCCCATCTAGGAGTGGCACTGCAGTGTCACGCAGGATGTCCCTTCCAAAAAACCCTCCCCAAACAGCACATGACGCAAAGAAAAAAAGAGGCGCAATGAGGTAGCTGTGTGAGTAAGATAAGCGCCCCTAGTGGCCGACACAAACACCGGGCCCATCTAGGAGTGGCACTGCAGTGTCACGCAGGATGTCCCTTCCAAAAAACCCTCCCCAAACAGCACATGACGCAAAGAAAAAAAGAGGCGCAATGAGGTAGCTGTGTGAGTAAGATAAGCGACCCTAGTGGCCGACACAAACACCGGGCCCATCTAGGAGTGTCACTGCAGTGTCACGCAGGATGTCCCTTCCAAAAAACCCTCCCCAAACAGCACATGACGCAAAGAAAAAAAGAGGCGCAATGAGGTAGCTGTGTGAGTAAGATAAGCGACCCTAGTGGCCGACACAAACACCGGGCCCATCTAGGAGTGGCACTGCAGTGTCACGCAGGATGTCCCTTCCAAAAAACCCTCCCCAAACAGCACATGACGCAAAGAAAAAAAGAGGCGCAATGAGGTAGCTGTGTGAGTAAGATAAGCGACCCTAGTGGCCGACACAAACACCGGGCCCATCTAGGAGTGTCACTGCAGTGTCACGCAGGATGTCCCTTCCAAAAAACCCTCCCCAAACAGCACATGACGCAAAGAAAAAAAGAGGCGCAATGAGGTAGCTGTGTGAGTAAGATAAGCGACCCTAGTGGCCGACACAAACACCGGGCCCATCTAGGAGTGGCACTGCAGTGTCACGCAGGATGTCCCTTCCAAAAAACCCTCCCCAAACAGCACATGACGCAAAGAAAAAAAGAGGCGCACTGAGGTAGCTGTGTGAGTAAGATAAGCGACCCTAGTGGCCGACACAAACACCGGGCCCATCTAGGAGTGTCACTGCAGTGTCACGCAGGATGTCCCTTCCAAAAAACCCTCCCCAAACAGCACATGACGCAAAGAAAAAAAGAGGCGCAATGAGGTAGCTGTGTGAGTAAGATAAGCGACCCTAGTGGCCGACACAAACACCGGGCCCATCTAGGAGTGTCACTGCAGTGTCACGCAGGATGTCCCTTCCAAAAAACCCTCCCCAAACAGCACATGACGCAAAGAAAAAAAGAGGCGCAATGAGGTAGCTGTGTGAGTAAGATAAGCGACCCTAGTGGCCGACACAAACACCGGGCCCATCTAGGAGTGGCACTGCAGTGTCACGCAGGATGTCCCTTCCAAAAAACCCTCCCCAAACAGCACATGACGCAAAGAAAAATAGAGGCGCAATGAGGTAGCTGTGTGAGTAAGATAAGCGACCCTAGTGGCCGACACAAACACCGGGCCCATCTAGGAGTGTCACTGCAGTGTCACGCAGGATGTCCCTTCCAAAAAACCCTCCCCAAACAGCACATGACGCAAAGAAAAAAAGAGGCGCAATGAGGTAGCTGTGTGAGTAAGATAAGCGACCCTAGTGGCCGACACAAACACCGGGCCCATCTAGGAGTGTCACTGCAGTGTCACGCAGGATGTCCCTTCCAAAAAACCCTCCCCAAACAGCACATGACGCAAAGAAAAAAAGAGGCGCAATGAGGTAGCTGTGTGAGTAAGATAAGCGACCCTAGTGGCCGACACAAACACCGGGCCCATCTAGGAGTGTCACTGCAGTGTCACGCAGGATGTCCCTTCCAAAAAACCCTCCCCAAACAGCACATGACGCAAAGAAAAAAAGAGGCGCAATGAGGTAGCTGTGTGAGTAAGATAAGCGACCCTAGTGGCCGACACAAACACCGGGCCCATCTAGGAGTGTCACTGCAGTGTCACGCAGGATGTCCCTTCCAAAAAACCCTCCCCAAACAGCACATGACGCAAAGAAAAAAAGAGGCGCAATGAGGTAGCTGTGTGAGTAAGATAAGCGACCCTAGTGGCCGACACAAACACCGGGCCCATCTAGGAGTGGCACTGCAGTGTCACGCAGGATGTCCCTTCCAAAAAACCCTCCCCAAACAGCACATGACGCAAAGAAAAAAAGAGGCGCAATGAGGTAGCTGTGTGAGTAAGATAAGCGACCCTAGTGGCCGACACAAACACCGGGCCCATCTAGGAGTGTCACTGCAGTGTCACGCAGGATGTCCCTTCCAAAAAACCCTCCCCAAACAGCACATGACGCAAAGAAAAAAAGAGGCGCAATGAGGTAGCTGTGTGAGTAAGATAAGCGACCCTAGTGGCCGACACAAACACCGGGCCCATCTAGGAGTGTCACTGCAGTGTCACGCAGGATGTCCCTTCCAAAAAACCCTCCCCAAACAGCACATGACGCAAAGAAAAAAAGAGGCGCAATGAGGTAGCTGTGTGAGTAAGATAAGCGACCCTAGTGGCCGACACAAACACCGGGCCCATCTAGGAGTGTCACTGCAGTGTCACGCAGGATGTCCCTTCCAAAAAACCCTCCCCAAACAGCACATGACGCAAAGAAAAAAAGAGGCGCAATGAGGTAGCTGTGTGAGTAAGATAAGCGACCCTAGTGGCCGACACAAACACCGGGCCCATCTAGGAGTGGCACTGCAGTGTCACGCAGGATGTCCCTTCCAAAAAACCCTCCCCAAACAGCACATGACGCAAAGAAAAAAAGAGGCGCAATGAGGTAGCTGTGTGAGTAAGATAAGCGACCCTAGTGGCCGACACAAACACCGGGCCCATCTAGGAGTGTCACTGCAGTGTCACGCAGGATGTCCCTTCCAAAAAACCCTCCCCAAACAGCACATGACGCAAAGAAAAAAAGAGGCGCAATGAGGTAGCTGTGTGAGTAAGATAAGCGACCCTAGTGGCCGTCACAAACACCGGGCCCATCTAGGAGTGGCACTGCAGTGTCACGCAGGATGTCCCTTCCAAAAAACCCTCCCCAAACAGCACATGACGCAAAGAAAAAAAGAGGCGCAATGAGGTAGCTGTGTGAGTAAGATAAGCGACCCTAGTGGCCGACACAAACACCGGGCCCATCTAGGAGTGTCACTGCAGTGTCACGCAGGATGTCCCTTCCAAAAAACCCTCCCCAAACAGCACATGACGCAAAGAAAAAAAGGGGCGCAATGAGGTAGCTGTGTGAGTAAGATAAGCGACCCTAGTGGCCGACACAAACACCGGGCCCATCTAGGAGTGGCACTGCAGTGTCACGCAGGATGTCCCTTCCAAAAAACCCTCCCCAAACAGCACATGACGCAAAGAAAAAAAGAGGCACAATGAGGTAGCTGTGTGAGTAAGATAAGCGACCCTAGTGGCCGACACAAACACCGGGCCCATCTAGGAGTGTCACTGCAGTGTCACGCAGGATGTCCCTTCCAAAAAACCCTCCCCAGACAGCACATGACGCAAAGAAAAAAAGAGGCGCAATGAGGTAGCTGTGTGAGTAAGATAAGCGACCCTAGTGGCCGACACAAACACCGGGCCCATCTAGGAGTGGCACTGCAGTGTGACGCAGGATGTCCCTTCCAAAAAACCCTCCCCAAACAGCACATGACGCAAAGAAAAATTAAAGAAAAAAGAGGTGCAAGATGGAATTGTCCTTGGGCCCTCCCACCCACCCTTATGTTGTATAAACAGGACATGCACACTTTAACCTTGCACAACGTTGAAATCATTCTCCACTGCGCTTGAGACAGGTGCATTCCACCTCCTATATCGTGCTCAATTGTATAGGCTTGAATGGCCTTTTGCTGCTCCTCCAACCTCTGAAGCATATAGAGGGTTGAATTCCACCTCGTTACCACTTCTTGCTTCAGATGATGGCAGGGCAGGTTCAGTAGTTTTTGGTGGTGCTCCAGTCTTCTGTACGTGGTGCCTGTACGCCGAAAGTGTCCCGCAATTCTTCTGGCCACCGACAGCATCTCTTGCACGCCCCTGTCGTTTTTTAAAAAATTCTGCACCACCAAATTCAAGGTATGTGCAAAACATGGGACGTGCTGGAATTTGCCCATATTTAATGCACACACAATATTGCTGGCGTTGTCCGATGCCACAAATCCACAGGAGAGTCCAACTGGGGTAAGCCATTCCGCGATGATCTTCCTCAGTTGCCGTAAGAGGTTTTCAGCTGTGTGCGTATTCTGGAAAGCGGTGATACAAAGCGTAGCCTGCCTAGGAAAGAGTTGGCGTTTGCGAGATGCTGCTACTGGTGCCGCCGCTGCTGTTCTTGCGGCGGGAGTCCATACATCTACCCAGTGGGCTGTCACAGTCATATAGTCCTGACCCTGCCCTGCTCCACTTGTCCACATGTCCGTGGTTAAGTGGACATTGGGTACAACTGCATTTTTTAGGACACTGGTGAGTCTTTTTCTGACGTCTGTGTACATTCTCGGTATCGCCTGCCTAGAGAAGTGGAACCTAGATGGTATTTGGTAACGGGGGCACACTGCCTCAATAAATTGTCTAGTTCCCTGTGAACTAACGGCGGATACCGGACGCACGTCTAACACCAACATAGTTGTCAAGGCCTCAGTTATCCGCTTTGCAGCAGGATGACTGCTGTGATATTTCATCTTCCTCGCAAAGGACTGTTGGACAGTCAATTGCTTACTGGAAGTAGTACAAGTGGGCTTACGACTTCCCCTCTGGGATGACCATCGACTCCCAGCAGCAACAACAGCAGCGCCAGCAGCAGTAGGCGTTACACGCAAGGATGCATCGGAGGAATCCCAGGCACGAGAGGACTCGTCAGAATTGCCAGTGACATGGCCTGCAGGACTATTGGCATTCCTGGGGAAGGAGGAAATTGACACTGAGGGAGTTGGTGGGGTGGTTTGCGTGAGCTTGGTTACAAGAGGAAGGGATTTACTGGTCAGTGGACTGCTTCCGCTGTCGCCCAAAGTTTTTGAACTTGTCACTGACTTATTATGAATGCGCTGCAGGTGACGTATAAGGGAGGATGTTCCAAGGTGGTTAACGTCCTTACCCCTACTTATTACAGCTTGACAAAGGGAACACACGGCTTGACACCTGTTGTCCGCTTTTCTGTTGAAATACCTCCACACTGAAGAGCTGATTCTTTTGGTATTTTCACCAGGCATGTCAACGGCCATATTCCTCCCACGGACAACAGGTGTCTCCCCGGGTGCCTGACTTAAACAAACCACCTCACCATCAGAATCCTCCTGGTCAATTTCCTCCCCAGCGCCAGCAACACCCATATCCTCCTCATCCTGGTGTACTTCAACACTGACATCTTCAATCTGACTATCAGGAACTGGACTGCGGGTGCTCCTTCCAGCACTTGCAGGGGGCGTGCAAATGGTGGAAGGCGCATGCTCTTCACGTCCAGTGTTGGGAAGGTCAGGCATCGCAACCGACACAATTGGACTCTCCTTGTGGATTTGGGATTTCGAAGAACGCACAGTTCTTTGCGGTGCTTTTGCCAGCTTGAGTCTTTTCAGTTTTCTAGCGAGAGGCTGAGTGCTTCCATCCTCATGTGAAGCTGAACCACTAGCCATGAACATAGGCCAGGGCCTCAGCCGTTCCTTGCCACTCCGTGTGGTAAATGGCATATTGGCAAGTTTACGCTTCTCCTCCGACAATTTTATTTTAGGTTTTGGAGTCCTTTTTTTACTGATATTTGGTGTTTTGGATTTGACATGCTCTGTACTATGACATTGGGCATCGGCCTTGGCAGACGACGTTGCTGGCATTTCATCGTCTCGGCCATGACTAGTGGCAGCAGCTTCAGCACGAGGTGGAAGTGGATCTTGATCTTTCCCTAATTTTGGAACCTCAACATTTTTGTTCTCCATATTTTAATAGGCACAACTAAAAGGCACCTCAGGTAAACAATGGAGATGGATGGATACTAGTATACTTATGGATGGACTGCCGAGTGCCGACACAGAGGTAGCTACAGCCGTGGACTAACGTACTGTGTCTGCTGCTAATATAGACTGGATGATTGATAATGAGATGAAATCAATATATATATGTATGTATATATAATATCACTAGTACTGCAGCCGGACAGGTAGATAATATATTTATTAGGTAATGATGACTGATGACGGACCTGCTGGACACTGTCAGCTCAGCAGCACCGCAGACTGCTACAGTAAGCTACTATACTATAGTAGTATGTACAAAGAAGAAAGAAAAAAAAAACCACAGGTAGGTGGTATACAATTATGGATGGACTGCCGAGTGCCGACACAGAGGTAGCTACAGCCGTGGACTAACGTACTGTGTCTGCTGCTAATATAGACTGGATGATTGATAATTAGATGAAATCAATATATATATGTATGTATATATAATATCACTAGTACTGCAGCCGGACAGGTAGATAATATATTTATTAGGTAATGATGACTGATGACGGACCTGCTGGACACTGTCAGCTCAGCAGCACCGCAGACTGCTACAGTAAGCTACTATACTATAGTAGTATGTACAAAGAAGAAAGAAAAGAAAAAAACCACGGGTAGGTGGTATACAATTATGGATGGACTGCCGAGTGCCGACACAGAGGTAGCTACAGCCGTGGACTAACGTACTGTGTCTGCTGCTAATATAGACTGGATGATTGATAATGAGATGAAATCAATATATATATGTATGTATATATAATATCACTAGTACTGCAGCCGGACAGGTAGATAATATATTTATTAGGTAATGATGACTGATGACGGACCTGCTGGACACTGTCAGCTCAGCAGCACCGCAGACTGCTACAGTAAGCTACTATACTATAGTAGTATGTACAAAGAAGAAAGAAAAGAAAAAAACCACGGGTAGGTGGTATACAATTATGGATGGACTGCCGAGTGCCGACACAGAGGTAGCTACAGCCGTGGACTAACGTACTGTGTCTGCTGCTAATATAGAGTCTAGACTGGATGATAAATTATTGATAATGAGATGAAATCAATATAATATCACTAGTACTGCAGCCGGACAGGTACTATATATATTTATTATGTAATGACTGATGACGGACCTGCTGGACACTGTCAGGTCAGCACAGCACCGCAGACTGCTACAGTAAGCTACTATACTAGTATTTATAAAGAAGAATGAAAAAAAAAACCACGGGTAGGTGGTATACAATATTATATATATATATATATATATATTATATACAATTATATACAATTATATATATATATATATATATATATATATATATATATATATTAAACTGGTGGTGATTGATTATTAAACTGGTGGTCACTTCAGGACAGGTCACGTTGCAACTTGCAACTAGTACTCCGAGGCCTAAGCAGACAATCACAAAATATATTATTATACTGGTGGTCAGTGTGGTCACAACAATGGCAGTGTGGCACTGACTCTGGCAGCAAAAGTGTGCACTGTACGTTATATGTACTCCTGAGTCCTGCTCTCAGACTCTAACTGCTCCCCACTGTCAGTGTCTCCCCCACAAGTCAGATAATACACTTACAGTCACACTATCTAATCTATAAATATCACTTCAGCAAGTAGTATAGTAGTATACAGTAGTACTCCTCCTAATAATGCTCCCCGAAAATACTGTGTCTCTCTCTTCTCTAAACGGAGAGGACGCCAGCCAAGTCCTCTCCCTATGACTCTCAATGCACGTGTGAAAATGGCGGCGACGCGCGGCTCCTTATATAGAATCCGAGTCTCGCGATAGAATCCGAGCCTCGCGAGAATCCGACAGCGTGATGATGACGCTCGGGCGCGCTCGGGTTAGCCGAGCAAGGCGGGAAGATCCGAGCCTGCTCGGACCCGTGTAAAAAACCTGAAGTTCGGGCGGGTTCGGATTCAGAGGAACCGAACCCGCTCATCTCTAAAAAAAATTCCTGCTGCGATCAACTTGGAATTACCCCTCTTGTGTGGTTGTCAAAAGGTTGTTTCTATATTGTATAACAGTTAATGGAAAGCTTTTTATATGTTATGACAATTATTGGAATGATTTCTGTATTGTATATTTGTCACTAGTATGCTCTTTGCATTGTATAGTGGTCAAAGCATGCTCTCTAATTGAATAATTATCAGTAGCATGCTCTCTGTATTGTGTGTAATGTAATTTTAGAATGTAAGCTCTCATGAGCAGGGCCCTCTTCCCTCATGTGCTTTTCTTTCCCTGACTTATACCACCATCACTCCCTATTGTCTACAACGGCACCTAACATTTGTGTTCACTTCTGAATCCTCCCTCACCTACCCCACCAGCCACTATCAAGGCACAGGATCTTGCTTCCTACTTCAAGGAGAAGATTGATAAGATCCGAGATGAAATGGTATGGTCTTCAGCAGCCAGTGACCTGCTCCGTTCCTTACCTGAACCCACTGGCACTCTCTCTTCAATTGATCCCACAAATGAAGATGAAGTATCATCACTCTTCTCATCTTGCTTTTCTACTACCTCTCCTCTTGATCCTTTACCCTCACAAAAAAGTAAAGCTCTGTCTCTGGTGCTCATCCCTACCTTAACTAACAACTGTAATCTCTCTCTCTCTCTCTCTCTACTGGTATTTTTCCTTCACTCTTTAAGCATGCAGTGATTACTCCCATTTAAAAAAAAACAAAATTCTGACCCTAATGCTCTCTCAAACTACCGCCCTATCTCTCAGCTCCCTTGTCTCTCTAAGCTACTTAAGAGACTTGCCTACACTCGACTCACACACTTTCTTAACTCATACACTTTGTTGGACCCACTTCAGTCAGGCTTCCGTCACCAACATTCCACAGAGACAGCACTGTCTAAAGTGGTTAATGATTTGGTCACTACGAAGTCTAAAGGTCATTACTCACTACTTATTCTTCTAGATTTATCTGCTGCATTTGACACTGTAGACCACTCTCTTCTCATACAGACACTACAATCCCTAGGTCTTAAAGACACAGCCCTTTCTTGGTTCCTATCCTACCTATCTAATTGCTCCTTCAGTGTTCGCTTCTCTGAATCTACCCCTACTTCTGGAGTACCGCAAGGCTCAGTCTAGGGTCCTCTGCTTTTCTCTATCTATACCTCATCTCTTGGTAAACTAATCAGCTCTTTTGGATTTCAGTATCATCTGTACGCAGATGATACTCAAATCTACCTATCCTCCCCTGACTTGTCCCTATCTGTACTGGACCGTGTCACTGAATGCCTTTCTGCCATTTCATCCTGGATGACATCTCACCATCTCAAACTGAATATTTCAAAGACAGGGTTAATTATATTTCCACCGGCCAATAGTAGGTACCAACCTGATATCTCTATCACTGTTGAAAACTCGAATATCTACCCTACCCCACAAGCTTGCTGCCTAGGTGTCATCTTTGACTCTGATCTGTCCTTTGTTCCCCACATTCAATCTGTCTCAAGATCATGTTACATGCATCTAAAAAACATATCCAAAATACAACCATACCTTACACAAGACACTGCTAAAACTCTAATCAACGCTCTCATTATCTCCCGCATTGATTATTGCAATAGTCTCCTAACTGGTCTTTTCAAAATTAAACTCTCGCCACTACAATCCATTCTGAATGCAACGGAGAGACTTATCTTCCTCGCTAGACGTTCATCTGTCAGTACCTCCATTGGTTACCTGTATTCTACCGCATTCAATATAAAATACTTTTACGCACACACAAGGCCATTAACCATACTACACCAACGTACATCACTTCACTTATCTCAAAATATCTCCCAACCCGACCTCTTTGCTCTGCACAAGACCTGCATCTCTCATCCACACTCATTACTTGCTCTCACTCACGATTGCAGGACTTCCATCGGGCTGCACCCACTCTGTGGAATGCCCTACCATGCACAATAAGACTTTCCTCTAGTCTCCAAACCTTTAAGAGTTCCCTGAAAACTCACCTCTTTAGGCAAGCATATCAAATTCCAGAACCACCCACATAACTTTCATAAACCTTCCTATCAAATTGCCTCCACTCTTTACAGTCCACACATATCCTCACATGTCTTCTCATTCTTCACTTTCCCTTCCTCTTGAACCCGGTTCATCATTGCTGTATGACCATATCATACAGCCCTCCAAGAACCTTTGCAATCTGGCGAACAACTATGCAATATATAGCACCTTTCCTTGTGTATCCATGCCTATTTCCCTATAGATTGTAAGTTTGCGAGCAGGGCCTTACTACCTCTATGACTTTGTTATCACCCAGTTTGTTATTGTTATTTCCAATTGTAAAGCGCAACGGAATTTGCTGCGCTATATAAGAAACTGGTAATAAATAAATAAATAATAAATAAATAAATATATAAAGCTGCCGATCTCTTCCAAATCGGTGGAAAAAATTCAACTAATATATACTGTACCAAACAAACACAAAAAAAAGTAGATGATATTTATATTAAAATACTAAAATATCAAATACTGATATGACACAATAAGTCAAGAAATGATAATACTGTGAAGAATATATATACAATTACCTTAATATTTATATACTAAAAAGATTTCACATAAATTAGTTATTAGCCTGCCCTTTATTATACCCCTTTCACACCGCACAAACAACCCGGTATCGACCTGGCATATTGCCATTTGCCGGGTTGAAATCGGTCAGTGTGCGGTATGAAAGCGCCAAGTCCGAATTCCCGGGTCGCCTGACCCGGTAATTCAATCCGGGTTATAAGCAGTGTTATTCCCATGTTGAATACAGGGTCAGTGGCTGCATAAATGGATTCCCGAGTCGATGCCACCGGGGACCCGTTTACTAGATAGTGAGAGGCAGTGCGGAGATGAGCTCATCTCCCAGCGCTGCCTCCACCACTGCCCCCGCTATCGGCTCCACCCCCCGCCGCTATGGAAACCGACTCGGCATATTGCCAGCTCTGGAAGCAAGTGAAAGGGGTAGGAGAGTCTCCAATGCCGGATGCCGCCTGGTAAGGACCCGTTTCCAATTCCCGAGTAGGATCCGGCATTGGAGATGTGAAAGGGGTATTAGTAAAACACAGTCTGTATAAATAAGTCAAATGCCTATAAAAGGAGTCACATAAAAGTCCACAAAACATTTATTAAAATGTTAATGGAGAAATCCCCCCCCCCATGGATCTATGGGTTGAGTATGATACAGTGATGTGCGTTGGGTGAGGCAGGTGAGGCAGAGCCTTTCGTGTCATACTAATGTTTGTGCCAGAGTTTTGACCAAAGTATAAAATATATGAAAAATAAAAAAATAAAAATGTAAATATCTTCATTGCATTATTCTAATCATTTTTATAGTCAAAGCTCTGGAGTAAAAAGTCTATGGCAGGTGAGGCAGTGCCTCACCTGCTTATCTTTTCCGCACATCTCTGAATAAAACTCACCAAATTTCCAGGAGTTTATACCTCTGCACCTGTGTATAATGCCCAGATGTACCTTTGGGCTCATATATTGTGTGTAAATCTGGCTCTGGTGCTAGCCAGTGCCTCCTGAGCCATTTAGCTCACTGCACGTCACTGGCTATGATATGTCGGCGGTATACTACATGGAACTATGGGTTGGGTATGATATGTTGACCGTGGCATCCTGATGGTGAGAATCTCAACAGGGGCTAAGTAAGTATGTTACCTGCCCCCTAACCCCTCCTTCATGCAGCCTAAACCTAACCCCCCCATACCTTAGAGCTTAACCCCAACCATCCCCGGAGGTGTATAAACCTAACCTCTCCCTCCACAGCATAACCCTAACCCTCCCTGGCAGTGCCTAAACCTAACCCCCCTTCCCGCAGCCTAAAATTAACCCCTCACTCCCCCACAGCCTAACCCTAACCCTCTCCCCAGGGGTGCCTAAACCTAACTCCTCACACACATAGCCTAAACCTTACCCTCCCCATTGGTGCCTAACCCTAACCCTCCGCCCCCCTCCCCTGCAGCCTAACCCTAACCCTCCCTTTCCCGGAGCCTATCCCTAATCCTCTCTTCAGAGCCCAAACCTAACCTTTCAAACCCCCTGCGGCTTACCTGTCCACAGCCCTGGAAAACCCTAATTTGGGTTCAGGTTCACGCTGGGATTGTGATCCTTGTTGGGATGCCGGCACCGGCATTCCTAATATTGTTGGGATGCTGGTGTGGGTATTTCGACCACCGGAATCCTGACCAGATCCCAGAACTACAAGTCCCAGAGTGTGCTTTCACTTCAGCAGTTAGTACAGAGCTGATATATGATCCGGGCAATACAATTGAATGCTGCTTGCTTATGGCTAGATAGGGGACAAGCACATACTTGATATCAAGTGTCCACACACCAATAGCAATGTGGTCTCTCCCCTGGACACAATATCCATCTGGTGTCTCTGAGAAGTCACTGGGTGTGTAGTACAGTACTCTGTGCCAATCTTTCTGTAGCAGTCACAACTATGATGTGATTCTTCAATCAACAATCTCCAAATGTAAAAAGAAGCATTGATGTGCAGTGGTATCCAGCTCCACTACAATTATATATGGACTCACAATAAGCACTTAAAATTAGCCAGGTAAGTGTCCACCAACATGGGCAAACTCTGACTGGTATCGCACCCATTATAGAGGACTTTACCAAAGATTGCATGGCTCATTTACTAGACTTGCAGTAATCAGAATCAGCTTTATTGGCCAGGTATACTTGCGTATACTAGGAATTTGTCTTCGGTTTGCTATACAACAGCCAAGTTGGTAACAGATAAGCAGGTGGGGGGGCAAGTAAAGTCACACAGATAGGTATACCATAGGGACACAAGTTAGTTACATGTACGTCTAGTCAGTCAATGTTCTGGAGTTCAGCAGGCGGACCACTTGGGGAAAGAAACTTTTGAGGCTTCTGGTGGACCTGGCGGGGACAGCCCTGTAATGCCTGCCTGAAGGAAGCAAGTTAAACATGCTGTGGCCGGGGTGTAGCTGGTCTTTTACTATCTTCATTGCCCGCTTTTTAGCTCTGGACGGGTACAGGTCCTGGACTGAGGGAAGGTCGGCCCTGATGATCTTCTCTGTGGTTCTGACCACCTTTTGGAGCCTGCATCTGTCTCTCATGCTGGCGAAGCTTTACCATACGAGTATCGAGGATCACAGTACCGACTCCACAATCGCAGAGTTGAAGAGGATCAGAAGCTTCTGTGGGATGTTGAACTTCCTTAGTTGCGTGAGGAAGAACAACCTCTGCTGCGCTTTCCCAACAGTGGCGTCAGCGTTGGACCCCCATTTAAGGTCTCGGGAGATTGTGGTCCCTAGAAACTTGAAGGAGTCCACTAGCGATACCACACTGTCAGCAATCATTAGCAGAGGTGCACTAGATGACTTCTTCCTGAAGTCCACTATCATCTCGACAGTTTTGAGGAGGTTGAGCTCAAGGTTGTTGTGGATGTACCACTGGGCCAGCCGGGCTACTTCCCATCTATAGGCCGATTTGTCCCCGTCCTTGATGAGACCGATGATGGTGGTGTCATCAGCGAATTTGATGATCTTTACTGATTGCACCTCTGAGGTACAGTCATTTGTGTACAGGGAGAAGAGCAGGGGTGAGAGGACACAGCCCTGAGGGGCCCCTGTACTAATGGACCGTGCTTGAGAAGTGAATTCCCCCGCTTTCACCACTTGTGTCCTATCTGTCAGGAAGTCTACTATCCAGGAACAGGTAGCTTCTAGGACCCCTAGGTGAAGTAATTTGGGGTGGAGAATGCTGGGGACGATTGTATTGAAGGCCGAGCTGAAATCGACAAACAGGACCCTCGCGTAGGTACCGGGAATGTGTAGGTGCTGTAGAATGTAGTGCAGGCCCAGGTTGACTGCATCCTCGACACACCGATTCGATCGATAGGCAAACTGCAGGGGGTCCAGTTGGGGGCCAGTCACAGTTTTCAGGTGATTCAAAACCAGACGCTCAAACGTTTTCATGACCACAGACGTCAGTGCTATTGGCCTGTAGTCGTTCAGATTCGTGATAGAGGGTTTCTTAGGGACCGGGACGATAGTAGATCTTTTGAGGCAGGAAGGGACTTTCTGTAGCTCCAGCGATTTGTTGAAGATCTTGGTGAATATGGGGGCGAGCTGACCCGCACATGCTCTTAGGGCAGATGGTGACACTCCGTCAGGATCCGGAGCTTTCCTGGGTTTGGCCCTCCTCTTCTTGGGCGACTAACTGCTGAAGTATAAACATACTCTGGGACTTGTAGTTCTATTGGCAGGATTACTCCATATACATTATGTGTTGTGGACTTTTATATGATTACTTTTATAGGCACTTCCCTTATTTATACAAAAGTGTGTTTTACTAATTAGTTCTAATAACTAATTGATGTGGAACATTTTAAGTTGGTCTTGATACATTGATATTAAAGTAATTGTAAATATATTCTTCACGGTATTATCACAGTATTATTGTGTCTTGAATTATGTGCCATATCAGTATTTTTGATGTTTTAGTATTTAAGCACCGTCTCCTTTGTGTTATGTTTCACTGTGGTTACTGGGAAACTTTCTGTATTACATGGTGGTCACTGGCAGTGGGGCCACAATGGGGGAGTGGGGGGGGGGGGTAAGGAGAAACCTGGGTGCAGGGACGGCAACAGAAATCTTGTGGCCCGGTACACTGATATCTCTGGGACCCTCCCTCAACCACACTCTGCCTCCAACCTGCTACAAAAACACAGACATATATATAAAATGTGTTATCCAGTTGGGTTGCACTCCTTTTCCTCACACATAACCTGTCTGAGCACTGAGTCAGATTAAAAGATTAATTGGCCTACAACAAATAAAGCCCATTTGGAGAGACAGGAACATCGAGAGAAACCAGGTGAGGGCAGAAATGCAATTAATACATTCTGTAGGTATGTACGTTTCTAAATATTTTTCAACAGTTATCATATCTTTTTCGTGACTTTTTCTATTTTTTTTTTTCAAAGTGTGTATCATTTTTTTAAATAAAAAATGTAATTGCAAGAAAAGTCCCAAAATGCGATAATTATCACATTTTACTTTTCGGAATCGATAATGCTTTTTTTGCTATGTAGATGTTTTTATTACATTTCAAACAAATTAAGTGAACTGTTCATGCTCTGTTTCAGATCAGAACATGCGTAGTGAGTTCTTTGGTGGCGTTCAGTGTAGGTGGGTGTGTGGGTGTTTGTAGAATAATATGGTAATATTAATTTAAAAATAACGTTAAGTAATGCACAACATTTCCGCCACTGTGCATCTCAAAATATTGACTTAGTATCTCAAAATATTGAGAAACTATCTCAAAATAGTGACTTGTTATCGCAAAATATTGACTTAGTATCTCAAAATATTGAGAAACTTTCTCAATAATTTGAGTTAGGCCTGACAGCTAAAGTCATGTTCACTAGCTAGCATCCTGCCTTTGCAATCAGAAAAAAGGGAGACAGCACTGTTTTTGGGCACTGACGCAGAGCAAACAACTTAGATAGACTATTGTGCTCTGGACACCAAGTTAATCTTATGTGAATGATGCAGGTATTGTGTACAAATGACAAAATGTAGTAAAATAACTTTACATTTGGTACACGATTTTAGCCTAGACATTAAAGATAGCATGCACCGTGTGTGACCGACCAGTTTCTGCTAGATGCCATCGACATCTAACTTTAGCTGATATAATTTTAATAAATTGTACTGAGCTAAAAGTGTAACTCTTGTAGGGCGATGAGAACATCGTATGAATGGGACCGGTTTTATGATGGAACATTGCACTTTATACTAAGTGCAAAGTGGTGGGTTTGTGCACGGACTCCATTATATTTTGGTTCAAGTTCTGGTATGTGCAGCAGCCTAACATGCAAAAGGCTGCATGCAGTTGAATATAAATCACGGGGATTATTAGGTTAAATACTCGCAGCGATATAATGAAGGTAAACAAAGCGAATGGCTGTGTGTAATGACACTGCGCTTTGGAGCGGCATTTCTCAGCTGCTCATGTGGATAAATCAACATATACGCCTGTCAGTCCTGCTGTCTTCAGATGATGCAGAGGTTTCATGGACTGAAAGAAAGCTTTTCATACAATATAAAACAGTAGTGGACAGCAAATAGTGTAAGAATCACCTACAGTACCTTTGTCAAAGAAAACTGATTTACTGACTCTCAAGCTTTAACTGAATTTCACATTGCCTGTCGATTTTGGATGAAGAGTGTTTAACTTCTAGAAATCATTTGTCAGAGATGCAAACAACTCGCTTTTCGGCAAATGTCGCTTTTTAATGTCAATTTGGGTGACTTGTTTGAATCGTCCAGATCCGAAGAGTTGTTTTTTGGGGAGGGGAGGGGGGCTGGGGTAGTGCTGGTATCTACTAGAGATGAGCGCCTGAAATTTTTCGGGTTTTGTGTTTTGGTTTTGGGTTCGGTTCCGCGGCCGTGTTTTGGGTTCGACCGCGTTTTGGCAAAACCTCACCGAATTTTTTTTGTCGGATTCGGGTGTGTTTTGGATTCGGGTGTTTTTTTCAAAAAACCCTAAAAAACAGCTTAAATCATAGAATTTGGGGGTCATTTTGATCCCAAAGTATTATTAACCTCAAAAACCATAATTTCCACTCATTTTCAGTCTATTCTGAATACCTCACACCTCACAATATTATTTTTAGTCCTAAAATTTGCACCGAGGTCGCTGTGTGAGTAAGATAAGCGACCCTAGTGGCCGATACAAACACCGGGCCCATCTAGGAGTGGCACTGCAGTGTCACGCAGGATGTCCCTTCCAAAAAACCCTCCCCAAACAGCACATGACGCAAAGAAAAAAAGAGGCGCAATGAGGTAGCTGTGTGAGTAAGATTAGCGACCCTAGTGGCCGACACAAACACCGGGCCCATCTAGGAGTGGCACTGCAGTGTCACGCAGGATGTCCCTTCCAAAAAACCCTCCCCAAACAGCACATGACGCAAAGAAAAAAAGAGGCGCAATGAGGTAGCTGACTGTGTGAGTAAGATAAGCGACCCAAGTGGCCGACACAAACACCGGGCCCATCTAGGAGTGTCACTGCAGTGTCACGCAGGATGTCCCTTCCAAAAAACCCTCCCCAAACAGCACATGACGCAAAGAAAAAAAGAGGCGCAATGAGGTAGCTGACTGTGTGAGTAAGATAAGCGACCCTAGTGGCTGACACAAACACCGGGCCCATCTAGGAGTGGCACTGCAGTGTCACGCAGGATGGCCCTTCCAAAAAACCCTCCCCAAACAGCACATGACGCAAAGAAAAAAAGAGGCGCAATGAGGTAGCTGACTGTGTGAGTAAGATAAGCGACCCTAGTGGCCGACACAAACACCGGGCCCATCTAGGAGTGGCACTGCAGTGTCACGCAGGATGTCCCTTCCACAAAACCCTCCCCAAACAGCACATGACGCAAAGAAAAAAAGAGGCGCAATGAGGTAGCTGACTGTGTGAGTAAGATAAGCGACCCTAGTGGCCGACACAAACACCGGGCCCATCTAGGAGTGGCACTGCAGTGTCACGCAGGATGTCCCTTCCAAAAAACCCTCCCCAAACAGCACATGACGCAAAGAAAAAAAGAGGCGCAATGAGGTAGCTGACTGTGTGAGTAAGATAAGCGACCCTAGTGGCCGACACAAACACCGGGCCCATCTAGGAGTGGCACTGCAGTGTCACGCAGGATGTCCCTTCCACAAAACCCTCCCCAAACAGCACATGACGCAAAGAAAAAAAGAGGCGCAATGAGGTAGCTGACTGTGTGAGTAAGATAAGCGACCCTAGTGGCCGACACAAACACCGGGCCCATCTAGGAGTGGCACTGCAGTGTCACGCAGGATGTCCCTTCCAAAAAACCCTCCCCAAACAGCACATGACGCAAAGAAAAAAAGAGGCGCAATGAGGTAGCTGACTGTGTGAGTAAGATAAGCGACCCTAGTGGCCGACACAAACACCGGGCCCATCTAGGAGTGTCACTGCAGTGTCACGCAGGATGTCCCTTCCAAAAAACCCTCCCCAAACAGCACATGACGCAAAGAAAAAAAGAGGCGCAATGAGGTAGCTGACTGTGTGAGTAAGATAAGCGACCCTAGTGGCCGACACAAACACCGGGCCCATCTAGGAGTGGCACTGCAGTGTCACGCAGGATGTCCCTTCCAAAAAACCCTCCCCAAAAAGCACATGACGCAAAGAAAAAAAGAGGCGCAATGAGGTAGCTGACTGTGTGAGTAAGATAAGCGACCCTAGTGGCCGACACAAACACCGGGCCCATCTAGGAGTGGCACTGCAGTGTCACGCAGGATGGCCCTTCCAAAAAACCCTCCCCAAACAGCACATGACGCAAAGAAAAATAAAAGAAAAAAGAGGTGCAAGATGGAATTGTCCTTGGGCCCTCCCACCCACCCTTATGTTGTATAAACAGGACATGCACACTTTAACCAACCCATCATTTCAGTGACAGGGTCTGCCACACGACTGTGACTGATATGACGGGTTGGTTTGGACCCCCCCCAAAAAAGAAGAAATTAATCTCTCCTTGCACAAACTGGCTCTACAGAGGCAAGATGTCCACCTCATCATCATCCTCCGATATATCACCGTGTACATCCCCCTCCTCACAGATTATCAATTCGTCCCCACTGGAATCCACCATCTCAGCTCCCTGTGTACTTTGTGGAGGCAATTGCTGCTGGTCAATGTCTCCGCGGAGGAATTGATTATAATTCATTTTAATGAACATCATCTTCTCCACATTTTCTGGATGTAACCTCGTACGCCGATTGCTGACAAGGTGAGCGGCGGCACTAAACACTCTTTCGGAGTACACACTTGTGGGAGGGCAACTTAGGTAGAATAAAGCCAGTTTGTGCAAGGGCCTCCAAATTGCCTCTTTTTCCTGCCAGTATAAGTACGGACTGTGTGACGTGCCTACTTGGATGCGGTCACTCATATAATCCTCCACCATTCTTTCAATGTTGAGAGAATCATATGCAGTGACAGTAGACGACATGTCCGTAATCGTTGTCAGGTCCTTCAGTCCGGACCAGATGTCAGCATCAGCAGTCGCTCCAGACTGCCCTGCATCACCGCCAGCGGGTGGGCTCGGAATTCTGAGCCTTTTCCTCGCACCCCCAGTTGCGGGAGAATGTGAAGGAGGAGATGTTGACAGGTCGCGTTCCGCTTGACTTGACAATTTTCTCACCAGCAGGTCTTTCAACCCCAGCAGACTTGTGTCTGCCGGAAAGAGAGATCCAAGGTAGGCTTTAAATCTAGGATCGAGCACGGTGGCCAAAATGTAGTGCTCTGATTTCAACAGATTGACCACCCGTGAATCCTTGTTAAGCGAATTAAGGGCTCCATCCACAAGTCCCACATGCCTAGCGGAATCGCTCCGTGTTAGCTCCTCCTTCAATGTCTCCAGCTTCTTCTGCAAAAGCATGATGAGGGGAATGACCTGACTCAGGCTGGCAGTGTCTGAACTGACTTCACGTGTGGCAAGTTCAAAGGGCATCAGAACCTTGCACAATGTTGAAATCATTCTCCACTGCGCTTGAGACAGGTGCATTCCACCTCCTATATCGTGCTCAATTGTATAGGCTTGAATGGCCTTTTGCTGCTCCTCCAACCTCTGAAGCATATAGAGGGTTGAATTCCACCTCGTTACCACTTCTTGCTTCAGATGATGGCAGGGCAGGTTCAGTAGTTTTTGGTGGTGCTCCAGTCTTCTGTACGTGGTGCCTGTACGCCGAAAGTGTCCCGCAATTCTTCTGGCCACCGACAGCATCTCTTGCACGCCCCTGTCGTTTTTTAAAAAATTCTGCACCACCAAATTCAAGGTATGTGCAAAACATGGGACGTGCTGGAATTTGCCCATATTTAATGCACACACAATATTGCTGGCGTTGTCCGATGCCACAAATCCACAGGAGAGTCCAATTGGGGTAAGCCATTCCGCGATGATCTTCCTCAGTTGCCGTAAGAGGTTTTCAGCTGTGTGCGTATTCTGGAAACCGGTGATACAAAGCGTAGCCTGCCTAGGAAAGAGTTGGCGTTTGCGAGATGCTGCTACTGGTGCCGCCGCTGCTGTTCTTGCGGCGGGAGTCCATACATCTACCCAGTGGGCTGTCACAGTCATATAGTCCTGACCCTGCCCTGCTCCACTTGTCCACATGTCCGTGGTTAAGTGGACATTGGGTCCAGCTGCATTTTTTAGGACACTGGTGAGTCTTTTTCTGAGGTCCGTGTACATTTTCGGTATCGCCTGCCTAGAGAAGTGGAACCTAGATGGTATTTGGTAACGGGGGCACACTGCCTCAATAAATTGTCTAGTTCCCTGTGAACTAACGGCGGATACCGGACGCACGTCTAACACCAACATAGTTGTCAAGGCCTCAGTTATCCGCTTTGCAGCAGGATGACTGCTGTGATATTTCATCTTCCTCGCAAAGGACTGTTGAACAGTCAATTGCTTACTGGAAGTAGTACAAGTGGGCTTACGACTTCCCCTCTGGGATGACCATCGACTCCCAGCAGCAACAACAGCAGCGCCAGCAGCAGTAGGCGTTACACGCAAGGATGCATCGGAGGAATCCCAGGCAGGAGAGGACTCGTCAGAATTGCCAGTGACATGGCCTGCAGGACTATTGGCATTCCTGGGGAAGGAGGAAATTGACACTGAGGGAGTTGGTGGGGTGGTTTGCGTGAGCTTGTTTACAAGAGGAAGGGATTTACTGGTCAGTGGACTGCTTCCGCTGTCACCCAAAGTTTTTGAACTTGTCACTGACTTATTATGAATGCGCTGCAGGTGACGTATAAGGGAGGATGTTCCGAGGTGGTTAACGTCCTTACCCCTACTTATTACAGCTTGACAAAGGGAACACACGGCTTGACACCTGTTGTCCGCATTTCTGTTGAAATAGTTCCACACCGAAGAGCTGATTTTTTTGGTATTTTCACCAGGCATGTCAACGGCCATATTCCTCCCACGTACAACAGGTGTCTCCCCGGGTGCCTGACTTAAACAAACCACCTCACCATCAGAATCCTCCTGGTCAATTTCCTCCCCAGCGCCAGCAACACCCATATCCTCCTCATCCTGGTGTACTTCAACACTGACATCTTCAATCTGACTATCAGGAACTGGACTGCGGGTGCTCCTTCCAGCACTTGCAGGGGGCGTGCAAATGGTGGAAGGCGCATGCTCTTCACGTCCAGTGTTGGGAAGGTCAGGCATCGCAACCGACACAATTGGACTCTCCTTGTGGATTTGGGATTTCGAAGAACGCACAGTTCTTTGCGGTGCTACTGCTTTTGCCAGCTTGAGTCTTTTCATTTTTCTAGCGAGAGGCTGAGTGCCTCCATCCTCATGTGAAGCTGAACCACTAGCCATGAACATAGGCCAGGGCCTCAGCCGTTCCTTGCCACTCCGTGTGGTAAATGGCATATTGGCAAGTTTACGCTTCTCCTCCGACAATTTTATTTTAGGTTTTGGAGTCCTTTTTTTACTGATATTTGGTGTTTTGGATTTGACATGCTCTGTACTATGACATTGGGCATCGGCCTTGGCAGACGACGTTGCTGGCATTTCATCGTCTCGGCCATGACTAGTGGCAGCAGCTTCAGCACGAGGTGGAAGTGGATCTTGATCTTTCCCTAATTTTGGAACCTCAACATTTTTGTTCTCCATATTTTAATAGGCACAACTAAAAGGCACCTCAGGTAAACAATGGAGATGGATGGATACTAGTATACAATTATTAATGGACTGCCGAGTGCCGACACAGAGGTAGCTACAGCCATGGACTACCGTACTGTACTGTGTCTGCTGCTAATATAGACTGGATGATAATGAGATGTAGTATGTATGTATAAAGAAGAAAGAAAAAAAAACCACGGGTAGGTGGTATACAATTATGGACGGACTGCCGAGTGCCGACACAGAGGTAGCTACAGCCGTGGACTACCGTACTGTACTGTGTCTGCTGCTAATATAGACTGGATGATAATGAGATGTAGTATGTATGTATAAAGAAGAAAGAGAAAAAAAAACACGGGTAGGTGGTATACAATTATGGATGGACTGCCGAGTGCCGACACAGAGGTAGCTACAGCCGTGGACTACCGTACTGTACTGTGTCTGCTGCTAATATAGACTGGTTGATAATGAGATGTAGTATGTATGTATAAAGAAGAAAGAAAAAAAAACCACGGGTAGGTGGTATACAATTATGGATGGACTGCCGAGTGCCGACACAGAGGTAGCTACAGCCATGGACTACCGTACTGTACTGTGTCTGCTGCTAATATAGACTGGATGATAATGAGATGTAGTATGTATGTATAAAGAAGAAAGAAAAAAAACCACGGGTAGGTGGTATACAATTATGGACGGACTGCCGAGTGCCGACACAGAGGTAGCTACAGCCGTGGACTACCGTACTGTACTGTGTCTGCTGCTAATATAGACTGGATGATAATGAGATGTAGTATGTATAAAGAAGAAAAAAAAAAAACCACGGGTAGGTGGTATACAATTATGGATGGACTGCCGAGTGCCGACACAGAGGTAGCTACAGCCGTGGACTACCGTACTGTACTGTGTCTGCTGCTAATATAGACTGGTTGATAATGAGATGTAGTATGTATGTATAAAGAAGAAAGAAAAAAAAACCATGGGTAGGTGGTATACAATTATGGATGGACTGCCGAGTGCCGACACTGAGGTAGCTACAGCCGTGGACTACCGTACTGTACTGTGTCTGCTGCTAATATAGACTGGTTGATAATGAGATGTAGTATGTATGTATAAAGAAGAAAGAAAAAAAAACCACGGGTAGGTGGTATACAATTATGGATGGACTGCCGAGTGCCGACACAGAGGTAGCTACAGCCGTGGACTACCGTACTGTACTGTGTCTGCTGCTAATATAGACTGGATGATAATGAGATGTAGTATGTATAAAGAAGAAAGAAAAAAAAAACCACGGGTAGGTGGTATACAATTATGGATGGACTGCCGAGTGCCGACACAGAGGTAGCTACAGCCGTGGACTACCGTACTGTACTGTGTCTGCTGCTAATATAGACTGGTTGATAATGAGATGTAGTATGTATAAAGAAGAAAGAAAAAAAAACCACGGGTAGGTGGTATACAATTATGGATGGACTGCCAAGTGCCGACACAGAGGTAGCTACAGCCGTGGACTACCGTACTGTACTGTGTCTGCTGCTAATATAGACTGGATGATAATGAGATGTAGTATGTATGTATAAAGAAGAAAGAAAAAAAAAACACGGGTAGGTGGTATACAATTATGGACGGACTGCCGAGTGCCGACACAGAGGTAGCTACAGCCGTGGACTACCGTACTGTACTGTGTCTGCTGCTAATATAGACTGGTTGATAATGAGATGTAGTATGTATGTATAAAGAAGAAAGAAAAAAAAACCACGGGTAGGTGGTATACAATTATGGATGGACTGCCGAGTGCCGACACAGAGGTAGCTACAGCCATGGACTACCGTACTGTACTGTGTCTGCTGCTAATATAGACTGGATGATAATGAGATGTAGTATGTATAAAGAAGAAAGAAAAAAAAAAACACGGGTAGGTGGTATACAATTATGGATGGACTGCCGAGTGCCGACACAGAGGTAGCTACAGCCGTGGACTACCGTACTGTACTGTGTCTGCTGCTAATATAGACTGGATGATAATGAGATGTAGTATGTATGTATAAAGAAGAAAGAAAAAAAAACCACGGGTAGGTGGTATACAATTATGGATGGACTGCCGAGTGCCGACACAGAGGTAGCTACAGCCGTGGACTACCGTACTGTACTGTGTCTGCTGCTAATATAGACTGGTTGATAATGAGATGTAGTATGTATAAAGAAGAAAGAAAAAAAAAACCACGGGTAGGTGGTATACAATTATGGATGGACTGCCAAGTGCCGACACAGAGGTAGCTACAGCCGTGGACTACCGTACTGTACTGTGTCTGCTGCTAATATAGACTGGTTGATAATGAGATGTAGTATGTATGTATAAAGGAGAAAGAAAAAAAAACCATGGGTAGGTGGTATACAATTATGGATGGACTGCCGAGTGCCGACACAGAGGTAGCTACAGCCGTGGACTACCGTACTGTACTGTGTCTGCTGCTAATATAGACTGGATGATAATGAGATGTAGTATGTATAAAGAAGAAAGAAAAAAAAAACCACGGGTAGGTGGTATACAATTATGGATGGACTGCCCAGTGCCGACACAGAGGTAGCTACAGCCGTGGACTACCGTACTGTACTGTGTCTGCTGCTAATATAGACTGGATGATAATGAGATGTAGTATGTATGTATAAAGAAGAAAGAAAAAAAACCACGGGTAGGTGGTATACAATTATGGATGGACTGCCGAGTGCCGACACAGAGGTAGCTACAGCCGTGGACTACCGTACTGTACTGTGTCTGCTGCTAATATAGACTGGTTGATAATGAGATGTAGTATGTATAAAGAAGAAAGAAAAAAAAACCACGGGTAGGTGGTATACAATTATGGATGGACTGCCAAGTGCCGACACAGAGGTAGCTACAGCCGTGGACTACCGTACTGTACTGTGTCTGCTGCTAATATAGACTGGATGATAATGAGATGTAGTATGTATGTATAAAGAAGAAAGAAAAAAAAACCACGGGTAGGTGGTATACAATTATGGACGGACTGCCTAGTGCCGACACAGAGGTAGCTACAGCCGTGGACTACCGTACTGTACTGTGTCTGCTGCTAATATAGACTGGATGATAATGAGATGTAGTATGTATAAAGAAGAAAGAAAAAAAAACCACGGGTAGGTGGTATACAATTATGGATGGACTGCCGAGTGCCGACACAGAGGTAGCTACAGCCGTGGACTACCGTAATGTACTGTGTCTGCTGCTAATATAGACTGGTTGATAATGAGATGTAGTATGTATGTATAAAGAAGAAAGAAAAAAAAACCACGGGTAGGTGGTATACAATTATGGACGGACTGCCGAGTG
Organism: Pseudophryne corroboree; assembly: GCF_028390025.1. Classification (NCBI taxonomy): domain Eukaryota; kingdom Metazoa; phylum Chordata; class Amphibia; order Anura; family Myobatrachidae; genus Pseudophryne; species Pseudophryne corroboree. The sequence continues at coordinate 295,576,569 of NC_086450.1, read as the reverse complement.
CCGACACAGAGGTAGCTACAGCCGTGGACTACCATACTGTACTGTGTCTGCTGCTAATATAGACTGGATGATAATGAGATGTAGTATGTATAAAGAAGAAAGAAAAAAAAAACCACGGGTAGGTGGTATACAATTATGGATGGACTGCTGAGTGCCGACACAGAGGTAGCTACAGCCGTGGACTACCGTACTGTACTGTGTCTGCTGCTAATATAGACTGGATGATAATGAGATGTAGTATGTATAAAGAAGAAAGAAAAAAAAAACCACGGGTAGGTGGTATACAATTATGGATGGACTGCCGAGTGCCGACACAGAGGTAGCTACAGCCGTGAACTACCGTACTGTGTCTGCTGCGACTGGATGATAAATAATGATATAAAAAATATATATATATCACTACTGCAGCCGACAGGTATATATTATATAATGACGGACCTGCTGGACACTGTCTGTCAGCAGAATGAGTTTTTTATAGAATAAAAAAAAAAACACCACACAAGTCACACGACGAGTGTTTAACTTTTTCAGGCAATCACAATATAGTATACTATACTGGTGGTCAGTGTGGTCAGGTCACTGGTCAGTCACACTGGCAGTGGCACTCCTGCCTGCAGCAAAAGTGTGCACTGTTTAATTTTAATAATATGTATGTACTCCTGGCTCCTGCTATAACCTATAACTGCTCCCCAGTCTCCCCCACAATTAAGCTGTGTGAGCACAGTCAGATATTATACATAGATGATGCAGCACACTGGGCTGAGCACAGATATGGTATGTGACTGAGTCACTGTGTATCGTTTTTTTCAGGCAGAGAACGGATTATATTAAATAAAACTGCACTGGTGGTCACTGGTCAGTGGTCAGTCACTAGTAAACTCTGCACTCTCTAGTACTCCTAAGCTCCAGTAAATCAAGTGTCTCTGTCTCAATCTCACTCTCTCTCTTCTAATCTAAATGGAGAGGACGCCAGCCACGTCCTCTCCCTATCAATCTCAATGCACGTGTGAAAAATGGCGGCGACGCGCGGCTCCTTATATAGAATCCGAGTCTCGCGATAGAATCCGAGCCTCGCGAGAATCCGACAGCGTCATGATGACGTTCGGGCGCGCTCGGGTTAACCGAGCAAGGCGGGAAGATCCGAGTCGCTCGGACCCGTGTAAAAAAACATGAAGTTCGGGCGGGTTCGGATTCCGAGGAACCGAACCCGCTCATCTCTAGTATCTACCTTATTTATCTGAATGCGTTCAACAAAAAAATAAGCAAAGTAAGTATAAAATCAACTGTCAATCTTTCATGCACAAGGTTACATGGTTGTTTCGTCTCTCTTTCTGCACTCTCATTTTGGGCCAGCTTGTTGCAAGATCACATCTTTTTGTGTTGGTCTTACTATTTTATATGGTTTCGATTTTTAACATCAGCTCTTTAGGTTATGCTTCTTGTGTATTTTGCGCTAACGTTAATCAGTGTCAGAGCAGCTTCTCTTACCTACATTTCCACTGTAACGTTCAGACAACATCGTATTAGGCAAAGCTGTGCTAACTGTCGTGTTCTAACGTTAGTTAACAGTTCTAGAAAATCCAATAATGGTCTGAGGGTACATTTTATAAGGGAAGAAGTTAACGTTATTGAAATCTTATAACATTAGAGAAGTTAACAGGTCAATTAACTTTGCATTTCAGAATCTCATTTAAGATAGAATTTGAGGAAAAGGATGCACTTCTTGATAACATTTGGATGCAGGTAGCAAGTGCAGTTGAAAGTGGTCATGTATAAAGCTAGTTATGGCATTATTGAGGTGAAGTCAGTCAAGCACACGTTCTCACTGACTTTTTCAAAAAAGTTTAAAAAAGGATGTGCTAGATGCACTCTGTATTAAAGAAACTAAGTATGGCAGATGGGGCACTTACGTGCCTTGTTGGCACACTGTCAGACAGACATCTACAAGTAGTTACTACAGTTATAAAAACACAGTGTTGCACAGATCGTCATAGGACAACCCTCTCTCAGAAACTCCCAGAGGTTGAAAAGAAAAGGGAAAGTGCCAGGCTTAAACTACCAGTGTGGAGTCTGATATGTTATACCAAATACTAGTTGTCATGAGCCAAATCAGCATCATGCTTTGATGTACTGTAGAACATGGTGTTACTCATGTGATTTGAGAAAACTAGCATTTCATATTAAGATTGACTCCAGTATTTATTACTGTTATTACATCAGATATTTCCAAACAAGAAATAACTTTAAATTAAAAAGATTGGGTCCAAGAAGAGAGAATGACCACCCTTACAATGGTTTTACATCTTCCGAAGTGGATTCTTCAGGTGGCGAAGCCAAGAATCCGCACAGGAGGAAGATGCAGAGGAGTAAGAAGAAACCCCAGGGACCAACCGGATTGGTCACCTAGATATCAAATCCAGAATTACCAACAAACGGACAGGACAGCACCAATCTAAAGATCATTAATTTATCAACTATGAGCCTGACTGATGAACATATTAAGCTACTCAGTAGGGGATTATCTTTCTTACCCACCATATCCCTAGACAGATTTAAATGGAAAACAAATCAAAAACTCTTTGGTTGGAAACTTATTTAAAAAAAATGATTTGCTAGAAACAAAGAAACCAGTCCCACATCAGAAGTCTCAGATGCAGGGTCCAATGAAACTATGACAACTGAAGATCTGGAGGTACTGACCACACTTGAGGAATTACAAATGGAAGAACCACAGGAAGATGAATTACAAGCAGAGGAATCACAAGAAGAACAGGACCAAGAGGATAGACCCAAATGCAAGAAAAGATCTAAATTTTTCCCTACTGAAAACATCTGCCCAGAGGTAACAATCTTTCAGGAGCTAGTCTCGAGAGACCTAGATCAAATATATACAAAATCTAAAAACAAACCACTGATTCATAATAATCTCAACAAACGAGACGGGCCTTACAAGAGATTAGATCATGGACGGATGTCGTGATAAAGCCATTGGACAAAGGTGGGAATATTGTCCTATGGCCAGTAGAGCTGTACCTTGCAGAAGCCATGCGACAACTGGGGGATCAAAAATGTTGTAAATCCATCTTGTTTAATCCCACAATGAACTTCACAACTGAATTAAAGAGAATCCTGAATGATGCACACTCCATAGGAACCATCAGTAACCAGGAATTGGATTACCTACTGACCAATAATCTATAGACACCTACTCTATATCTCTTGCCCAAGGTCCACAAGAACACCTTGACACCACCTGGAAGACTCATAGTCTCAGGTCAGGGAGGACTCTTAGAAAGACAGAGTTCCTTCCTGGACCTCCATCTAAGGAAACATGTCCTGAGTCTACCATCTTATCTCAGAGCACACCATGGATGTATTTCAAAAACTTTCTGACGTCAAATTAGATGAAAACCATCACTTAGTGACATTGGATGTAGAATCTTTATACACCAGTATGGATCACGAAATAGGAATACAGGCAGTTAAATATTTTCTTGACATGGAAGTGTCGAAGTAAAAAAAAAATTACATAAAGAGAACATACAAACTACACACATGTAAGTCGCTATACTTGCAAATATGCGCAGCGAGCACAGCAATATATGGTAACACACACATTTACATGGACATGCCACAGAGATGGATTCGACACTTATTTCATGCAGTACATAATTGTGGTGGTATCAAGCACCAGACATCATGATGATTTAGAATTGTATATGATGGAGTGGTGTCATGTGTGTGTATTATTTGAACGAAACAAGATAGACCAGTCATATTTACAATTGAAGCAACCAGATTGATGTGTAGATTCATTTGATGCTTGTTGTGAAGTTGTGGGACATTGCAGCGGATAATTATGATTAAATGTATAAAAGCTAAAATCACCCTTATTAGGACAGTGGACAGGAAACTCAGGCCAGCCCTTTGGATGTCTTCAAGGATGAACCTGATTACCATATACAAAGGGACTGGTGACTCATCGTGAACCCCTCCCCCAGAAACTAGATAACACATTGATCACACAGGAGCTCAGTTGCTTTTTGGTCTCAGAGGATGATGGACTTGCTGCCAGTTCAGTTCCTGTATTTATTTACAGAGAGAGAGAGAGACATAAGATGCATTGGAGGGAATGGTAATTGTATCGCTGGCCTGTAACTGTATGTAATTGTATGTAACTGTATGTTTTAACTGCTTACTGTGTGAGTTTAACCGTGTAACTATAGGTATACTGTACTTTGTAATATATATTGAATCCATATCCTTTTTAATAACAAATATATACATCAATGAGCTTTGGAACTCAGATAATGTGTGGGTGTATTGTTTTATCTTATGGGATGCTGTGTTTTGCGATGTATAGCGCACATTCATGGGATATGGTAATAAGAGGTGCAGGCGTTTACAATATATATTAGAGGGGGCATTTTAAACATTTGTGAGAAATCAATTTGTCATTCACAGATGGGTGCTCGTCCGGGATATCAGGGTCTTAATGATGCACTGTACATTACAAACGCGGCTGTAATTGACCGGCCCCGATGGACACATCACGAAGCTGATGAAAATAACATCAACGTTAATGTATTGTTGTGTTATCAGTAAGCAATTGATATGAAAAAAAAGGGAAAGTGCCAGGCTTTAACTACCAGTGTGGAGTCTGATATGTTATACCAAATACAGTCTTTTATTTTTCAATGGCATGATTATTCACTATAAAAATATTACAGGAACAACCGGTAATTCACAATACCAATAAAAGCAGACATATAAGAAACATCACACATATATAAAATGCTGAACAATGGTCCTAAATGGTCTTTCCTACTAAAGGTGGATTTTGTATATTAGCTTTTATAAGACACTTCCACAGGATTATGCACAGTCCTTGTGTTGATGAACTTCCAGAAAATGACTGGTTAAATCACAATGCCCTGATGCAAATGCTTTCCTTCCTTTGTTTATTAAATGGAATTGAACTAGTGGTTATCCCAGCAGGTGCCTAATTAATTGTGCAGAGATCTAGTGCAATTTCTTTCATTAGAATGTTGAGTAAATGGTAGCTAAAAAAAAAGCTTTTTTCCACAAGAACCAGTGTACACATGGATTTTTTAAAAGCACATATATATCTCTCTCTATGCTTTGAGTTGATCTCTGTGTGTAGCTGTTCAGGTGAAAAGACTTGTAATATTACAGCTATATATAACAGTTCTCCGCAGTCCTGCAGCAATCACATACTTTACCACTCAAGCAGAATGGTAGATTTGCACTCTCCAGCTCTCCTGATGATCAGGCAAATGGAGTGGGGATCACCACTGTGCACCATACTTGCCTAGCTGACCCTCTCCATGATGGAGAAAATGCTCTGTTCTTGGACGTTCCTGGTAATGTATGATTGCCATCACCTGTGGTGAGCTAGTTAATTGATAAGAAAGGTGTTTCACCACAGGTTATGGCAATCATACATTACCAGGAAAGTCCAGGAACAGAGCATTTTCTCCCTCATGGAGAGGGTCAGGTAGGCAAGTATGCTGTGCATGGTGAGGGTGTCTGGCTGCAGCTCCCGACTCAACCTCTGTAACTGTGCTAACTCTGCTCTATGGTGGACAATCATGGGATCGGGATCGGCGGGATCCCGGGATTTAGGACCAAAAATGGCTGGGATTCAATCCCAGGATTGGAAACTCCAATCCCGGGGATTGAGGGATCAGCGTTGAGCATTTACAGGATGCTCAAATGCTGCCCGGCTTCCTCCTTCCGGGTCCCCAGTGCAGCGTGAGAGGTCACGCTGCACTGTCAGCCGCTGCTAGGAGCCACCAGCAGCGTTCAAAGAATGTTCCCCGCCCGCCCCCGGTATATGGTGAGTTATATGTGCGGAGCGGGGTGGGGTGAGGGGGCGGCCACCTAGCTAAAAGCCAATCCTAGGTATCCCAAGAATCCCAGGATTGGCCATTTTTCAATCCCGATACCCGGGATTGAAAAAATGGCCCGGGATTGGCTTCCCTACTATGCTCCCTATGATCAGTCACAATCAAATGAATCAGGCTGTCACTGACCTCTGGGGCATGCTTGCCTACCTGACCCTCTCCATGAGGGAGAAAATGCTCTGTTCCTGGATGTTCCTGGTAATGTATGATTGCCATCACCTGTGGTGAAACACCTTTCTTATCAATTATCTAGCTCACCACAGGTGATGGCAATCATACATTACCAGGAAAGTCCAGGAACAGAGCATTTTCTCCCTCATGGAGAGAGTCAGGTAGGCAAGTATGCTCTGGGGTTTAGCAGAGAAAAGCTGGCATGGACCATACCGATATTGTCCCAATGAAAATCTTGCATCCCAGGTGAATAACAGGACTGATGAATGATCCATGGCAATCACAGGCAGTAGCAGGTAAATTCCCTAATGCATTTTGGTCCTTTAAATGGGACCTTGTTCAAAGAGTTTTTTTTCCAGTTTGTTATATACAGGCTAAATAGCCAGTATATAAAGTATATGTTGACAAGCATATAGGAGGGTAATTTTTTGCTTGATTTATCATTATATTATATTATTGGCTATTTATTGTAAATTAGAGCGCCCAGGCAAATCTCTTTCTTTTAAACTACCAGTACCTATGTGTGATCGCATATACAGTACAGAGGTGGGTACGTGAGAGTGGAAAAGAGCAACCAACTTGTTTAAGCATATAGCACAGGCCTTTGACACATGGTTATAGGATATTTGTGTTGACCATTAAGTGTTTCCAATTAATCTTTTAAGTGCATGACATTGATGCATTTAAATGTACATGTAAAAAACAAGGGTACACCTACAGGGTCAAAGGTCTCTCTTTTTTTCACCATACATGTGTTTGCATCCCTGATTTATAGGCTATGTTAAGCTTTAATACATTGTTGCAGCACATCTGTAGCATGTAGGCTACTTTGCAATCATATTAACAAAGGAATTATATTCATATAGGCTATAAAGAAGTTGTTTTCTGTTTGTCTTAAAATAAGAACAAAAACATATTTGACTAACATAACATTGTTCAGGTTGACCATTGTTTTTCCTATCATGCTCTTTAAATTATGTCAGTAGGTTTTACCATTTAGCTGGTATTTTTCTGGGGACCCAAGTTTGAGGGCTTGGGTTTCGTATTGCTTTATTAAGCTAACGTTTGCTGAAAAGGTGCCATTAGCAGTATTAATTTACTATTGCCTGACTTTTTCATGCTGTGTTCCAGCCTAATATGTTCATCAGGGACCACTCTCGGTATCCATCCATGTTGTGGCTTGAGACTCCTATATAAAAAGTAGGATTGGCTTGTTTTCAGATTTAGGAGAGGATTGCTAATGTTCTAGACTGTAAACTGTCATGAGCCAAATCAGCATCATGCTTTGATGTACTGTAGAACATGGTGTTACTCATGTGATTTGAGAAAACTAGCATTTCATATTAAGATTGACTCCAGTATTTATTACTGTTATTACATCAGATATTTCCAAACAGGAAATAACTTTAAATTAAAAAGATTGGGTCCAAGAAGAGAGAATGACCACCCTTATAATGGTTTTACATCTTCCGAGGTGGATTCTTCAGGTGGCAAATATTTTTTCTGATTCAAATAACACTTATTTAGAACCATATCAATATGGGGGTGAGAATACCAGTGACTACTCTGGATCTTTTTTGGGGTTGGCAGGAGGAGAGACAAGCCAAGAATCCGCACAGGAGGAAGATGCGGAGGAGTAAGAAGAAACCCCAGGGACCAACCAGATTGGTCACCCAGATATCAAATCCAGAATTACCAACAAACGGACAGGAGAGCACCAATCTAAAGATCTTTAATTTATCAACTATGAGCCTGACTGATGAACATATTAAGCTACTCAGTAGGGGATTATCTTTCTTACCCACCATATCCCTAGACAGATTTCAATGGAAAAGAAATCTAAAACTCTTTGGTTGGAAACTTATTTAAAAAAATTATTTGCTAGAAACAAAGAAACCAGTCCCACATCAGAAGTCTCAGATGCAGGGTCCAATGAAACTATGACAACTGAAGATCTGGAGGTACTGACCACACTTGAGGAACTACAAATGGAAGAACCACAGGAAGATGAATTACAAGCAGAGGAATCACAAGAAGAACAGGACCAAGAGAATAGACCCAAATGCAAGAAAAGATCTAAATTTTTCCCTACTGAAAACATCTGCCCAGAGGTAACAGTCTTTCAGGAGCTAGTCTCGAGAGACCTAGATCAAATATACAAAAAATCTAAAAACAAACCACTGATTCATAATAATCTCAACAAACGAGACGGGCCTTACAAGAGATTAGATCATGGACGGATGTCGTGATAAAGCCATTGGACAAAGGTGGGAATATTGTCCTATGGCCAGTAGAGCTGTACCTTGCTGAAGCCATGCGACAACTGGAGGATCAAAATTGTTGTAAATCCATCTTGTTTAATCCCACAATGAACTTTACAACTGAATTAAAGTGAATCCTGAATGATGCACACTCCATGGGAACCATCAGTAACCAGGAATTGGATTACCTACTGACCAATAATCCAAAGACACCTACTCTATATCTCTTGCCCAAGGTCCACAAGAACACCTTGACACCACCTGGAAGACTCATAGTCTCAGGTCAGGGAGGACTCTTAGAAAGACAGAGTTCCTTCCTGGACCTCCATCTAAAGAAACATGTCCTGAGTCTACCATCTTATCTCAGAGCACACCATGGATGTATTTCAAAAACTTTCTGACGTCAAATTAGATGAAAACCATCACTTAGTGACATTGGATGTAGAATCTTTATACACCAGTATGGATCATGAAATAGGAATACAGGCAGTTAAATACTTTCTTGACATGGAAGTGTCGAAGTAAAAAAAAAATTACATAAAGAGAACATACAAACTACACACATATAAGTCACTATACTTGCAAATACGCGCAGCGAGCACAGCAATATATGGTAACACACGCATTTACACAAACATGCCACAGAGATGGATTCGACACTTATTTCATGCAGTACATAATTGTGGTGGTATCAAGCGCCAGACATCATGATGATTTAGAATTGTATATGATGGAGTGGTGTCATGTATGTGTATTATTTGAACGAAACAAGATAGACCGGTCATGTTTACTATTGAAGCAACCAGATTGATGTGTAGATTCATTTGATGCTTGTTGTGAAGTTGTGGGACATTGCAGCGGATAATTATGATTAAATGTATAAAAGCTAAAATCACTCTTATTAGGACAGTGGACAGGAAACTCAGGCCAGCCCTTTGGATGTCTTCAAGGATGAACCTGATTACCATATACAAATGGACTGGTGACTCATTGTGAACCCCTCCCCCAGAAACTAGATAACACATTGATCACACAGGAGCTCAGTTGCTTTTTGGTCTCAGAGGATGATGGACTTGCTGCCAGTTCAGTTCCTGTATTTATTTACAGAGAGAGAGAGAGACATAAGATGCATTGGAGGGAATGGTAATTGTATCGCTGGCCTGTAACTGTATGTAATTGTATGTAACTGTATGTTTTAACTGCTTACTGTGTGAGTGTAACCGTGTAACTATAGGTATACTGTACTTTGTAATATATATTGAATCCATATCCTTTTTAATAACAAATATATACATCAATGAGCTTTGGAACTCAGATAATGTGTGGGTGTATTGTTTTATCTTATGGGATGCTGTGTTTTGCGATGTATAGCGCACATTCATGGGATATGGTAATAAGAGGTGCAGTCGTTTACAATATATATTAGAGGGGGGCATTTTAAATATTTGTGAGAAATCAATTTGGCATTCACAGAAGGTACCAATGAGTTCCATGAGCTACTTATTGAGCTTCTGACATTTGTTCTCACCAAAAATTACTTCACCTTCAATGAGCGTTTCTTTCTTCAAACTCGTGGTACCACAATGGGAGCGGCATGTACTCCCACTTACGCCAATCTTTACCTGTGCTGATGGGAGAGAGAAATAGTCCTTAGCCCCAAGAACGAAGAATATACACAAAACATAATGGCTTGGTGGTGATACATAGCTGACATCTTGTTGATCTGGGACGGAGATTAAGCCACACTATTCAGATTTATAGAGGAATTAAACATCAATAACATCAATCTCAAATTAAAACATCATATCAGTGAAACATCAATCCCATTTCTGGACCTCATGATATATATATAAGAACTCAGAAGGACAAGTCCATACTAAACTGTACTGTAAAAAGACTGACACTAATAGTGTACTCCATCAAACTAGCGCACACTTTCCGCCGACAGTTGAAAATATTCCAAAGGGTGAGTTCTTACACTTGAGAAGGAACTGTTCAGATACTCAGGTCTTTAAAGAGAAATGTGAAGATGAGTGTACAGCCACTGTTCTATCAAGAAGGCTAAAAAACTGACCATGTCAACTCCGAGAGAATCTCTTGTCTTTCCAGGGAACACCATGATGAAAAACAGATCAAAACATCTATTGTAGAGCAAACTAAGGTTTGTAGGAACTTTCTGTAGAGAATAGCAAGAGATCAAAGATACAATTCAAAAACACTGGCCGGTACTCCTCCTGGATACTGATCTATCTAAGAATCTAGATCCTAAAGTATCAATGAGCTGGCGGCATTCCAGCAATCTGAAGGACCAACTAGTTTCCAGTTATTTCAAAAGAACCCCAGGCAAACACCTACTGGGTCTTATCCGTGTGGTAATTGTAAAGCCTGTTCCCATATGATCAAAATGAAAACCATTACTGACAGATATGGAAATTTGAAGACGATTAACCAATTTATCAACTGCACCATGACTGGGGTGATATACTGTCTAGTGTGCAGCTGTGGTCGAGATGACAACTAGGAATCTTAAACATCGCATATTGGAACATGTCGGGTCTGTAAGAAACATCCCAACAGGTCTGGCAAGAATGAAGAAACTCACATCGGTAGCAAGGAATTTCCACCGATACCATGAGAACAACCCGAAGGACCTAAAAGCATTCGGATTGGAACAGATCAAACTGGGTATCCGAGGTGGAGACCTGACTCAGGAGTCAGAGTGCACCTATAGCCTGGACAGTGTGGCACCACAAGGGATGAATGAACACCTCAATTACGTTGTGTTCATCTGAACTACTATCCTTTTATGTAATGAAATTATCAACCACCATATGCTTTTTTTTATCAATTATTACAACCTAGGGAATTTAGTTAGTTTCACCAAAATACATTCCGAACACTCCTAACAACTAACATATGCTCTATGGCACATTTACACAAATAGTATAGGGTTATCAATATTTTGAATCAATCACCATCACAGATCCTTTTTTATCTGTGTCCTACATTTGTCTAGCACATATTTAGTCAACAGTGTGTAAATTTTAATCAGAGTTAATCTTATTCATTTTTTAGTTAATCTGAACGCTGATAATCCCTCTCCACCTCTTTGTTCTTGACCACCAATTCACTGGACAGTTCACTCTCTCACACCCTATATTATTATATCACCAACCAATTGCCACTTTTATGGGCTAATATCAACACCAACATTATTTCTTGTCACCGGGTTATTTTAGGGGTAAACACTAATCTTATTTTCTGTCAGTTAATCTAGGTAATACTAATAAGCAGAACAGGTAGGTAGAACATAGCTTTCCTTTGGTTTAAAAATACACACTAATAGGTATTGCCTATGTGTAATAGCCCTCCCCCCTTTTTTTCTCCCCGTTCTATAAATCTAATTAAGATCATATTTTTTTCATCATTAATTGTCGGGATATATCATCATGTACTGAACAAGCAAATATTCCCTTGAGTAACAACAGGTCACTTTTTGTATTTTAATTTGTCATAATATACGGTAGAATGACTCAGTTTGCCAATTCGACTCTAGTACAATGTCCTACAGGATCATTATTATCAATTACAGTGGGTTATATTAAGACTAATCTGAGTGAGAAAAGTGTCTCCATTAGAAATAGTGTCCTCTCTCAATCTATACACTAAATAAATTTCATAATATATGTACTTAAATGTCCAAAGTTTATTAACCTAATTTTGTGCAATGACTTTTTACTCCTAATTAAAATGGCCCTGAGTCGCCAATCATAAGTGAATAAACATGGCTGCTATCAGCCAACCAAGATCCAAATCTAACATGGCACAGAGCCACCAACCATATGTAAAAAAAATATGGTCACCGCCTGCCAACCAAATGTAAAAAATATGGCTGCTGCCCACCAACTAGGGAACCCACTCCCCCAAAACATTTGCATCTGGGATGACGCTGCTGAGACATGCGCATCACCGGAAATAAGGACACGGCTTTAGCTAGCGCATGATTGCAGGTGCGCGCCATATGGCCAGGGTGCACGCATCACCGGAAGTGTGACGTGGCCCTGGAATGCACAGAAGTGTGACGTGGACCTGAATGGTGTGTCACTGGAAATATGCGTCATCAGGAGCGCGTATCATGTTAGGGACCGGAAGTGTGACATGGCCCTGGACCGGAAGTGTGACGTGGCCCTGGAACGAACGGAAGTGTGACGCGGCCCTGAATGGCGTGGCACTGTAAAGACGCTCATCAGGAGCGCGTATCATGTGGGGGACGTACGGAAGGAAGTGCACCATGGATTGAGGCGGCTTCTGGTAATATGGATAGTGGGACCAGGGGTGTATCTAGGGGTCCGAGCACCCCTGGCAAAGTAAGGGGCTTGCGTCCCCCTACACACTTTTGGAATAAGGTGTGAGTATTGGAAATGGGGCATGGTCTTGTGGGGGAAGGGCGTGGACATAATAGTACTTCCAATTCAAACTAGGCTACACAGTAGTGTCCCTTATTCACATTACACCGCACAGTAGTGTCTCGTATTCACGTTACACTATCCCTCCCCCCTACCCCTAAACCACCTTTCCCATAGCCTGACCTTAACCCGCCCCCCAAAAAATCCTCTTCATTGGTGCCTAACTCTAACCCACCCTTCCTAATCTCCCTCTCTGCAGCCTAACCCTAACCCTAAACCTCCCACCCTCGCAGCCTAACCCTAACCCTCCCACGCGGCTTGACAGTGGAGATTTTGGCACCAACTCGATCCGGATTTTGGCATTCTGCATCGCTATCTATGTTGGGATGCTAGCATCAGCATTCTGAGCAGTTTCGGTATGCTGGCGTCAGCTTTCCAACCGCCGGGATGCCAAACGCCAGCATCTTGACTGCATCCCGAATGAAATGCTAATGAGCTGCTGTGAGATGAGCCTCAAACCAAACACCATTAGCCGGATGGTAGAAGTGCTTCCTGTTAGAAAAAACATCAGGGTGCCATCACTTCCAAGATAAAATTAACAATTATACAATTAACTGATATACATTTCCTTGAACCTGGCCTTGAAATAGGTAAGATATGTATTTTCTTTATTACACGCAACAAGTTAAAGTTTTCGCTTACTTATTACTTACTTACATCTAACATGCATGAAAATTGTGTAGTTTTCCAGATACTACAGTCAATTCTCCCAAACACTGCCACTTTTTTATTATCTTCAACAACAAATAGACCTATAGCACTGTGCTATATAACAATTGCTGTGTACCTGGTGAGAGTCTATTACTGCCGACGCAGCGCCGGTGTCCGTCAGCACTGCACGCCACTAGTGATCAGACTAGTGCCCAGCAGCACCGCACTTGTAATCAAGCTCACAATAAACTACAGTTCCCAGCAGCCCTTCCTGCCGGGAGCTCCCAGCAACAAGGGCTGCTTGGAGCTGTAGTTTATTTTGGGTCTGATTACAAGTGCAGTGCTGCCGGACACCAGCGCCGCTCCAGCAGTAACAGACTCACACCAGGAACAGTCTGACAGTACTGCTATTCTACCCTTTGGCCGCGGGTGGCACAGCCAGGCGGCGCCCCCTTCTTGCCTGACGCCCCTGGCGAGTGCCATCCTGGCCAATAGGTAGATACACCCCTGAGTTGGACCCGGTAACACTGCACTTCTGGATTGAAGGTGAGATCACACTCCTTCCTGAAACCAATTAACTATAAATACCCAAGGGATGTAGTCACATCTACACCAGTGAACAAGCCTATTTAGGTGAAACAGTCCATTTGGTGAAGGGTATTGGGCACTGCGCAGCTCATACCCACCCTTGGGGTACCCTGGTTCTGTAAGCGCCCATTTGGGCTTGAAATATTTATTTATGCTTACAAAACTTTTTTTATCTTGCTATGATTTAACTTGTTGTGCCAAAGAATATTATGTATCTATAGTTGTCTTTTCTTTCTTTTTTCTATATGCTAACTCATTAGCAGGATTGGTTGATTTTCAGTTTATAAAAACATCTGATAAATTAGGCTTAAAATTCTTGGCTAATGTGAGATCTATGTGGTCTGTGACCACTTTGAGAATTCTGAGCAAGAGTATTCCAAACTTGTTTTTGTTATCTACAAGCAATCTTTGACCAGGCTTAAATTGTGACCTAAAGGAATATTTTTGCATATTCCTTTGCTCATTTTTTGAGGGTTCTTTGTTTAAAAAAGATGATCCCTTTTTTTTCTATATACCAACATTGTGTTTTGGTAAGAAAAAGATATTCAATACTTTTCCTGCTTGTATTGAACCTTGAGATTAATCTCCTTTGTGTACAATATATCGGCACCAGAGTCGGACTGGCCCACAGGGGAGCAGGGGAAACCACCGGTAGGCCCCACTGCCTGTGGGCCCTCCTCCTCCTCTAGGGATCAGGTTCCAGTCTCTATCCTAGTGCACATGAATTATGTATTATACATATGTTACATTATACTTCATAAGAACATGGTTTATTATATATTTACCAAGTGGCACAGAACATGTACTCTGTAATGGTTAGCCAAACCTCTGTGGTTGCTGGCCACACACTTAAGCATGGGCCCCTACAACAGCATTCCCCCAGTGGGCCCTTCATTCCCCAGTCCGACACTGATCGGCACTGTCACTGGGTTGTGACAGAGATTGAATATATTATCTTGGCTGCATCAAATCCTAATGAATTAGATTAAAACACATGGTTCATCTGCATAAATATATAGAGACCTGCTGTTACAGAATAGCACCACCATAAAAGTGCATAATCAATAATATTATAAATACGTTAACCAAAAAAGGGGGGGATTTGAGGACTGCGCTTGTTTGTCTCACTTGATCAGTAAAAGCTGCTATGGAGAAGAGGCTTTCCACTAGCCTCTTAAAATCTACACCAAAAAGTAAAATAAAGTATCTCCCAGCGCTTGTGTTTCTCAAGTGTATCAATATATTTCCTACTGTAGTAGTCAAAGTATGCAAATATATAAATATATAAATAAATACAATAAAAATGTTTTTATAAAAATTATATTTTCTTTATTCAAAATATGGTGTTTACAACACATAAAAGGGGAATATTATCTACCACTAATGTTCAATTAAAATCAATATAATTGTGACCCTAATACCGGTATACTTTAGACAAAAAACAAACCAACATAAAACATATACTAATGGTGCTTATTTCAGTGGTTTACTTAAAAAGTCCACAGTTACAATTTCCAAGCATGTTTTCTTTCCTAGCTGGAAAATTGAATTTTTACTGGGGAAATATAATCTGTGTTTCCAGAAAGAAGACTGTGCCCAACTGGATCAAATAGCTCTGCTCACCGCAGCAGTTAGTCCTTAACTCACATCAGTATCTTTCTATGGTTAAATCAGCACTCTTAGCCGGGAATGTGTCATGTGTAGACTTACTTAAATGCCACAGGTCCAGAAAGGTATTGAATGCCACAGGTCCAGAAAGGTGCGGGTGTCTGCCGGCAGACAGTTGTTGGTGCCTCTGCGATCAACTAGTTTCGCCTGTCTAAGCAGGCTTCCTCAGGATAGCCGAGTGCACCTCCTACCCCGCACTTTAAACTCTCCCTGGCATTCGTTGCTATGGCGACTGGGATCTCTCCGCCCATCGTCAGGTTCCACTGTACACAGCTCAGCATTGTGTTGCTGTGGTAACCGGGATCCACTCGTCGCGTCGCGTCACTTCCGCTTCCTTTCTTCGGCATTCGTTGTCATGGTAGCCTGGATTCTCTTTGTATGTTATTGATTCCCTGCATCACGTCATTTTCGGTTTGGTAGCTCCGCCCATAGGGAACTCCACTACCTTCCGCCCAGCATTCAGTTGCCATGGAGACTAGGATCTCCTTAACGCATCACTTCCTGGTTTTCTTTGATGCTGTAGTTCTTTCTGCTCCCAGCATTTTTATTTATTTAAAAGGCTATATAAGAGCAGGGCCGGAGCTTCCACTAGGCATCTTTAGGCAGCTGCCTAGGGGCGCCGGGACCTGAGGGGGCGGCCTGCTGCAGCTGCCTAAGAAAGGTAGCATAGTCCTACCTTTCACAGCCACTGCAATCCCCCAGAATGCATATCTTACAGTAGCCGTGGCTGCCAAGCTCCCGTATTGCAGCCTCCAGCTCCACCTCCACCCGGCACAGGCAGTAACTTTGACAGCTCCTGGAGACCTGGCTGGGGGTGACATGGAGCACTGCTCTTCATTCCAGGCTCTTCACAGACTACTCAGTTCCAACTCTGCACTGCAGCCTGCAGGTAAGGTGGCTGCACAGTGCATTCTCTGCATTGATAAGGAAAGAGAGCGAGAGCAGCGGTGTGGTGAGGGGGTGGGGGGGAGGAGATAAGGAGCAGGCATGTACACAGTCTGGGGGGATGAGCAGCAGCATGCACACAGATTTTGGGGGGGATAGAACAGCAAACATTTAACAGAGTAGGGGGGAGGGGGTAAGAGCAGCATGGCTTTCATCTGAAGGGTGGGTAGGGGGAAGGGGCAGAAGGCAGAAGTTTTGCCTAGGGTGCCGAGAAACCTTGCACCGGCCCTGTATAAGAGACATCTCTTACTGGCCACTTTTATCTAGTGGATTGTCAGTGTCCTTTGATTATGTTGTGGCAATGACTTCTGTTATTACATTTAGATGGTCTCATAGTAGATGGAGAAACATTCTAATATATATATATATATACAGTTCCTTCTTTGATCTGTAGTCCCCAACCGTTTTCTTATACTTTATAATTATTCTTCTGTTTTCCTCCTCAAATTTGTCGTGTTTTAAACAAACACATCCATCATTATCACATACAATTGGCATACATAAAACAGTGCCTACGGATAGAGTTAAACATACATAACTACCACCCCATCCCCATTATATCTAATCTTATACTATTATATCCTATTCTTTTAGAAACGGATAGAGTTCCCAATCTATGTTTAATCCCTTAGGTATAAGCGTCCCCAGTTCAAAAATAGTTCTTGCCTCTTCCTTAAGGAGTGCACTATCCCAATCCCCCCCTCTCCATGATTTCTGTATTAGTTTAATACCAATAAATTCCAGGCTGCAGGATTGCTATCATGGACTTTAAGGAAGTGTTCTGGAATACTATGATTGTCCTTCTTAGTTCTGATATTATTTAGATGCTCATTAATTCGAATTTGAAGGCACCGATAGGTCTTCCCTACATATTGAAGCCCGCAGGGGCAGGTGATCAAATAAATCACCCCCTTCGAATTGCAGATGATTTTATCCTTTATTTTATATTCTTTTCCTGTACTGTTAGATTTGTATTTCACTATTGGTTTCGTTGATATATTTTTCGTTTTTCTGCAAACCATGCAATTGTTACACCTGTAGAATCCCGGCTCCATGTCTTTTAGCCATGTTGTTTTTCTCCTGTCGTTATTACAGTAGCTCCTCAATAGACTGTTTTTTAGGGTAGGTGCCCTCCTATAAACAATTCTAGGTTTCTCCGGTAAAATATCTTTAAGCTCTTCATCTGCAGTAAGGATGTGCCAATGTTTGTATAGACTTTCTTCTAGAAGTCTCCGCTGACTCGAGAATCCCAGCAGGAACATCACATCATCTTTTTTCCTCTCATTCTTACTTTTATACCGGAGGAGATCAGTCCTGTTCATCTTATCCACTTCATCCTTATTTGTCTCCAATTCATTCTTTCTGAAGTTCTTCTCTCCAAATTTGTTCATAAGATCCAATGCTTGTATCTCGTAGTCTGCTTTCTTAGAGCAATTCCTCCGTATTCGTCTTATCTGGCCTTTGGGGACATTGGCCAACCACTTCGGATGATGGTTGCTCTTGAAGTGTAAATAACTATTGCAGTCCACTTCCTTAATATACGTTCTTGTTTCAATCTGATTATTCTCAATGAAGATGGTTAAATCTAGAAAGTTTATGCTGGTATCACTGATCTCACTTGTAAATTCCAGGTTATATCCATTTTTATTTATCTTTATGATGAATTGTTCCAGATCTTCTTTCGTCCCATTCCAGATGATGAACACATCATCTATAAATCTTGCCCACAAAATCAAGTTGGGGAGGTATTCATTGTTTGTCCAGATAAATTCATTTTCCCACTGGGCAAGGAAGAGATTGGCATAAGAAGACGCGAAGTTCGTACCCATAGCTGGAACAGTTCATCATCTGGAATGGGACGAAAGAAGATCTGGAACAATTCATCATAAAGATAAATAAAAATGGATATAACCTGGAATTTACAAGTGAGATCAGTGATAACAGCATAAACTTTCTAGATTTAACCATCTTCATTGAGAATAATCAGATTGAAACAAGAACGTATATTAAGGAAGTGGACTGCAATAGTTATTTACACTTCAAGAGCAACCATCATCCGAAGTGGTTGGCCAATGTCCCCAAAGGCCAGATAAGACGAATACGGAGGAATTGCTCTAAGAAAGCAGACTACGAGATACAAGCATTGGATCTTATGAACAAATTTGGAGAGAAGAACTTCAGAAAGAATGAATTGGAGACAAATAAGGATGAAGTGGATAAGATGAACAGGACTGATCTCCTCGGGTATAAAAGTAAGAATGAGAGGAAAAAAGATGATGTGATGTTCCTGACGGGATTCTCGAGTCAGCGGAGACTTCTAGAAGAAAGTCTATACAAACATTGGCACATCCTTACTGCAGATGAAGAGCTTAAAGATATTTTACCGGAGAAACCTAGAATTGTTTATAGGAGGGCACCTACCCTAAAAAACAGTTTAGTGAGGAGCTACTGTAAGAACGACAGGAGAAAAACAACATGGCTAAAAGACATGGAGCCGGGATTCTACAGGTGTAACAATTGCGTGGTTTGCAGAAAAATGAAAAATATATCAACGAAACCAATAGTGAAATACAAATCTAACAGTACAGGAAAAGAATATAAAATAAAGGATAAAATCACCTGCAATTCGAAGGGGGTGATTTATTTGATCACCTGCCCCTGCGGGCTTCAATATGTAGGGAAGACCTATCGGTGCCTTCAAATTCGAATTAATGAGCATCTAAATAATATCAGAACTAAGAAGAACAATCATAGTATTCCAGAACACTTCCTTAAAGTCCATGATAGCAATCCTGCAGCCCTGGAATTTATTGGTATTAAACTAATACAGAAATCATGGAGAGGGGGGATTGGGATAGTGCACTCCTTAAGGAAGAGGCAAAAACTATTTTTGAACTGGGGACGCTTATACCTAAGGGATTAAACATAGATTGGGAACTCTATCCGTTTCTAAAAGAATAGGATATAATAGTATAAGATTAGATATAATGGGGATGGGGTGGTAGTTATGTATGTTTAACTCTACCCGTAGGCACTGTTTTATGTATGTCAATTGTATGTGATAATGATGGATGTGTTTGTTTAAAACACGACAAATTTGAGGAGGAAAACAGAAGAATAATTATAAAGTATAAGAAAACGGTTGGGGACTACAGATCAAAGAAGGAACTGTATATATATATTTGAATGTTTCTCCATCTACTATGAGACCATCTAAATGTAATAACAGAAGTCATTGCCACAACATAATCAAAGGACACTGACAATCCACTAGATAAAAGTGGCCAGTAAGAGATGTCTCTTATATAGCCTTTTAAATAAATAAAAATGCTGGGAGCAGAAAGAACTACAGCATCAAAGAAAACCAGGAAGTGATGCGATAAGGAGATCCTAGTCTCCATGGCAACTGAATGCTGGGCGGAAGGTAGTGGAGTTCCCTATGGGCGGAGCTACCAAACCGAAAATGACGTGACGCAGGGAATCAATAACATACAAAGAGAATCCAGGCTACCATGACAACGAATGCCGAAGAAAGGAAGTGGAAGTGACGCGACGAGTGGATCCCGGTTACCACAGCAACACAATGCTGAGCTGTGTACAGTGGAACCTGACGATGGGCGGAGAGATCCCGGTCGCCATAGCAACGAATGCCAGGGAGAGTTTAAAGTGCGGGGTAGGAGGTGCACTCGGCTATCCTGAGGAAGCCTGCTTAGACAGGCGAAACTAGTTGATCGCAGAGGCACCAACAACTGTCTGCCGGCAGACACCCGCACCTTTCTGGACCTGTGGCATTCAATACATTTCTGGACCTGTGGCATTTAAGTAAGTCTACACATGACACATTCCCGGCTAAGAGTGCTGATTTAACCATAGAAAGATACTGATGTGAGTTAAGGACTAACTGCTGCGGTGAGCAGAGCCATTTGATCCAGTTGGGCACAGCCTTCTTTCTGGAAACACAGATTATATTTCCCCAGTAAAAATTCAATTTTCCAGCTAGGAATGAAAACATGCTTGGAAATTGTAACTGTGGACTTTTTAAGTAAACCACTGAAATAAGCACCATTAGTATATGTTTTATGTTGGTTTGTTTTTTGTCTAAAGTATACCGGTATTATGGTCACAATTATATTGATTTTAATTGAACAGTAGTGGTAGATAAAATTCCCCTTTTATGTGTTGTAAACACCATATTTTGAATAAAGAAAATATAATTTTTTATAAAAACATTTTTATTGTATTTATTTACATATTTATATATTTGCATACTTTGACTACTACAGTAGGAAATATATTGATACACTTGAGAAACATAAGCCCTGGAAGATACTTTATTTTACAATAATATTATAAATAAGGAAATATATTTATTTCTATCTTTTCATACTTTCCGCTTACTTTTCTTATATCTATAATGTGCTCTCTCATCCAGGGAAGCAGGGGCAGAACTCCCATAGACAACGGAGTCCATTGCCGCCGGGCTCCTGACCAGAAGTGGGCATGGCACCTGCTCCGTTGTCCCCCCCCCCCCATTCCATCCACACATGATTCTGCAGTGCAGCAGGAGAAGCTAGAGGAGCCTGTGAGCATGCACAGCGGGTATCAGCATCATTGGCACTCGCTCCTCCACGTGACATCTGACCGCACATGACCCAGCGGAGCTGCCCGCCAGGACACAGAGCAGGCACAAGGACAGAGTGCACAGTGCGGGGAAGCAGGGCTGCACTGTCAGGAGCGCGGACTCCTTATAACTGGACACTATGTAAGTGCAAGCCCTTTTGGGAGAGGGGGCATGTGACACAGTCACAGTGCTACCAAATAAATTATTTTTTTTAGTCTATATAGTATTATATATATATATATATATATATATATGCAATCATCCAAAAATGCAGCACACCAAATTAGACAGTCACAGTGGCATAATTAGCAGCACTGTCACAGTGTCTTATTTGGAGTGCTGAGTTATTGAATGATTGCTAGTATTTTGCTATTTGCGGATGCCCAACACCTTTATTCCTTTGCAGCAGGAGTTGGGCCACAGAGTTTCTATATATATATATATATAGAGATGTGCACCTGAAATTTTTGGGTTTTGTGTTTTGGTTTTGGATTCGGTTCCGCGGCCGTGTTTTGGATTCGGACGCGTTTTGGCAAAACCTCCCTAAAACATTTTTGTCGGAGTCGGATGTGTTTTGGATTCGGGTGTTTTTTTTTCAAAAACAGCTTAAATCATAGAATTTGGAGGTAATTTTGATCCTATAGTATTATTAACCTCAATAACCACAATTTACACTCATTTCCAGTCTATTCTGAACACCTCACACCTCACAATATTATTTTTAGTCCTAAAATTTGCACCGAGGTCGCTGGATGACTAAGCTAAGCGACCCAAGTGGGCGGCACAAACACCTGGCCCATTTAGAAGTGGCGCTGCAGTGTCAGACAGGAAGGCACTTAAAAAAATTAGCCCCAAACATCACATAATGCAGAGATAAATAAATAAAAAAAGAGGTGCAAGATGGACTTGTCCTTGGGCCTTCCCACCCACCCTTATGTTGTATAAACAGGACATGCACACTTTAACAAACCCATCATTTCAGCCACAGGGTCTGCCACATGACTGTGGCTGAAATGACTGGTCGGTTTGGGCCCCCACCAAAAAAGAAGCAATAAATCTCTCCTTGCACAAACTGGCTCTACATAGGCAAGATGTCCACCTCCTCCTCATCGTCCGATTCATCACCCCTTTCACTGTGTACATCCCCCTCCTCACAGAGTATTAATTCGTCCCCACTGGAATCCACCATCTCAGGTCCCTGTGTACTTTCTGGAGGCAATTGCTGGTGAATGTCTCCACGGAGGAATTGATTATAATTCATTTTGATGAACATCAACTTCTCCACATTTTCTGGAAGTAACCTCGTACGCCGATTGCTGACAAGGTGAGCGGCTGCACTAAACACTCTTTCGGAGTACACACTGGAGGGGGGGCAACTTAGGTAAAATAAAGCCAGTTTGTGCAAGGGCCTCCAAATTGCCTCTTTTTCCTGCCAGTATACATTTGGACTGTCTGACGTGCCTACTTGGATGCGGTCAATAATATAATCCTTCACTATTCTTTCAATGGTGACAGAATCATATGCAGTGACAGTAGATGACATGTCACTAATCGATGGCAGGTCCTTCAGTCCAGACCAGATGTCAGCACTCGCTCCAGACTGCCCTGCATCACCACCATCGGGTGGGCTCGGAATTCTTAGCCTTTTTATCACAGCTCCAGTTGCGGGAGAATGTGAAGAAGGAGCTGTTGACGGGTCACGTTCCGCTTGACTTGACAAGTGTCCCACCAGCAGGTCTTTGCATCTCGGCACACTTGTGTCTGCCGGAAAGAGAGATACAACGTAGGCTTTAAACCTAGGATCGAGCACGGTGGCCAAAATGTAGTGCTCTGATTTCAACAGATTGACCACCCGTGAATCCTGGTTAAGCGAATTAAGGGCTCCATCCACAAGTACCACATGCCTAGTGGAATCACTTCATTTTAGCTCCTCCTTCAATCTCTCCAGCTGCTTCTGCAAAAGCCTGATGAGGGGAATGACATGACTCAGGCTGGCAGTGTCTGAACTGACTTCACGTGTGGCAAGTTCAAAGGGTTGCAGAACCTTGCACAATGTTGAAATCATTCTCCACTGCGCTTGAGTCAGGTGCATTCCCCCTCCTTTGCCTATATCGTAGGCAGATGTATAGGCTTGAATGGCCTTTTGCTGCTCCTCCATCCTCTGAAGCATATAGAGGGTTGAATTCCACCTCATTACCCCCTCTTGCTTCAGCTGATGGCGGGGCAGGTTCAGGAGTGTTTGCTGGTGCTCCAGTCTTCGACATGCGGTGGCTGAATGCCGAAAGTGGCCCGCAATTCTTCGGGCCACCGACAGCATCTCTTGCACGCCCCTGTTGTTTTTTAAATAATTCTCCACCACCAAATTCAATGTATGTGCAAAACATGGGACGTGCTGGAATTTGCCCACATGTAATGCATGCACAATATTGGTGGCGTTGTCCGATGTCACAAATCCCCAGGAGAGTCCAATTGGGGTAAGCCATTCTGCGATGATGTTCCTCAGTTTCCGTAAGAGGTTGTGAGCTGTGTGCGTCTTATGGAAAGCGGTGATACAAAGCGTAGCCTGCCTAGGAACGAGTTACTGTTTGCGAGATGCTACTACTGGTGCCGCCGCTGCTGTTCTTGCTGCGGGAGGCAATACATCTACCCAGTGGGCTGTCACAGTCATATAGTCCTGAGTCTTCCCTGCTCCACTTGTCCACATGTCCGTGGTTAAGTGGACATTGGGTACAACTGCATTTTTTAGGACAATGGTGACTTTTTCTGACGTCTGTGTACATTCTCGCTATCGCCTGCTTAGAGAAGTGGAACCTAGATGGTATTTGGTACCGGGGACACAGTACCTCAAGCAATTCTCTAATTCCCTGTGAATTAACGGTGGATACCGGACACACGTTTAACACCAACACAGCTGCCAAGACCTGAGTTATCCGCTTTGCAGCAGGATGACTGCTGTGATATTTCATCTTTCTCACAAAGGACTGTTGGACAGTCAATTGCTTACTGGAAGTAGTACAAGTGGTCTTCCGACTTCCCCTCTGGGATGACAATCGACTCCCAGCAGCAACAACAGCAGCACCAGCAGCAGTAGGCGTTACACTCAAGGATCCATCGGAGGAATCCCAGGCAGGAGAGGACTCGTCAGACTTGCCAGTGACATGGCCTGCAGGACTATTGACGTTCCTGTCTAAGGAGTAAAGTGAAACTGAGGGAGTTGGTGGTGTGGTTTGCAGGAGCTTGGGTACAAGAGGAAGGGATTTAGTTGTCAGTGGACTGCTTCTGCTGTCACCCAAAGTTTTTGAACTTGTCAATGATTTCTGATGAATGCGCTCCAGGTGACGTATAAGGGAGGATGTTCCTAAGTGTTTAACGTCCTTACCCCTACTTATTACAGCTTGACAAAGGCAACACACGGCTTGACACCTGTTGCCCACATTTCTGTTAAAATAATTCCTCACCGAAGAGGTGATTTTTTTTGTAATTTGATCAGGCATGTCAATGACCATATTCATCCCACGGACAGTAGGTGTCTTCCCGGGTGCCTGACTTAAACAAACCACCTTACCATCAGAATCCTCCTTGTCAATTTCCTCCTCAGCGCTAGCAACACCCATATCCTCATCCTGGTGTACTTCAACAGTGACATCTTCAATTTGACTATCAGGAACTGAACTGTGGGTGCTACTTCCAGCACTTGCAGGGGGCGTGCAAATGGTGGAAGGCGCTACCTCTTCCCGTCCAGTGTTGGGAAGGTCAGGCATCGCAACCGACACAATTGGACTCTTCTTGGGGATTTGTGATTTAGAAGAATGCACAGTTCTTTTCTGTGCTTTTGCCAGCTTAAGTCTTTTCATTTTTCTAGTGGGAGGATGAGTGCTTCCATCCTCATGTGAAGCTGAACCACTAGCCATGAACACAGACCAGGGCCTCAGCCGTTCTTTGCCACTCCATGTCGTAAATGGCATATTGGCAAGTTTACACTTCTCCTCAGAAGCTTTTAATTTAGATTATTGGGCCATTTTACTGAACTTTTGTTTTTTGAATTTTACATGCTCTCTACTATGACATTGTGCATCGGCCTTGGCAGACGACGTTGATGGCATTTCATCGTCTCGACCATGACTAGCAGTAATATATCAATAGCAATGGCCTACTGTACTGTATTATATATGTATACTGCTGGTCACCAAAATGCTGCACTGTCCTACTGTATACTGCTCACAATAATGCAGCAGAGACACTATACTTGACACAGAGCTGCAAGATACAGCAATGGACTACTGTACTGTACTATATATGTGTACTGCTGGTCACCAAAATGCTGCACTGTCCTACTATATACTGCTCACAATAATGCAGCACAGAGATAGTATACTTGACACAGAGCTGCAAGATATAGCAATGGCCTACTGTACTGTACTATATATGTGTACTGCTGGTCACCAAAATGCTGCACTGTCCTACTATATACTGCTCACAATAATGCAGCACAGAGATAGTATACTTGACACAGAGCTGCAAGATATAGCAATGGCCTACTGTACTGTACTATATATGTGTACTGCTGGTCACCAAAATGCTGCACTGTCCTACTATATACTGCTCACAATAATGCAGCACAGAGATAGTATACTTGACACAGAGCACAATGCAGCACACTGAGCACAGATATTTGCAGCACACTGAGCACAGATATGGAGCGTTTTCAGGCAGAGAACGTAGATATTTTCAGCACACTGAGCACAGATATTTGCAGCACACTGAGCACAGATTACGGAGCTTTTCAGGGAGAGAACGCAGCCACGTCCTCTCCAGTCAATCTCCAATGCACGAGTGAAAATGGCGGCGACGCACGGCTCTTTATATAGAATACGAATCTCGCAAGAATCCGACAGCTGGATGATGACGTTTGGGCGCGTTCGGGTTAACCGAGCAAGGTGGGAAGATCAGAGGCTGCCTCGCAACCGTGTAAAATAGGTGAAGTTCGAGGGGTTCGGATCTCGGAGAACCGAACCCGCTCATCTCTAATATATATATATATATATAGAGAGAGAGAGAGAGAGAGAGAACAGGATAGAGGGGCACTCAGCAGAAATTTTGCACTTAAAAGGAAATTTAATTCATACTTAACAGCATGATGTTTCAAATTATTAATTCATTCATCGACGTTTGGATCCAATCCGTCACATCAGGATGCACAACATATGCAGCAAATACAGCATATCTCAGCTGCCCATGTTCACCAGTATCAAATGGTTTGTGCCTGACGGGGCCCCTAAAATACCCCAAATGATTTCAAATAATGGCACCAATCAGCACAAGAATAAACCATGATGTGTTGAGGGGGACACACTCTTAATCAACATTATCACAGAGAATATCATTAACACAGGTAACCAGAAGAAACTCCCCTTACTAACTAGTACTCACTGCCGAGATCATCCTCCCACAGTGCCTATAGCCGGCGTGCGTTCCACCGCTACCCGGTGGAATGCATAGCATTTCCTGTGATGGGCGTAACTATACGTCTACGTCACTTCCGGCAATCATCTCACACATAGCAATGGCAACTAGCAAGACACTGCTGCATCAGAAGGAGACTGTAGTAGCGGCTCAAGTGATGATACCATGGGAACAAATAGCAAAAGTGTATAGCATAGAGCACAACAAAACACTATCCCCTAATGTAATATTGTACTAGAAATTGCTGGGAACTTCAGGGAGCCCGTTGGGGAGTAGCAAATTATGTAAACACATGCATATAAGAAACATTGAAAAAAGGTTAAAAACCATGTACATACAACCACAGACAATATGATGTACATATAAATACCACAATTGTAATAAAAAAACCCACAAAACCACAAATACATGTTAGAGCGTGTGCTGGCCAAAAAATCTAAATCAAAATAAAAAAATAAAAAAAATCATAAAAATCCACCAATGCCCAGATTTAATCCTATCCAGACTATTTACAAATGAAAAGGGTTAATTCCAGGGTCAAAGCACGACAAAGCATGGTGCAAAATCAATTAAGGAAAGCACTGAGGGAATTATTTTCATTTAAGCCATGAGGTGACAGTTCCTAATCGGAAAATCCATCTTGCCTCAAGTTTCTTAAGAATCAATGCCCTGTCTCCACCTCTTAATGGTGGTGGTACCCAGTCAATGATATGGCATTGTAAAGCATAAAGTTGGTGTCCAAGTGTCATGAAGTGATGGGCAACTGGTTTATCAGTTATTCCAGTGGATATAGCCAAGCGAATCATCATCCTGTAGTTGGCCATTCTCTCCCGGAAAGTGCATGTGGTCATCCCGACATAGGTAGATCCACAAGGGCACATTAATAAGTAGATTACAAACTCCATACAACAGTTGAGGTTATACCAAATCTGAATCGGCCTTCCCGTTTGTGGATGCGGAAAACTTGTGCCTGACACCATCGAGCGGCAGGTGGTACAACCGACACATTTAATGCAGCCAGGTTTTTGTGTCATTAACCAGGTGTTATCTTTGGTGTTACTTACTCTACTGGGGTACATCAAAAGTTGTTTCAAATTTCTGCCCCTTCTGTATGACATCATTGGCATCTCTTTATTGTATAACGCTGAAGAAGAGTCTGTAGACAAGATTGACCAGTGCTCCTTAATTGATCTAGCAACCAAAGATGATTTCTCATGAAATTGAGTTACGAATGTCAACCGATCACCTTTCTTATTTAGTTGTCTGCGTGTCTTTTTACGTGCTTTGGTGAGGCAACCCTCTATGGTCCTAGAATTATAGCCCCTATCCAAAAAACATTGTTTCATCAATGTTTCGATCAGAATTGTTCCTTAACACCCGCATAAATTGCGAAATGGGGAGGCTATTCTTCAGGTGTGGAGGATGGTTACTTGCAGCATGCAATAAAGTGTTCCTATCTGTTTCCTTTCGGAACAAGATCGTTTTTAATCTTGAACCATCACGTGTGACGGTAACGTCCAAAAATTGAATGGACAATCGACTACAATGTCCCGTGAAGCCGACACTACTTTCTAAACAGTTTAATGTGCCAAGCATCTCATTAAAAATCTCCTTGTTGCCCCTCCACAGCAAAAAAATATCGTCAATATATCTCTTGAAATATAAAATCCTCTCACCAAACTTAGGAAAGATATGTGTCGATTCATATTCATGCATGAAGACTCCTGCATAAATTGGGGCCACACTGGACCCCACTGTGGTCCCCGCGCACTGAATCTAGTAGATGCCATCATACATGAAATGATTGTGAACTAAAATGAGCTCAAGCAGCTCCAAAATCATCTCTATGGGGGGCCCAATAAGTCTAAGGCTAATCATCAATTTTCCATACCGCTACAATACCCTGATCATGCGGGATAATTGTATATAACGAAGCCACATCTAATGTGGTAAGCAGCACATCATCGGTCAGATCATCAAGTGATAGACTATTGTCCAAGAAATCCCTGGTATCTCGCAAGTAAGTGGAGATGTATTGGACAAGATGCTGCAAAAAGTTGTCAACAAAAATAGCCAAAGGCTGCAAAAGAGAGCCCCTGGCTGAAATAATAGGCCTGCCGGGGGCATCTACTAGAGTCTTATGTACCTTCGGTAAGGTGTATATTAGTGGACAGACCGTATAGTCAACATTAAGGTACTCCACAATTTGTTCAGTAAGCCAACCATGACTAATGGCTCTTTCAAGGATGTTATCAACAACTCTTTTAATCTGCAGAATGGGATTTAAGATGCATCGTGTATAGGTAGACCTGTCAGCCAGTTGACATCTAATCTCACGGTCGTAGTCACAAAAATTCTGTACAACTAATGCCCCTCCCTTGTCTGCAGGGCGTATGGTAATAGAGTGGTTACTCCTATGGGACTTCAATGCTTAATACTGATCAGCCAATAGAATATTATAATAAGACTTGACCTCCTTAGTGTTAAGGTCTTGGTCTACCATACATAAACAAGTATGGACACTAGAATTTGTGCATTGTGGATCAAACATGCTTGGTCTCCGAAATTAACTAGAATCAAAATCACCAGTACCACTAGTGTTTTTGTTGTGAAAAAATGATTTCAATCTTATTTTACAACCAAACTTGTAATGATCCACAGCCAAATTGAAGCGATTGTGTTTAAAGGTGGGAACAAAAGACAAACCAAGCGAGAGTAATGACAACTCACCCAGGGTCAGTTGGTATCCTGATAGATTAAAGACCATATTCAAATCCTCCTTCACCTCCTCCCTCTTTACCTTATACCCCCCTCTCCTCGGGTGGGGCCTGTGTCTACCGTGGTATGGCTCACGTAGCCTCTTGTGCGCTGATCTAAAAAAGGGGCAACAGAGTTTATTTATATATATATATATATATATATACACACACACACAGTATATATATATATATATATATATATATATATATGTACACAGTATTAGAAGAGCAACAACAACTCAATAAATTCTCTGCAGAATTTATTGAGTTGTTGTTGTTCTTCTAATACTGCCGTGAGTGCTGCTCTTCAATTACCTACACTACATATTATTTACTGAAGGCACCAGGCTGAGCTGTATTCAAGAGGAGGTGAGTGCCGATTATGGATGGAAGTATATATATATATATATATATATTATATACGTACACACACACAAATTTATCTATATGGGGGGGCACCAATATTTATCTTGCCTCTGGGCAACTGGCCCAAACATACGCCACTGCAGGGAAGGTAGTACATAAATCTCTGACACAAAGATAGACTGGTTCTACAGGCTCTCTGGACAGTAGAAGCACATTTTCTTTTTATGGAGCACACACACACAGTATATATATATATATATATATATATATATATTTATATGTACACAGTATTAGAAGAACAACAACTCAATAAATTCTCTGCAGAATTTATTGAGTTGTTGTTGTTCTTCTAATACTGCCGTTAGTGCTGCGCTTCAATTACCTACACTACATATTATTTACTGAAGGCACCAGGCTGAGCTGTATTCAAGAGGAGGTGAGTGACGATTTTGGATGTAAGTATATATATATATATATATATTATATACGTACATACGTAAGTACGTACGTACGTACGTACGTACGTACGTATGTACGTACGTTCGTACACACAAATTTATCTATATGGGGGGCACCAATATTTATCTTGCCTCTGGGCAACTGGCCCAAACATATGCCACTGCAGGGAAGGTAGTACATAAATCTCTGACACAAAGATAGACTGGCTCTACAGGCTCTCTGGACAGCAGAAGCACATTTTCTTTTTATGGAGCAAGTACTCTCTCATTCAGCAGATTACTGCCATACTCCATAGGATATGCCCAATCTCACCCGACTTTGGAAGCAAATCTATGGTAGGCCTGGTCAGTACTTGGTTGGGAGACCACCAAAGAATACTCGGTGCAGTAAACAAAAAATGCTGAAAAGCAGAAGGAAGATCTACACTATTAATTCTTACTAATTCATCATATAACCTGTTTTACTGACCTATTGGCAAGTTCAAACTAGTAGGAGACCTCAGGCTCTTGCTAAAAATATTTAGATATTTTTTTATCTACACTTTTATTAATCTATATTAGTGAATACTATACTATCTCTGTATGTGAAGACTAGTGGGGATCTTTCCTCTTTTCTTTGGTGAACTACTGTATGCAATATTCTGTTGAAAAAAATGCCTAATGGTGACACTTCTGCCAAATATTGAAGCAGATAGTGATACAAAACTGAATGTTACGTTCACTGTACTTGGAACTCTAGAGACAGAGTGGATAAGCTCTAAGTACAGGAACGTGATGCTGCAGTCGGAATGGACTTCAGCAGCAACCCCTATGGAAACACTGACTCTGTTGTCTCACCCACGTGGTCAGTCTATGCCTGCGAGACTATGTTTGCTTGGGCCTAAGGCAGCCACATTTGAAGGGCGGATTAGGTCTGCCCAACTCCGATGCCCCCCAGTCTTAGTTGGAGACAAGGCATAAATCGAGACGGCGCAAGAACAAGGGGAGCCTCTAACTAAAACAGAAACACAGAGTTAGGGGCAACTACTGAGCACTAACAACAAAAGTATGTGCGGCGCGGCTGCCAAGACAAATTGTAACAAAAGCGACGCTGTCCAAACGCCATACACGACACCGTCATATTCTGGCGAGGACAGTTATAGTGGTGTCTCCGGTTGCTAGGCAACCAGCCGGGAACAGGGAGTTAGCGGCAGAAGTGACACGCCGGCCCCATTGCCTAGCAATGTCCGGGAGCTGGCGCGACCCGCCGCTAATAGTACCCCCCTTGAGGAGGGGTCAAGGAACCCCCAAACCCAGGTTTATGAGGAAATTCACAAAAAAACATCTTTTTTAGTCTATGGGCATGCAAATCCCTGTCCCGAACCCAAGATCTTTCCTCTGGGCAGTACCCCTTCCAATGGACCAGAAAATACAGCAGACCACGGGAAACTTTAGAGTCCAACACCTTTTCTACCAGGAATTCCTGTTGGCCCCAAACATCCACAGGAGGTCTACCCCAAATAATTTTCCGAGGAAATTTCCTGGAAAGAACATATGGCTTAAACAGAGAACAATGAAAGGTGTTGGAGATTTTAAGTGACTTTGGCAATTGTAGCTGAAAAGCCACAGGATTGATAATTATTTTGATAATAAGAAATGGCCCAATAAATCTAGGTCCCAATCTAGCTGAAGGTTGTCAGAGCTTGATGTTGCGGGTTGACAACCACACCTTATCTCCTACCTTAAAGGTGCATGGGCGTCGGAACCTATCTGAAAAAAAATTCTCCCAAAAGGCAGCTTTCTTCAGAGCAAGGTGTACCTTCTTCAAATAGCTCTGAGATGGGAGGTTAAGACCAAGGAAGAAGATGGATAATTCAGAGTAAATGAATTAGCTCTAGGATGAAAGCCCAGGACTGAATAGAACGGAGACACCGTGGTGGATGAATGACAGGCGTTATTGTAAGCAAACTCGGCCAGGGGAAGATAATCCGACCAATCGTTCTGAAGCTTGGCAGTATAAAGACGTAGATATTGCTTCAGTGATTGATTCACAAGCTCCGTCTGCCCGTTGGACTGTGGATGGTATCCTGAGGTTAAACTGAGTTTCATGTTTAACGAAGCACAAAAGAGCTTCCAGAAACGGACAATAAACTGCGGTCCCCGGTCCGAGACAATATCCACGGGTAATCCATGAGGCCTGAAAACATGGCGAAGGAACAAAACTGCCAAAACCTGAGCGGACGGCAATCTGGGTAAGGCAATGAAGTGGGCCATCTTGCTAAAATGATCTACGACCACCTAGATCAACTGAAAACCAGAAGAGAGTGGAAGATCCACCATGAAATCCATGGAAATGTGCGACCATGGCCTGACAGGAATAGCTAGAGGCATGAGCTGCCCAACGGGCAGAGAACGGGACACCTTGGGGTATATTTACTAAGGTCCCGATTTTGACCGAGATGCCGTTTTTTCATCAAAGTGTCATCTCGGTAATTTACTAATGTCACGATCCGGGTATCTGGACGCCATTTCTTACCCATCAGATGCCTCCTAAGGCTTGCTCAGCGCTCCAGGACCGGATCCCATCTGTTATCCTAATGTTCACATTCCTGCATCCTCTCCTGTCTCTCTGAGACGCTGTCACAGTAACGCCTTATTACATCTGGCATGGCGTCTCCCGCGGCCTCCGCCGCCGTCCCTGAGCTTCTGCATGCAGAGTGTCAGAGTGGCGATTACGTCAGCCGCGGCCTCCGCTGTGTCCGCGTGGTTGGATGTGCACTTGTCAGCCTGGCGTCTCCTGTCTCCAGTGGCCGGCGCCGCCATTACTGTTTTCATTACCACATGGATTACAAACCAAACTTCCCTCCAAGTGTCTGCATGGGCGCAGCCATCTTGGATTCTGTCAGCTGATCATTTCCTCCAATCTGTTGTCAGTATTGTTAATCTGCATAATTGCCTAGCCAATCCCTTCCTTGCTGCAGGTATAAATACACTGTGCCTGAGCAAGGAAGGCGTCAGTGCTTTGGTTGTCAAACCTAGTTCCTGTTTGTCTCTCTCCTGTGATTGTCTTCCAGGTTCCAGCTCCTGTCTCAAGACTTCCACCATAGAGACCCGCACCAGCATTCCACCTGCGGTGTAGCCTGACTCTCCAATCCATTGTGGATTCATCTGTTTCCAGCTACAACATTACCTGCTTCCAGCTCAGCTTCCAGCAGAGTACAGCTTCCCTTAAAGGGCCGGTGTCCTTTCTACACTTTACCACTCTCCACCGGTATTATTATTTCTCCGCTCTCAAGTTCTACATTTCAGTTCATATTTCATCGCTCCCAAGTTCATTTATTATTTAACTGGTTCCAGCCAGTATCCACTCCGTGCTAACAACAGTCTGGTTCCAGCCAGTATCCACAGCAGCTGTTTTATCTTCAGCAACCCAGCTTTTCCTGGAACACCAGCTGGCACAATCCTGGGTTATCTCCATTGCTACAGTCGGGCCTGGTAAGGACTTTCCATCTAGAAGATCATAAGAACTATCTCACACTACCAGTGCCCTGTGGCTCCTGCCATCCTGTAGTACCCAGGAACTGTATTTATTCTTTGCTGACTTTTATGTTTTCTTTTACTGCTGCTGTGTTGCGGAGTTGTCATAAATAAACATCATTGACTTTTATTCCTGGTTGTCGTGGTCACGCCTTCGGGCAATTCTTCTACATGTCTAGGGGTCTGATACAACCTGCCAGGTTCCATTACACCTCAGCCCCTACAACTGAGGCTGCCTCCCGTCAGCTCAGGCCCTCAGTTGTGACAGTCCCTACAACTGAGGCTGCCTCCCGTCAGCTCAGGCCCTCAGTTGTGACAGTAAGCACTGACCTAATGAATCCAGCCGGAGATCAGGATCAAGCGGCCAGGCCGATGCAAGAACTGGCAGCCCGACTAGAACATCAGGAGGCTGCACAGGGCCACATCATCCGCTGTCTCCAGGATCTCTCTACTCGGCTGGATGGGATTCAGACAACTCTCCGTGGATCAGGCGCGTCTGGTGCGTCAACCACAGTGACTCCAGCTATAACCCCACCCACCTTACCCATTTCTGCTCCACGTCTTCATCTTCCAACGCCAGCAAAATTTGACGGATCTCCAAGATTCTGCAGGGGATTTCTCAACCAGTGTGAGATTCAGTTTGAGCTACAACCTGGCAATTTTCCCAGTGACCGTACAAAAATTGCCTACATTATCTCTCTTCTCAGTGGCTCAGCCCTTGATTGGGCATCCCCGTTATGGGAGAGGTCCGACACCCTGCTATCCTCCTACACTACATTCGTGTCAACATTCAGGCGTATCTTCGACGAGCCAGGCCGGGTAACTTCAGCTTCATCTGAGATTCTCCGTTTGCGCCAGGGATCATGTACTGTAGGACAATATCTTATACAGTTCCAGATCCTGGCATCCGAACTGGCATGGAACGACGAGGCCCTGTATGCTGCATTCTGGCATGGCTTATCTGAGAGTATTAAAGATGAGTTAGCTACCAGAGACTTACCTTCCAAGTTAGATGAGCTAATCTCACTCTGCACGAAAGTTGATTTACGTTTCAGAGAGAGAGCAACTGAGCGTGTAAGATCATCTGCTCCAAAATCTTCTGCTCCTCCTCCTCGCCAACTGTCACCATCTAAAGATGAGTCCAGCCAAATTGGTCGTTCCCGTTTAACTCCTGCTGAGCGCCGAAGACGCCTCTCCAAGTCTCTCTGTCTTTATTGTGCAGCTCCGTCTCACACCATTAATGCCTGTCCCAAACGTCCAGGACTCCAGACCCTAGCTCGCCAAGGAGAGGGCCGGCTAGGAGTAATGATCTCCTCTCCATCTCCTCAAGATTGTAATCTCCCAGTCTCGCTTCAAGTTGCTCAACGTTATCGGAACGTCATTGCCCTCCTTGATTCCGGAGCAGCTGGGAACTTTATTACCGAAGCCTATGTTAAACGGTGGTCTCTACCCACCGAGAGACTTCCTTCGTCCATTTCTTTAACTGCCGTGGATGGCAGCAAAATTTTTGATGCAGTTATTTCTTTAAGGACTCTACCAGTTCGTCTGAGAGTGGGAGTTCTTCATTCCGAACTTATTTCTTTTTTAGTGATTCCAAGAGCCACACATCCTGTGGTCCTGGGCCTTCCATGGCTCCGTCTTCACAATCCTACAATTGATTGGACGACTACGCAAATCCTGGCATGGGGTTCCTCCTGTGCTGAGACATGTTTGTTTAAAGTATTGCCTGTCTGTTCTTCCTCCCCCAGGTCGTCTGATGTTCCACCTCCTCCATATCAAGATTTCACGGATGTGTTCAGTAAAGCTTCTGCTGATATCCTTCCTCCTCATAGAGAATGGGACTGCCCGATTGATCTCGTTCCAGGGAAGGTTCCACCTCGAGGCCGAACTTATCCGTTGTCTCTGCCTGAGACGCATTCTATGGAGGAATACATTAAAGAGAACCTAGCAAAGGGGTTCATTCGACCTTCTTCTTCTCCAGCCGGCGCAGGCTTCTTTTTTGTAAAGAAGAAAGATGGTGGTCTGCGGCCGTGCATTGACTACAGAGGTTTGAACGACATTACCATCAAGAACCGTTATCCTTTACCCCTGATTACTGAGCTCTTTGACAGAGTTAGCGGAGCTACCATCTTTACAAAGCTGGACTTGAGAGGTGCATACAATCTCATCCGGATCCGTGAGGGTGACGAGTGGAAGACCGCCTTTAACACCCGTGACGGACATTATGAGTACCTCGTCATGCCCTTCGGATTGAGCAATGCTCCAGCTGTCTTCCAGCATTTTGTCAATGAGATCTTCAGAGACATTCTATACCGTCATGTCGTGGTCTATCTAGACGATATCCTCATTTTTGCCAACGATTTAGAGGAACATCGTTTTTGGGTTAAAGAGGTTCTGTCCCGTCTCCGTGTCAATCATCTCTATTGCAAGTTAGAGAAATGCGTCTTTGAAGTCAAGTCCATTCCGTTTCTAGGGTACATTGTGTCCGGTTCCGGACTAGAGATGGATCCTGAGAAACTACAAGCAATCCAAAATTGGCCGATACCCTTAACCCTCAAAGGGGTCCAGAGGTTCTTGGGGTTCGCCAACTATTACCGAAAGTTTATACGAGACTTTTCCACCATTGTGGCGCCTATTACTGCTTTCACTAAGAAGGGTGCTAACCCGTCCAAGTGGTCTGAAGAAGCCATGCAAGCATTTCATCTTTTAAAACAAAGGTTCACCTCTGCGCCTGTTCTGAAACAGCCTGACATCGACTCTCCTTTCATCTTAGAGGTGGATGCCTCCTCCGTTGGAGTAGGAGCGGTGTTATCTCAGAGGGCTAAAGATGGCCATTTACACCCTTGCAGTTTCTTCTCCCGGAAGTTCTCCCCAGCTGAGCGCAACTATGCCATTGGCGACCAGGAGTTGCTAGCCATCAAGCTCGCTCTAGAAGAGTGGAGGTATCTGTTGGAGGGAGCTTCTCATTCAATCACCATACTTACAGACCACAAGAACCTTTTATATCTGAAAGGCGCACAATGTCTCAACCCTCGTCAGGCCAGATGGGCACTTTTCTTTTCCAGGTTCGACTTTAAACTCCAGTTCTGTCCGGGCTCTCAGAATCGCAAGGCCGATGCCCTTTCCCGCTCATGGGAGCAAGAAAATGAGTCAGAGTCTTCAGACAAGCATCCTATTATAAATCCGTTGGCATTCTCCACGGTAGGGATGGACTCTACGCCCCCATCAGGGAAAAGTTTTGTGAAACCGATGCTAAGGAAGAAGCTCATGCATTGGGCCCATGCTTCCCGTTTTGCCGGACATACAGGTATCCAAAAAACCCTGGAGTTTATCTCTAGGTCCTATTGGTGGCCAACTCTGAAAAAGGACGTCTTGGAGTTTATTGCATCTTGCCCAAAGTGTGCTCAACATAAGGTATCCCGCCAGTCGCCTGCGGGGCAACTGGTTCCACTATCTGTTCCCCGTCGACCTTGGACCCATTTGTCGATGGATTTTATTACAGATTTACCCATGTGCAACAAGTTCAATACCATCTGGGTGGTAGTTGACCGGTTCACCAAGATTGCACACTTCATTCCTCTCACCGGTCTTCCGTCAGCTTCCAAGTTGGCTCAAGTATTCATACAAGAGATCTTCCGACTCCACGGTCTTCCTGAAGAAATTATCTCAGATCGAGGAGTTCAATTCACAGCCAAATTCTGGCGAAGTTTATGTCAAGTCCTTTAAGTCAAGCTAAAGTTTTCCACGGCTTACCATCCTCAGACCAATGGTCAAACCGAGAGGGTGAATCAGGACTTGGAGGCCTTCCTCCGCATCTATGTGTCCTCCTCTCAAGATGACTGGGTTCAATTACTTCCCTGGGCCGAGTTCTGTCATAACAACCAGTATCATTCTTCATCTGCTTCAACACCATTCTTCACTAACTTTGGATTCCACCCTAAAGTCCCTGAGTTCCAACCGCTTCCAGCAACTTCTGTTCCCGCAGTGGATATCACCTTGCATCAGTTTGCCAATATCTGGAAGAGCGTACGATCAGCTCTGCTCAAGGCATCGTTCAGGTACAAGAAGTTTGCGGATAAGAAGCGTCGAGCAGTTCCTGCTCTCAAGGTGGGTGATCGGGTATGGTTATCCACGAAGAATCTGAGGTTAAGAGTTCCCAGTATGAAGTTTGCACCTCGCTATATCGGTCCTTTCAAGATTGAACAAGTCATCAATCCTGTTGCTTACAGACTTCAGTTGCCTCCCTTCTTAAAAATACCCAGGACATTCCATGTTTCCCTGTTGAAACCGCTGATCTTGAATCGGTTTCATTCCTCACTTCCTCCAACTCCGAAAGTCCAAACTCAACGAGGCGTTGAGTATGAAGTGGCCAAGATCCTGGACTCACGTCACCGTTACTGTCAACTACAGTATCTTATTGACTGGAAGGGTTACGGCCCTGAGGAACGTTCATGGACCAATGCTTCTGATGTCCATGCTCCTGCCTTGGTCCGGAGATTCCATTCCAAGTTTCCTCAAAAGCCAAAGAAGTGTCCTGGGGCCACTCCTAAAGGGGGGGGTGCTGTCACGATCCGGGTATCTGGACGCCATTTCTTACCCATCAGATGCCTCCTAAGGCTGGCTCAGCGCTCCAGGACCGGATCCCATCTGTTATCCTAATGTTCACATTCCTGCATCCTCTCCTGTCTCTCTGAGACGCTGTCACAGTAACGCCTTATTACATCTGGCATGGCGTCTCCCGCGGCCTCCGCCGCCGTCCCTGAGCTTCTGCATGCAGAGTGTCAGAGTGGCGATTACGTCAGCAGCGGCCTCCGCTGTGTCCGCGTGGTTGGATGTGCACTTGTCAGCCTGGCGTCTCCTGTCTCCAGTGGCCGGCGCCGCCATTACTGTTTTCATTACCACATGGATTACAAACCAAACTTCCCTCCAAGTGTCTGCATGGGCGCAGCCATCTTGGATTCTGTCAGCTGATCATTTCCTCCAATCTGTTGTCAGTATTGTTAATCTGCATAATTGCCTAGCCAATCCCTTCCTTGCTGCAGGTATAAATACACTGTGCCTGAGCAAGGAAGGCGTCAGTGCTTTGGTTGTCAAACCTAGTTCCTGTTTGTCTCTCTCCTGTGATTGTCTTCCAGGTTCCAGCTCCTGTCTCAAGACTTCCACCATAGAGACCCGCACCAGCATTCCACCTGCGGTGTAGCCTGACTCTCCAATCCATTGTGGATTCATCTGTTTCCAGCTACAACATTACCTGCTTCCAGCTCAGCTTCCAGCAGAGTACAGCTTCCCTTAAAGGGCCGGTGTCCTTTCTACACTTTACCACTCTCCACCGGTATTATTATTTCTCCGCTCTCAAGTTCTACATTTCAGTTCATATTTCATCGCTCCCAAGTTCATTTATTATTTAACTGGTTCCAGCCAGTATCCACTCCGTGCTAACAACAGTCTGGTTCCAGCCAGTATCCACAGCAGCTGTTTTATCTTCAGCAACCCAGCTTTTCCTGGAACACCAGCTGGCACAATCCTGGGTTATCTCCATTGCTACAGTCGGGCCTGGTAAGGACTTTCCATCTAGAAGATCATAAGAACTATCTCACACTACCAGTGCCCTGTGGCTCCTGCCATCCTGTAGTACCCAGGAACTGTATTTATTCTTTGCTGACTTTTATGTTTTCTTTTACTGCTGCTGTGTTGCGGAGTTGTCATAAATAAACATCATTGACTTTTATTCCTGGTTGTCGTGGTCACGCCTTCGGGCAATTCTTCTACATGTCTAGGGGTCTGATACAACCTGCCAGGTTCCATTACACCTCAGCCCCTACAACTGAGGCTGCCTCCCGTCAGCTCAGGCCCTCAGTTGTGACAGTCCCTACAACTGAGGCTGCCTCCCGTCAGCTCAGGCCCTCAGTTGTGACAACTAAACTCAAATCACGGCAGAGATGAGGGCATTCGTATTTTTTTGGAAGTAGTTGTAAAAAAATACGAATAAATACACCATCGGTCAAAATACGCCAGCAAATTAGTAGAACTCGGTAATTTACTAAAAAGTGCAAATCTCCAAAGAGGAAAACACTGCCGTGAAAAATTACAAATCGCAAAAAAGTGCTAAAAAAAAGCAGACCTGCTTTTTATATTCGTGATTGCATAGGCATGCAGGGATCCATGAGATCCGTGCATGTCTATTAGTGGGAATGGGTGGGAAAGTGTTTTTTTTCCAAAAAAAAATTGCGTGGGGTCCCCCCTCCTAAGCATAACCAGCCTCGGGCTCTTTGAGCCGATCCTGGTTGCAGAAATATGGGGAAAAAATTGACAGGGGTTCCCCCATATTTAAGCAACCAGCATCGGGCTCTGCGCCTGGTCCTGGTTCCAAAAATACGGGGGACAAAAAGAGAAGGGGTCCCCCGTATTTTTATAACCAGCACCGGGCTCCACTAGCTGGACAGATAATGCCACAGCCGGGGGTCACTTTTATATAGTGCCCTGCGGCCGTGGCATCAAAAATCCAACTAGTCACCCCTGGCCGGGGTACCCTGGGGGAGTGGGGACCCCTTCAATCAAGGGGTCCCCCCCCCAGCCACCCAAGGGCCAGGGGTGAAGCCCGAGGCTGTCCCCCCCCATCCAATGGGCTGCGGATGGGGGGGCTGATAGCCTTTTGTGATAATGAAAAGATATTGTTTTAGTAGCAGTACTACAAGGCCCAGCAAGCCTCCCCCGCATGCTGGTACTTGGAGAACCACAAGTACCAGTATGCGGCGGAAAAACGGGCCCGCTGGTACCTGTAGTACTACTACTAAAAAAATACCCAAAAAAAGACAAGACACACACACCGTGAAAGTAAAGATTTATTACATACATGCACACAAACATACATACATACTTACCTTATGTTCACACACAGGTCGGTCCTCTTCTCCAGTAGAATCCACGGGGTACCTGTTGAATAAATTCTACTCACCAGATCCAGGGTCCTCGGGGCAACCATTTGTAATCCAGGTACTTGAATAAAATAACAAAACGGATACCCGAGCCACGAACTGAAAGGGGCCCCATGTTTTCACATGGGACTCCTTTCCCCGAATGCCAGAAACCCACTCTGACTTCTGTCTAAGTGGGTTTCTTCAGCCAATCAGGGAGCGCCACGTTGTAGCACTCTCCTGATCGGCTGTGTGCTCCTGTACTGAGTGACAGGCGGCACACGGCAGTGTTACAATGTAGAGCCTATGCGCTCCATTGTAACCAATGGTGGGAACTTTCTGCCCTGCGGTTGACCTAAAGTGACGTCACCGCTGAGCAGAAAGTTCCCAGCATTGGTTACAATGGAGCGCATAGGCGCTACATTGTAACACTGCCGTGTGCCGCCTGTCACTCAGTACAGGAGCACACAGCCGATCAGGAGAGTGCTACAACGTGGCGCTCCCTGATTGGCTGAGGAAACCCACTTAGACAGAAGTCAGAGTGGGTTTCTGGCATTCGGGGAAAGGAGTCCCATGTGAAAACATGGGGCCCCTTTCAGTTCGTGGCTCGGGAATCCGTTTTGTTTTTTTATTCAAGTACCTGGATTACAAATGGTTCCCCCGAGGACCCTGGGACCCTGGATCTGGTGAGTAGAATTTATTCAACAGGTACCCCTTGGATTCTACTGGAGAAGAGGACCGACCTGCGTGTGAACATAAGGTAAGTATGTATGTATGTATGTTTGTGTGCATGTATGTAATAAATCTTTACTTTCAAGGTGTGTGTGTCTTGTGTTTATTTGGGTATTTTTTTAGTAATAGTACTACAGGTACCAGCGGGCCCGTTTTTCCGCCGCATGCTGGTACTTGTGGTTCTCCAAGTACCAGCATGCGGGGGAGGCTTGCTGGGACTTGTAGTACTGCTACTAAAAACAATATCTTTTCATTTACAACAAAGGCTATCAGCCCCCCCATCCGCAGCCCATTGGATGGCGGGGGACAGCCTCGGGCTTCACCCCTGGCCCTTGGGTGGCTGGGGGGGGGACCCCTTGATTGAAGGGGTCCCCACTCCCCCAGGGTACCCTGGCCAGGGGTGACTAGTTGGATTTTTGATGCCACGGCCGCAGGGCACTATATAAAAGTGACCCCCGGCTGTGGCATTATCTGTCCAGCTAGTGGAGCCCGGTGCTGGTTTTAAAAATACGGGGGACCCCTACTCTTTTTGTCCCCCGTATTTTTGGAACCAGGACCAGGCGCAGAGCCCGATGCTGGTTGCTTAAATATGGGGGAACCCCTGTCAATTTTTTCCCCATATTTCTGCAACCAGGATCGGCTCAAAGAGCCCGAGGCTGGTTATGCTTAGGAGGGGGGACCCCAAGCAATTTTTATTTTTATTTTACACTGTTTAATTTAAAAAAAAAAAAAATGAACCCCAGCACGGATCACACAGATCCGGCCGAGATTCATTTTTAAAAAGTCGGCAGTGTTTTGCTAATCACTGCCGTAAAAAAAAAAAAAAAAAACACGAATGACATCGACATCGGAACAAAAGAAAAACCCGAATACGACAGCTTAGTAAATTAGTCGTAATAAATTCAAAAAGTTGCAGTTTTACACTTTCGATGTCATTCGTGATTGAACTTTGACCTGAAACGGGAAAATACGAATGTTAGTAAATTTACCCCCTTGTGCCTAGCACAATCTTGACAAGAGAGAACAAACTCCCTAACATCCTTGGAAAGACTAGGCCACCACAGCGAGCGAGAGAGTAATGCCAACGTTTTAGCAACACCAGGATGGCCAGCAACCTTGTTATCGTGAAACTCGGCAAGGACACTGTCTCTCAAAAAGTCAGGGACTAAGAGACAACCAACAGGAGTGTTACTGGGAGCCTGCTGTTGCAACTGAACCAACTGTGAATCTAAACTCTGTGTGAAGCCGGTCCGGATAGAGGAAGCAGGGATAATGGGAGTAGCAGAAGAATGGCTATCGTGAACAGGAAGAAAACAGCATGACAGGACATCGGCTTTGGTGTTCTTAGAGCTGGGCCTGTAACTGATGATAAACTTAAACCGGGTAAAGAGCAATGCCCAGCGCGCCTGTCGGGAATTAAGCCATTTCGCAGACTCAATGTATTGCAAATTCTTGTGGTCCGTAAATACAGTGATGGTATGCTTTGCTCCCTCAAGCCAGTGCCTCCACTCCTCAAAAGCCCACTTGACCGCTAACAATTCTCTATTACCAACATCATAGTTGGTCTCTGCAGAGGAGAATTTCTTAGACATAAAGGCACAAGGGTGTAACACTGAAGACTCGGGGTCTTCTTGAGACAAAACAGCTCCCACCCCAACCTCAGAGGCATTCAACTTGATGATAAAAGGAAGATGAGGGTTGGGGTGTCTGAGGACAGGAGCCGAGACAAAGGCCTGTTTCAGAGCCTGGAAGGCAGACTCGGCTTGAGGTGACCACTTAGAAGGATCAGCACCCTTTCTAGTTAATGCCACAATAGGAGCAACCAATTCAGAAAAGGCATGAATAAAACGTCTATAATAATTTGCAAAACCCAAAAATCTCTGAATAGCCTTCAAGTTAGTGGGTTGAGCCCAACTTAAGATAGCCTGGAGCTTCTTAGGTTCCATAAAAAACCCCTCTGGAGAAATAATATACCCTAAAAAGGACATCTCAGTAATGTGGAAATCACATTTCTCCAATTTGACGTACAAATGGTTCTCCCGTAATTTTTGAAGCACTTGCCGCTCATGGACAACATGCTGTTCTGGAGACTCAGAATAAATTAAGATGTCATCCAAATAAACAACCACAAACTTTCCTAGAAAGTTGCGGAGGACATCATTTATTAGATCATGAAACACCGCAGGAGCATTAGAAAGACTGAACAGCATCACAAGATATTCGTAATGTCCGGACTGCATACTAAAAGCCGTCTTCCACTCATCCCCAGATCTTATTCGGATGAGGTTATACGCTCCTCTAAGATCGATCTTAGAAAAAATGGCCACGGTGCGGAGTTGATCAAACAATACTGAAATTATGAAATTAAAGGTAAGTGGTAAGTGTTTTTAACAGAAATTTTATTCAGGGCCAGGTAGTCTATGCACGGCCTAAGAGATCCGTCTTTCTTTTCAACAAAAAAGAACCCTGCACTCAAAGGGGATTTCAAGGGCCTAATAAACCCCTTTTTTAGGCTTTCCCGTACATAATCATCCATGACCTTAGTCTCGGGGCCAGATAGTGCATAGAGTCTCCCTTTTGGCAGAGTAGCACCAGGAACGAGGTCAATGGTGCAGTCATAAGACCGGTTGGGTGGAAGGATATCAGCATTACCCTTGGAGAA
Organism: Pseudophryne corroboree; assembly: GCF_028390025.1. Lineage (NCBI taxonomy): Eukaryota > Metazoa > Chordata > Amphibia > Anura > Myobatrachidae > Pseudophryne > Pseudophryne corroboree. Next base: position 295,532,401 of record NC_086450.1, on the reverse strand, counting down.
CACATCTGCGTAGTCCTGGTATACCGAGGGTATAAGTTCCGAAGTGGCGGCCGCGACCCGAACCAGACGAGAAATACATCCCATAGCACAGTTGGAACCCCACCGTGAAATTTCCCCAGACTGCCAATCTATGGTTGGATTATGGACGATGAGCCAGGGGTGACCTAATACTACAGGCACGGCCGGACAATGGGTGAGAAGGAATTCAATCCTCTCGGAATGTAACACACCCACAGTCAATTGTACTGGTGGGGTCTGATGGGTAATTACCCTGTTAGAGAGAAGGCCACCGTCTAATCCGCGCATAGTTATCGGTCTATCAAGTTGAAGCTGCGGAACTCCCAGAGCCTAAGCCCAAGCAAGATCCATAAAGTTCCCGACAGCTCCGCTATCAATAAACGCTGAAACAAAAGAACTCTGACTTCCTGAAGATATTTCGGTGGGAACTAACAAGGAATCATGTGAGGAGACTAATTGCAGAACAAAGTAAACACCCTTACAATTCACTTGGTCTGAGCGTTTCCCTGTTAATTTGGGCAGCTGGACGCAACATGTCCCTTGCCGCTACAGTATAAGCAGAGCACTAAATTTAGCCTTCTGGTTCTCTCCTCAGGGGACAGCCGGAAAAGACCCACTTGCTTGGGCTCCTAGACATCCTCAGAGAGAGCATACACACATGAATTAGGACTGAAACTAGCCCCTCTTTCAGTCTTCCGCTCTCGGAGATGGCGATCGATCTTGATAGCAAGCCCCATTAGCTTATCCAAAGTCTCCGGAGCTGGGTAATGAATGAGACTATCCTTGATCAATTCTGACAGGCCGAGGCGAAACTGACTGCGCAGAGCAGGATCATTCCAGCCACAGTCGTTCGACCAACGACAAAACTCAGTACAATATGCCTCTGCGGGATTTTTACCCTGCTTTAGTGCACGTAAATGGCTCTCTGCAGATGCTTCCCTGTCAGGATCGTCATACAACAGACCTAATGACTTAAAAAAGGCATCCACAGTGAGTAAGGCTGCATCATTGGGTTTTAGCCCAAAGGCCCAAGTTTGTGGGTCCCCTTGAAGTAACGACATCACTATACCCACCCGCTGGGATTCTGTACATGGGGACCGGGGCCTTAAACGAAAATAAAGTTTACAGCCCTCCTGAATGTTAAAGAAATCTTTTTGGTTACCCGAAAAGTGATCAGGAAGGTTCATCTTAGGTTCAGGGGTCACACTCGGGGAGGCTCGTAAAAGGTCCTCCTGAGACCTCACCCGGAGGGTAAGGTCCTGCACCATCTGAGTGAGCTCCTGAATCTGACTGGCCAATACCTGGCTGGGATTCTGTCCTAGTACTGACGGATTCATGAGGACAGAATTTCAAGGCCACCCTGGTTGTAATATTTGTTTTTGGGGCCGGTGATAATGTTACGTTCACTGTACTTGGAACTCTAGAGACAGAGTGGATAAGCCCCAAGTACAGGAATGTGATGCTGCAGTTGGAATGGACTTCAGCAGCAACCCCTACGGAAACACTGACTCTGTTGTCTCACCGATGTGGTCAGTCTATGCCTGCGAGACTATGTTTGCTTGGGCCCACGGCAGCCACATTTGAAGGGCGGATTAGGTCTGCCCAACTCCGATGCCCCCCGGTCTTAGTTGGAGACAAGGCATAAACCAAGACGGGGCGATAACAAGGGGAACCTCTAACTAAAGCAGAAACACCGAGTTAGGGGCAACTGCTGAACACTAACAACAAAAGTATGTGCGGCACGGCCGCCAAGACAAATTGTAACAAAAGCGCTGTCCAAACGCCAAACACGACATCTTCGTATTACGGTGAGGACAGCTATATTGGAAACTTCCGCAGAAAATGCCAAAGCAAAAATAAAGAGAATGATACGGCCAAGGCCGTAAGGTGCTGCAAAGCCGCTACTCAAAACACCGGTAAGGTACACGCAGGTGAACAGGGACCCCGAGGCCGCAGGCACTGGCTCACAGGACTGGAAAGCTGGATAGATTCCAATAACAGGCTTCGGACACCAGATCACAGGACAGGAACACTCCAGGGCAGGAAGTAGCTCCACAAGAAGCTATCACTGGCGGGTCAGTGCTAATTTGGCTCCCATAAAAAGCCCCTGTAGCCCAATCAGCAAGCAGCCCAGCCCCAGATCCTAATTAGCCAGCTGTTAGCTGGCGCGCAGCGTGCGGCGTCCCGGCTGCTTAGTAACAGCTGGGACTGTAGTGTCTCCGGTTGCTAGGCAACTGACCAGGAGCAGGGAGTTAGCGGCGGAAGTGACGCGCCGGCCCCGTTGCCTAGCAACGTCTGGGAGCCGTCGCGACCCGCTGCTAACACTGAAAAGGCAACAAAACATCACTTTTTACATATATCTTGTTCAATTATTTGCTAAATATACAGCATATAAGTTAATCATAGGCAGACCCCAAGGGATCCAGAAGGGATTCATCAGCCTGTCAATAAAACACGAATGATAGACAGGATTTATCCCTCAAATGAATTTATAAATATTTTCACCATGGCTTATGTATACTCATTACTTTTGTATGCACTTTAACGACAAGTTTTTATGCAACGCTTTTTATACTTTGTCTTGTTTATAATGGTCAACTGGTTTTTGCCACACTCATTTTAACAAAAATGCAATTAAAAGTTAAGTTTTAATAATTATAATTTTATCATTATAAGAGTGCGCCAATGAAGATTCTTTATTTTTCCACTGTCTTTCTCTTATAATCTTTACTGACCCTGGGAGCACCACCGACGTCACAATAACACACTGAATAACACAATATATTTCATTACATTGTCAGTATCAGATTATACCCTTGGCAAGGTCCTGTCTGTAACATTAACCCAGGCCCGGTGCAAAGTCTCTCTGCACCCTAGGCAAAGCTTCAACCTGGTGCCCCCTAACCTGCATCCCTCCTGCAGGAGGTGTATCAGGGATATGAGGAGCGGCTATGGAGGCGCCCCTCAGGAGCCATAGTTACATCCGCCTCCTATGTGCCTTCACGTCACTTGATGTTACACGTGTCGGCACAGAGGAAGCGCTGAGGCACTATGTGGTACAGCCTGATAGTGGTGGCTGCTCCTGATTAGACCTGCAGCAGCAGCCAGCGCAGTCTAAAAAGAGAAGGCCACATACCGAGACATCCTTCATTTTTTTGCTAGATGAATTCAGTGGCGCCCTCCAGGGGCTGGTGCCCCTAGGCAGCCGCCTAAAGCTGTCTAATGGTAGAGCTGGCCCTGCATTAACCCAGTACAGAACTAACCCCCCTCTTTATGGTACAAAGCTATTTATTACTGTCCCAAAGCAAAATTACAATACCCACTTCTTTTCAAAATCATAGCTCACCTGTTGCCCAAGACGCTTGCTGTGTATACACTGTATGATGGATATTTGATGATAGCCTACAATAACTTTTCTTGTAATGCATGTTTACATGATGGGTGACTTAAGTGACTTCTTGAGACAGAGAAATGTTCCCGAGGAAATAATAGAGACCCTGGAGCATGAGAAGGTACTCAACTGCAACTGCCTATATGACTACCAAATGATTGTATCTTCAAAACATAAACTTTCTTTTATTACTGTTTCATTACACAACATTACACCCTTTTCAAATCAGTCATATTTTCCATGTTTAGATTGATGCCAGCACCATACAGTTGATGACAGATGAAGACTTAAAGACTTATTTGCCATCATACGGTGATCGCCTAGCAGTGTTAGGATTTTGTCGACGGATGGAAAACAGCCACACCACTAGAAAATCAAAGCTTTTTGAGCACCTAAAAACTAAGTTGGCCAAAAGAAAAAATTGGGGGTAATTCTGAGTTGATCGCAGCAGGAACTTTGTTAGCAGTTGGGCAAAACCATGTGCACTGCAGGTGGGGCAGATATAACATGTGCAGAGAGAGTTAGATTTGGGTGGGGTGTGTTCAATCTGCAATCTAAATTGCAGTGTAAAAATAAAGCAGCCAGTATTTACCCTGCACAGAAACAAAATAACCCACCCAAATCTAACTCTCTCTGCACACGTTATATCTGCCTCCCCTGCAGTGCACATGGATTTGCCCAACTGCTAACAAAGTTCCTGCTGCGATCAAATCAGAATTACCCCAAACATTGTGATGAAGGAGGCAGCAGCACAAACCAAGGAGAGCATTCCCAACCATTTCAGAAAAGAAATGCTCTGAAGAAAATGAGAAAAATAGAAATAGGATGGATGCATTATGATAATGAAAAAAAGAGTCTTTCAAGCAGGTGAGAGCCAAAAAGGAGGGGGAACAAGAAAAGATAACATTTCACAAGATGCTCAGAAAAGGGATTTGATACAGGAAGTAATTGGCATGTTCTTTCCAGATGGGAGAAGTAGTCAGGGGCCCTTAACAGATTTTAAGTTAGATCTCAAAGGCTATCAAGAGGTAACTGTTGACGATGCAGTCACAGTTGGACAACTGTACAATGACACAAAACTTGCTCTTCTTAGGTTTTATTTGACCACAAAGGGGAAAAAAGGAGACATGGTCATGGCCCAGCTTCATCTTTAGATATACAGGAGAGCTCTCAAAATCATTCTTCCACTATTCCAGTCAGGTTAAGAAACTTTTTTTGAAACCGCACAGGATATTGATTATACTATATTAGATTATTATATACCAACATATAGGCTATATCTGAATAAGTTCCTTTATAGCACTTGTTGGACAATTAGTCATCCAAGACAAGTATTCCAGAAAAAGAGTTTCTTTACTAAGACGCAAAGAGAAAAAGCGACTATACTGTATATGCCTTTTCTAGGGCACACTTATATACATTGACATTATAATTAAAAATTTACTTTTATTCTCATTCATTAAAAATGTTAGGCTTACTGCGACTCTGATGTATATAGAGATATACTGCATATATATTCATTCAAAAAATATTAAATAAGATAAATAAATAATGTAGCTAAAATATTGGAAAATAAGGTTCACTGGAAGTTATTCCCATAAGTAAATCTTCAAATAGAGTATGTTGGGAATTATGGACACTCTGTCAACCACCTTTTGAGAAATTTACAAAAGTAGGAGTTTACATGTACTCCCTTTGTTGTTAGATTCTTCATAACACATAAAGTTATAATGACACACCACCAATCAGACATGTGGGTGACATGAATACCCCTTAGGAGACAAGCTCAGCAAAATTGTCCATAAAACAAAGCATTAATGTACAAATTCTGCACTCTCTATCAATTGCTTGATTAGAAAAGGTACAAGCTTTTTTGATGGCTCCCTCAGCCAATAATATCACCCCTGCATCTACCAAATTGTTCAGGTGCTATCAAATAAATGAGGCCTGAGGATATTGAGCAAGAGACAAATATGTATATGAAGTATCTATCTAGCACACCCCATTGGGTTCATATGTGTGGCGGAGATACCCCTTTAAGAGACAGATTTAACACATAAGATGGATTGTAGCATATCTAATTTGCACTAAAGCTCAGTTGTATAGATTTTTGCTCCTACATTAAGTTAGTCACATGAAAAAGATAATATCAATTCTGGTTCTCTCAGAAATTATCTCATTTGTGGCTATATTAAATATAGCCACAGACAGACAAGTGTGCTAAGAAACATAATGTGCATGGCAACACAAGATATTTTTGATTGCACAAGTAGAGCTCGGTGAATAAAAAATATGGTACACTTTGTATTGAGAGTACATACAATGAGAGACTGAATGCTAAGAACCAGAGTATATGGGAGCAAAGGCGGAGCTACCCCTTTAAGAAACAAATTCAACACATACAAGGCTAGATTATAGCATATCTCATTTGCACTAAACCACGGTTGTATAGCTTTTTGCTCCTGCATTAGGTTAGTCACCTGAAAAAGATAATATCATTTGTGGTTCTCTCAGAAAATGTTCTCATTTGTGTCTATATTAAATATAGCCACAGACAGACAAGTGTGCTAAGAAGCATATAACATGCATGGCAACCCAGGACATTTTTGATTGCACAGGTAGAGCTCAGTGAATAAAAAATATAGTACACTTTGCATTGAGAGTATACACAGTGAGAGACTGAATGCTAAGAACCAGAGTATATGGAAGCAAAGGGTCTTCTGCTGTCCTGTATCTGTATTCACATCGAATGCAGGATGAGAGAGACACCTAAGCTGCCACTCTGGTTGAAAACACAGAGAGGAGCTAGCTACTGCTTTTGCTTAGTGCTGCACAGAGGGGATGCGGTCTCTAAGTCGACAGTAACTAGGTCGACAATGTCTAGGTTGACCACTATTGGTCGACAGTAACTAGGTCGACAGGGTGTGTAGGTCGACAAGTTCTAGGTCGACAGGTCAAAAGGTCGACATGAGTTTTTCACAATTTTTTTCTTTTTTTTAACCTTTTCATACTTAACGATCCACGTGGACTACGATTGGAATGGTAATCTGTGCTGAGCGAAGCGGTAGCGGGGCGAAGGCACCATGCCCGAAACATGGTTGAGTGAAGCGAGCCATGCGAGGGGACGCGGTGCGCTAATTGGGGTTCCCGGTCACTCTACGTAGAAAACGACACCAAAATAACATCAAAAACTCATGTCAACATTTTGACCTGTCGACCTAGAACATGTCAACCTAAATACCCTGTCGACCTAGACACCCTATCAACCTAGTTACTGTCAACCAATAGGGGTCAACCTAGACATTGTTGACCTAGTTACTGTCGACCCTCAATACCACACCCGCACAGAGAGCCCTTATGCCATGTAGTGTAATTGAGGCAGCGCAGGGCGTCTAGGCTGCGGCAATGAGTGAGCCCGTTCCTATTAGAAAAGACAAGGGAGAAAGAAAAAGATTGTGCAATTTTGCATTATATTGCCTGTCCTCTCCTGGATTGCGCTGCCATGTCTCCTTCTGTGAGGGGGTTTGTTACCTGCTGTGCAGTGGTGAGGAGAGCATCCACCGGCGTCCGCGTTCCTGTGGACCGGAAGTCGGATCCAACCCAAAACTGGAAGTGACGTACGTTTCGCTATAGGAAGCTTGATCACTGTCGCCTAGTGACAAGTCTCCTCCCTTGGGTTTATATGTCTTGCAGCCGCCATTTTGACTATGATTTCTCCATCACTTGCAGATTGATAATAGTTCTAATTTGTCACTCCTAGTAACCATTTTGCGATAGAACATAAATCAATATTAGTCTAATAGCTGAGTTCATTTGTACTATGAAAATAAGATATAGAGACACTAAGTACAAAGTTTTATATCTACTTTTGAGCAAAATAAACATAAAAAAAATAAAAAAAATGAAATAATATTTTTTTTTTATATTTGAGCAGGAAGTTATGTATATATATTTGTTAAAATAAATAAATAAATAAATAAATAAATAGATAGATAAATAAGTATATTTGGACAAGGAGTATTTATAAGGCTTTTCCTATATTATTTTGTATATTTATTATTATTGCATCTTATATTCACTTGTCATGCATTTAGCTTGGTTACTGAATTAAATTGGCCTCAAAAGTATCAGCTTTAGTATAATGAAGGCAATCAGGAGCAAAGGTATACAGTATACATAATAGCAATTTGTGCTGAAAAGACTGGAGTTTAAAGGATACATTTTTGTGTTTGTTTGAACCGAACCAAGACAATATGAATACTTCAAAATTAATTATCCTGTTCCCTGCATACTATTTCTGCCATCTATCTGTTGGCAGAAAATACCCTACCTGGACAGTGTGGTGTACAGAGTAAAGTGAAGTCAAAACTGAATACCAATCAGAGTGTACAGTGTTTGAATCATGGCGATCAGATTTTAACAGTGTCAACCAAGAAGAATTAATTGAGATCCTAGATAACCATAGCTGCAGAAGGATACCAACAGCCAGCAATGTAACTGAAATCCTCCAGGAGTTTGCCCACAACACGCTTGTCCAAGAGTCTGCCTACGTAATTGTACAATGGGCCAAAATACTTAGCACCACCAGGCACAGCTTTCAGGATTTCACAATGGTTTATGAAACTATGAAAAAGCTTGTGAAGTCACTTACATTCCCAGAGACAATAAATGTCCACCAGAAGGACATACAGACCACCTTACCACATACTTAAAGAATGCTGAGGCACAGCACTTGTGTTTGTCCCTCAGGTTCTGTGCAGGGTCACATTTATTCCTGGGAAAGAACATCATTAATGACTTTACCCAGATTCAAGGTTTTCAGAGGAGACTTGTAGCCCATACATGTGGTTGTGCACTAGAGCTGTCAGTCCATTATGACAGCTACCCTGACTTCAGCTCTGAGATGAACAAGGTGTTGGAATCTAATGTGTGGGGAATGGACATAATCTAATCTAGTCCAAGAAGTATGTCTGTGTTTATGCTATTCACAGAGAATTTTAATGTCCAATCTTGTTATTTCCTCGTATAATGTCAGTGACCAATTGTCCTTATGTAAAACTTTGCAAAAGATTGAAATAGTTCAACAGATAGTTTAATGATTGCTACCTAGATCACAGGTTAAAAATAACACCAGGACATAATAACGTCACGCTAGTAAATTGCAAGGAGGGTAAAGATGTACATTCAAATAACTTTTGATGGCACAATTACTAAAGAATCTTGTTTATTAATACCTATGAAAACAATGTGTTTAGTTTTTGTTATATAAAGTTAATACTACCAAAGTTACATTTTGGCATAAATAGCTTTGATGACTTTTTCTACATTGTTCGATACATGCCAACTTTGCAACAATTTCAAAATAAATTTTGAATTAGTTAAAAAGTTTTTTTTTCTTTGCTGTGTGTTGTTTCTCCATCGTTTACATACCCGTAATAGTTTTTCTCCACCACGCCAGGTTGCTCAAGGATTCACCCAGGCCACATCTTCACACAAAGCATAATCTATTTTACACTATGTATTTATCAGCAACATAAGAATAATGATTAGAAGAAAAGAATGACACTCAAACAGGTGCAACACCTACGCATGGGTTTGCTCAAAATGAAAATATAATATTTATGACGTGCTGCTCTATGCACCTTTGTTTTGATGAGTATTTACAAACTTTGTGAATTATTAGTAATCGTGAGGACTGAGCGCCACACACTCCAAGATGGTGATCCTGCATCTGGGAGCAGCAAAGAAGATGTCCAGAGTGTTCTCTTTCTCCCCTGCGCCCACAGTAGTTGGAAGATCTAAGCTAAATAAACAGAGGAATTGTTCCAAATGGTGTTCTCTCAAAGCACATACAGTACTTTACTCTCCCAGTCCATCCATAATAATTTGACGAAGTCTTAGATAAAGATCAGTAATTTCATACACATCATCAGACATTGCCAGGTTGTGCTCAGTCAGAAGTTCCACACATAAGTGAAACACATCCTCATCACAAGAACAGTCCTTAAAACAGTAGTCCTATCGACATATTTCTATCTTCATTTGATCAGCAGGCTGCAAGAAATTCTAAGCCCCATAATGGTTGGGAACCAGATACATAATGGAAGGGCGACCATTAGGAGCCTGAGGATTATTGGTTGTTCTTATGTGATGGTCATTCCAGGCAGTGACAACTTCATCAAGTATGTAAAAGATAGAAACATTTTTTTTAAATAATCTGCATTTCATGTATTTGTCATAGTTACACCTGCATTGATAATCAATAGATTTTAGGGATACTATACTTGTACGGTATTTTGGAAGCAAAACTGGATCATTGATTTGTCAATGAAGCTGTCAACAAAATATCCATCTGCTTTGAGCTGGTCAAAATGGTCCATCCAAAACTGAACACAGTCACTTCTCAAGGTGCACCACCAACATTCGATCCTTTGATTGCCAGTACTTGGGCCTAAATTGACACACTCTCACTATTCTCACTCTCACTGTTGTGCAGAAATTTTTGCATCGCTGCAATGTGGGTATTTTCTGTACCGTGATCTAATCTGACTTTTTGTGGACATCCATTGTGTTTGATCACAGCATCTATAAAATAACCTGCGACAATACGAGGATAATTGTTGGTTTTGTATGCTTCTAGCTATATAATTTTTGTGGAGAAACCATCTATGCAACCACTGAGACATATGCCATAAGGCTTTAACTTGTTGTATCCATCTATATGCCATGCATATAAATGGATACATACGTCGTCTCAAGCGGTTGCACGCACGCAGTCCATCAGTCACATCAATTGCCTTACAGTTTCTCTGTTGGTTATTATCCTGGCCATCCAACACTTATGGTGCATCCACCTGTAGCTATACTGTTTGTAAGGATGCCACTTCTGTCTCATCTGTCTTATTTCATCTCCGCCAAAGATGGGGTTTTTTTTTTGCAGCTTTCTCTCCAGTGTCCGGTGGCTTATTTTAATAATATGTGATTCCTCCCAGATCACCAACATTTCACGATTTGTGTATCCACGCCTAAAATAGCCTTCAATTATTGTATCCATGTTGGTCTGCTAAGCTTTGTTTTAAACACTTGCTTCTGTTGCTTTGCCTCATGGAAACAGCACTTAGGCTTATGAAAACTTCAATAATGTTTATCATTATTTTGAGATACTTATTCAATATTTTGAGATACTGGATCTTTGTTTTTTTCATCACAGTGGCAGGAATTGGGCTTACATACATACCTGAGCTACAGCAGAAAAGAATAGCTATTTCACTAAGTAGAAGAAAACAATGAAAGGGGAGGGAACTTTTACAAAGACAATTCTATTGGTTATTCAGATGACTGATAAGAAATTCATGTTCCTAAGATGAAATTTCTCTGGGCTTTAGCAGTGTCTGCTGTTTACTTAACAAAACAATTAAATATCACAAACAAAAAATGAAAAAATAAATATATATATATATATATATACATACGGTATATATATATATATATATATATATATATATATATATATATAAATAAGTTCCAGCATAACTCTGGAATGCAATTTACACCAAACTTGGTACACATATGCCTTACAATTTGGAAATAAATACTGTGTGGGTAAGACACCCCTGGCACCCATAGGGGTGGGGGTGAGAAGGGGGTGACATGTAAAAATCCATAGTTTTCAGCATAACTCTGGAATGCCTGGAGCAATTTACACAGAGGCACACTTGGTTAGGGGCAGAGGCACCCATGTGTAAGGGCAGAGGCATAAGATAATGATTGGCATTATTATTACTTAAATTTTGTAGCGAAGCATGTGTATTCAGCATATATATATATATATATATATATATATATATATATTAGAGATGAGCGGGTTCGGTTCTCAGAGAACCGAACCCACCCGAACATCACCACCCAAGCCCGGATCCGAGTCAGTCAGACTGACGAAATGCGTTGGACACACCTGTATGACCCTCCATATTAAGATAAGCTATATTTTTACACACAATATATCTTTTTTATTCTATTTTCTTTTTATCCTTCTATAGTCCTAAATAATTGTTCTAAAGGCTTTTTTAGATATTTTTTACCAGTCCTATTTAGTATTCAGGTTTACATCTATAAATCCACTCCATACCTTTTATGATGTATGTATCTGTGTGTTGAAGTTAAGCTTTTAAAAAAAAAAACTTTTATATGTATCTTGAAAATAAATTTATTGTCAAAAAATCATTTTATACAATTTGTTTTTATTCTGTCCCTATTTTTAATTATATTAAGTCTTCTAAATATACTTTTTAACACTGTTGGTTGCCAGAACCCCTATTCTCCCATACTCTACCTTAATTTGACACAGCATCTTACCAATGCTGATACTTTAGGGGTTGGCTGACGCCCTATAATATATAAGGGAGTGTTTTATTGCCAAATCTATACTTTTATTTTGGGTCCCTCACCCTCACAAGTGGCGCTATACTTCCATTACACACACACATATATATATATATATATATATATATATATATACACACACACACACACACACAGTATATACACACACACACACACACACACACATACACAGAGTATACCTAGCCTTAGGTTGCACATATAATCCTTTTTGGGTTCTGGGATACACCTTCGGTGCATGACCTGGACTAGCTCTGATATCTACAATAAGTGAACTTTTGAGCCCCACTAGTCCACTAAAAACATAAATTCTGTATTTTGTCAATGTGTAAAAGAAGTAGCAAAAATTAACATGTTAGAAATCCTTGAGTACAACCAGCCAAAAAATGGGAATCGGCAAATTGAGGAATTCCAAAATTTTGAGGTTTGCAGATTATTGGAAAATTGGAGATCGGGGAACCTTGGAATCGGAAAATTGGGCAAATGATGTATTGGCCCCATTAGTCTGGTGCCTTCGGACGAGATTGATAAATCTGATCATATGTGCAAGGAACCTCATACAAGAAGCCAATTGTTTATACTGTTGTCTTGGATAGTTTTGTAACAGCTACAGCAGTCTGTATGTGTCCACATGTATAGCTTAAATGATTGGCCCATAATATTATAATACAGTAGCTACAAACACAGATTAGTTGACTACTAAACAAAATACTAGTGAGTCAATGTTTAATAACATGACAAAACTTTGTTCTAATAGTTATTAAATAGTAATGATAATAATTATATTCAATATATCTCTCTCTCTCTCCAAATTATATATAATATTTATTCGTACTTTGCTCCAGCTTTGTCTTTTGCTAAAATCTTTTTTCTCTAAATGTAAACTTCAATTTTTCTTTTATTTTGAAAACAAGCTGTTCTGGAATAACCTACCAGCGCAAATCACACAATCCTACAATGTACAGAAATACTGAATAGGCTTTTCTTAAACTACATTTCAAAACAGTTTTATACCTGTTAATGTACTTGTGCTATGGAAACCTTGTATTGACTTTACAGATGTAGCCATGCTCATCTTTACTGCAATGCTGCATGCTGCAACCAGGGCCAGTGCTAGCATGTTCGGTGCCCCCCTGCAAACTATAAATGTGTGCCCTTCCATACAAAGGGACAGAGCACATAATGCCCCCTGTGGTAGTGCCGCTTACACATGTAACACCCATTGTAGCAGTGACACACACGTAACACCCACCATAGCAGTGACGCTTATACATGTAACGGCCACCATAGCTGTGACACTTACACATGTAATGCCCCCTGTACCAGTGACACTTACACACGTAATGCCCCCTGTACCAGTGACATTTACACACGTACACTGTAGTAGTGATGCTTACACATGTAACGCCCACCGTAGCAGTGATGCTTACACACGTAACGCCCCATGTACTAGTGATGCTTACACACGTAACACCCCTGTACCAGTGATACTTACACACATAACGTTCCGTAGCAGTGGCACTTACACATATTACGCCCTGTAGCATTGACGCTTACACACATAACGCCCCGTAGCAGTGATGCTTACACACATAATGCCCCCGTAGCAGTGACGCTTACACACATAATGCCCACTGTAGTAGTGATGTTTACACACAAAACGCCCCTCGTAGCAGTGACTCTTACACACGTAACGCCCACCGTAGCATTGACGCTTACACACGTAATGCCCCCTGTAGCAGTGAATCTTACACACATTATGTTGCAGTCACACATACACACACACAGATACACACACAGATACACACACCACGTACACATATATATACACACATGCATACATATTGTACATACATTACACACATACACAGTCACACATACATATAGACAGATACTGAAAACATACACACACACACAGAGACTTTCACACACTCACTCTCTTTCCATCCACTTACTAAAGGATGTCTGGCAGGTCGTAGCTGCAGCAGCTCATCCTCCTGTGTAGCAAGCTGCAGCCTGTCCCTGGTCCCGTATAGCTCGGCTCCTTATCCCTGTGTAGTTCCGCCCCCTTTTAGGTCCGCACACTGGCTGTCACAGGGCAGGGGAGAGAAGGCTTCATGCTGCCGGTGCCACTGCCTGTCATAGAGAGTGACAGGCGCAGCAGCCAGCAGCAGCAGGGACATCAGCACAGCACAGAGATGCAGAGCAGGGAGAGCACCTCTCCAGCCTGGCGCCTCCCTGCTTTGCATCCCTTTGCTGAGCAACTAGCGCTGGGCCTGGCTGCAACACAGTGATAACTCTGTCAAATCCTAAAGGAATTAATGAAGCGATCGACGGCTGTGATTAGTCGCAGCCTGGCAAGCCGTGTTGCAGCATGCAGCATTGCAGTAAAATGAGCATGGCTACATCTGTAAAGTCAATATAAAGCTTTCACAGCACAAGTACAGTAAAAGGTATGAAACTGTTTCAAAATGTATGTAAAAAAAAAGCCTATTCAGTATTTCTGTTCTGAATAATGGGGAAATCACACACCTGTAATCCCATTTCTCCCCCATGCACTTGGACTTTGTTGCATGCTTTTCCAGCATCATTATGGAGGACTTAATTTGTAACACAAATATGAATTAGCTTCTAACAACTTCACTTCTACTTTGTTTAAAACTTAAGGAAGATGTTGGATGGCAAGGTTCATGATCAAGATTGATTATGCAAAGTAATGTGTGGAGACAGATGTTGTTGAACAACCAGGGGAGTTCTTAAATTATTAACAGGTTGTATGTTTAAATAATAAAACCTAAAGGGCAACATTGCAGGTCTGTTGGATCCTTATTGTAATAAATTACTTCCAAGCTCAAGATTTAAACTATTTTAACAGTGTGCTACTAATTACAAGTAACCATAGTGCTCCAAAAAAAAAAATATCTTAAGAAAATGGCACAAGTATTGCAGGTATTTTGCAGTTAAAAATGTAGTATTATGTATTTCTTTTGCCTCAATAAAGAAATGTGTATAATATAATGTGCATGTTCTAACCTGTCTCATACTTCGTCAATTATTAATTCATAATAATTAGTGCATTTCACTAGAAGACAATGTTAGGTATGTATATCATGTCTGATTCTTTCCTGGCTGTTTTATGGTCTTTTCCACATGTTCTGTACGGTTTAAGATATGCTAAGGCTGTGTTTGCCAGTTATATCTGAAATCCCTGTCATTGTCTGTTTGCAGCATACCTATGTGTTGGCACAAGGCTGTCTCTATGAATGTGTGGCTGTGCTGTGTCTGTAGATATTATATAGTAATATAATATTCTGTATTTAACAAGCCAGATTTGTGCTTTTAAAAGCCAATAAATAAATCATTGATTAAACTGAGTGACATATTATTAAACTGAAAGTCTATTCTCCTAAATGGAAGTAGCTTATTCTGCAGAAAAGTGAAGACATTATTAATGCACAGTTTAGTCCTTGCACCATGTGTTTGTTATGGATAGTCCGAAGGCTGTTGCCTCTAGACAAGCGCCTGAAACATACTTGCCGACTTGCCCTGAATGTCAGGGAGTATCACTGAAATAGTGTTGATTTCCTTGACCTGTAGAATCTAGCAAACTCACCGAGGTTGGGCTGGGTGGGTACAACACAGTGATTATGTCATTACTCATTACCCACCATGGAGGTAGCACTGGGGAAAAGAACAGGAAGGATGTGTGCTACAAGAAAATGGCTGCTGTTCTCCAGCATACCGTATTAATAGCTATGTGTCCAAGGATGTGTTAAGAATTATACGTGCTAAAGGAAGTGTTTGATTTACTGGAGGTCTGTGCTTCATTACAGAGTGTGTGTTGCATTACATGGCATATGTGTGATACATTACATTGGATCTCTGCCTAAGGATGTGTGCTGCAATATAGGGGTTGTGTGATGAATTACATGAACCTGCTGTAAGGGAGAGAGTTACAGTAGATTAGAAAGCTTCACAGTCACTACTATTGTAACATGTCTTGTGTTAGGAAGTTCAATGGGTAAAGAGACAATTCATTGGCCATCTGTGCAGGCTCTTCCTGTGACCATTGCAGAATATATTTACTATAATTATTTACCATTATTTATAAGGTGCCACAAAGTGTCTGTAGTGCCAAACAAGGTGTAACATAAAAACAAATCAGTAGAGATGAGTGGGTTCGGTTCTCAGAGAACCAAACCCTACCGAACTTCACGTCTCAAGCCCAGATCCGAGACCAGCTCAGGTTTTCCCGCCTGACTCGGAAACCATAACGAGGCAAAACGTGATCATCCTGCTGTCGGATTCTCACAGGGTTTGGACAACATATAAGGAGCCGCGCATCACAGCCATTTTCACTACAGTCCTGGTGAGTGTAGTGAGAGGATGTGTCTCCGCCCTCAGTATCTGTGCAGGCGGGAAAGTGGGGTGGTGATTATACTGCTGTCTTGTACTGCTCAGTCCAGTGTAGTGTCTTAGCTGAATCAGTAAGTCCAGTGACCAGTCACAGTGGTGGTGTCCTCTGCTCCCATATGTCCAGTGCTGCTGTGTAAGTCCCTTACAGTGTTGCTGTGTTGTCCTGCATCAGACCAGTGGTAGTGTCCTGTGCATCAGTCAGACCAGTGACCAGTCACAGTGGTGGTGTCCTCTGCTCCCATATGTCCAGTGCTGCTGTGTAAGTCCCTTACAGTGTTGCTGTGTTGTCCTGCATCAGACCAGTGGTTGTGTCCTGTGCATCACTCAGTCCAGTGATCAGTCACAGTGGTGGTGTCCTCTGCTCCCATATGTCCAGTGCTGCTGTGTAAGTCCCTTACAGTGTCACTGTGTTGTCCTGCATCAGACCAGTGGTAGTGTCCTGTGCATCAGTCAGTCCAGTGACGAGTCACAGTGGTGGTGTCCTCTGCTGCCATATGTCCAGTGCTGCTGTATAAGTCCCTTACAGTGTCGCTGTGTTGTCCTGCATCAGACCAGTGGTAGTGTCCTGTGAATCAGTCAGTCCAGTGATCAGTCACAGTGGTGGTGTCCTCTGCTGCCATATGTCCAGTGCTGCTGTATAATAAGTTCCTTACAGTGTTGCTGTGTTGTCCTGCATCAGATCAGTGGTAGTGTCCTGTGCATCAGTCAGTCCAGGGTAAGTCACAGTGCCATATGTCCAGTGCTACTTTTTAATAAGTTCCTTACAGTGTTGCTGTGTTGTCCTGCATCAGATCAGTGGTAGTGTCCTGTGCATCAGTCAACCAGTGATCAGTCACAGCGGTGTCCTCTGCTGCGATATGTCCAGTGCTGCTGAATAATAAGTCCCTTACAGTGTCGCTGTGTTGTCCTGAATCAGACCAG
Organism: Pseudophryne corroboree; assembly: GCF_028390025.1. Taxonomy (NCBI): domain Eukaryota; kingdom Metazoa; phylum Chordata; class Amphibia; order Anura; family Myobatrachidae; genus Pseudophryne; species Pseudophryne corroboree. The sequence continues at coordinate 295,515,255 of NC_086450.1, read as the reverse complement.
TGGTAGTGTCCTGTGCATCAGTCAGTCCAGTGACCAGTCACAGTGGTGGTGTCCTCTGCTGCCATATGTCCAGTGCTGCTGTATAAGTCCCTTACAGTGTCACTGTGTTGTCCTGCATCAGACCAGTGGTAGTGTCCTGTGCATCAGTCAGTCCAGTGATCAGTCACAGTGGTGGTGTCCTCTGCTGCCATATGTCCAATGCTGCTGTATAATAAGTCCCTTACAGTGTCGCTGTGTTGTCCTGCATCAGACCAGTGGTAGTGTCCTGTGCATCACTCAGTCCAGTGACCAGTCACAGTGGTGGTGTCCTCTGCTGCCATATGTCCAGTGCTGCTGTGTAAGTCCCTTACAGTGTTGCTGTGTTGTCCTGCATCAGACCAGTGGTAGTGTCCTGTGCATCAGTCAGACCAGTGACCAGTCACAGTGGTGGTGTCCTCTGCTCCCATATGTCCAGTGCTGCTGTGTAAGTCCCTTACAGTGTTGCTGTGTTGTCCTGCATCAGACCAGTGGTAGTCTCTGGTGCATCAGTCAACCAGTGATCAGTCACAGCGGTGGTGTCCTCTGCTGCCATATGTCCAGTGCTGCTGAATAATAAGTCCCTTATAGTGTCGCTGTGTTGTCCTGCATCAGACCAGTTGTAGTGTCTTGTGCATCAGTCAACAAGTGATCAGTCACAGCGGTGGTGTCCTCTGCTGCCATATGACCAGTGCTGCTGTATAATAAGTCCCTTACAGTGTCGCTGTGTTGTCCTGAATCAGACCAGTGGTAGTGTCCTGTGCATCAGTCAGTCCAGTGACCAGTCACAGTGGTGGTGTCCTCTGCTGCCATATGTCCAGTGCTGCTTTATAATAAGTTCCTTACAGAGTCGCTGTGTTGTCCTGCATCAGACCAGTGGTAGTGTCCTGTGCATTAGTCAGTTCAGTGATTAGTCACAATGGCTGTGTCCTCTACTGCCATAAGTCCAGTGCTGCTGTATAATAAGTCCCTTACAGTGTCGCTGTGTTGCCCTGCATCAGACCACTGGTAGTGTCCTGTGCATCAGTCAGTCCAGTGATCAGTCACAATGGTGGTCTCCTTTGCTGCCAAATGTCCAGTGCTGCTGTACAGTGCCATAACTAGACATTTTAGCGCTGTGTGCAAGAAATGGCATCGGCTCCGCCCCTCTTATTTAAAATAGGGGCAGTGCGCGTCAAAAATAAAGGGGCGTGGCTTCATGTGGGAGAGGTGTGGCCACAAAATAATACCAATTCATATTAGGGTGCACAGTAGTCTCCATTATTCTAATTACGCCGCACAGTAGCACCACTACACTAGGTAGAGCCCCTTTTACACATTATGGCAGGTAGAGTCCTCTTTTTACACATTACGGCAGACAGTCCCCCTTTTTACACATTACGGCAGACAGTCTCCCTTTTACACATTACGGCAGACAACGTCCCCACTGTCAAAGTCAGAAAAATATCTCTATGCACACTACCATATTTGCACCTCACACAGGTCCGTGCTGCGCATGCGTACGCTCTCCCGTACGTGCGCATACTCACAGTCGCGGGCACCCGCAGGCGCATGGTATGTGTATTTACGGTAGAGTTTATGTGGTTGTAGCATGCGACTCAACCGTGACATATTTTCAGTAATAATGTATTTTGTAGATCATGGTCCCTTTGATAGATTCTGAAAGTTTGGTTAATATAGAATGTTTATGAACAGAGGAATCCCTCTTTGTTTGATACGAAGGGTCAGACAGGAGTAATACAGTGGTGTTTAGTATCCATCGGAAGAATATTTAATTAGAAATATCCCGGTGTTGGTTTGAAGCAGATCAATCGCTCGTGCGAATAGTTATGGACATAAGAAGTTTATGAACATTTACTTTATTTGCACTTTATTACCCATGCGGCGGGAAACCCAGTTTCCCTCCCACCTGAGCAGTTGGAAATAGTCACAGCCCACCTGTATGAATCAACCTATGACCTTTTGTTATAATGCAGAGCCGAATTCCTGTGTCCAATGAACAATGAGATTGTAGGGACCATTGAATTGTATTGTGTGTGGGGCATAAATAGCGGGCCGACCATATCCAACTTCACTCTCTTCAACGGTTCTCATTGCTGATAATCGGGAGCTGGATATCGAGGCGCATGCGATCGTTTCCCCTTGTGCGTAAGTTCTCTCCGTAATCATATTGTCTTACTGTGAGCCATTTCTCTCTCTCCCTCTCTTCTCTTTCTCTCGTATTTTCCCTTGATTAGACTTAATTGTATTGTATTGTATTTCCTGTATAGTTATCTGGTTAGTTGGTTTATGTTATATTGTAGTGTATGCTTTGTACTGTGATTCTTTTTGCAAGTATAATAGTCATAATACATATAATAGGTTTCGGACCCTAAGCCCAGGTATCTGTGTATTCTTTTTAGTGTTAAGTATTCCCTGAGCGTCGGTGACGCTCAAGCAGCTTTGTAGTTAATCAGGTTACACAAGGTTGCACTTACACTTTGTCTCTACACTTAGGTTTGCTGTGTATTTCATTGCCAAAGGTATAGATATAAAGGTTTAACGTTGTGAGCGTCTGCATCGCTGGTGATCTCCTCGTGGTCCCGAGCGCCGCTACGCTATAGCGAATCATTACGATAGTCAACAGCCAATAGCGTGCCTGCCTGTGATCACTTGGCCGTGAGTGAACGTGACGCCTGAGCGTCTCGATCACGGCTAAGCGATCGATACGCAACTTGCGTACCCTTACGGTACTTCTTACGTAGATAGCGTACAGTGTTCTAAGACCTCATATTGGGTTATATATATGATAAATATTTAGCTTTATCAATTGGCGGCTCGTCCTGTCCTTCACATATCTGCACTAGGTAGATCAGCAGACATTATCCCTCAGCAAAGGGCGGGAGGTTGTCTCGTAGTGCTGACGGGATAAGCGTCTGCTTCGCTTAGATAAAAGAGTGCTGAAGGAATCCGGGAACCGGAGGTAAGAACAAAACGCTAGTGTCTTTTAAAACTGTTTATTTTTTTTCTGTCTTGCGTACACACGCACGCACACATATATATATCTGCATTTCTTTTTCTTTTTTTCATTTTCGTATATCACTCTCCTGTCTGCCAGTTTTTATAGTTGATAGAAGTGCTAAAAGAGATTTGCCGTTATTTCATAGTTTAAGAGTAATATAGTTAAAAGATAGACAAACACACAGTTTTGCATGGGAGATAAGGCGAAGTCAGTGTGTTTGTGTGGTAGATGATCAAGGATCATCTACATTGATAAAAGTATAAATTGTGTTACGGTGGATCTTTGCTTTGCGTATACGTGTCTCTAACAAAGACTTGCGTACGCAATCCAAAGGCCGACGCACACAGCGTACATTACGCAACGGAGCGTCCGGTTACGCCCACGTAGCTCAAGTCACGATAAGTTGATTTTTAACGCAACGCGATAAGTAACGCAAAGCGGTAAATAGCGCCACAGGCGATAAATAACGCAAGTCTATTTTTGGAAATCTGAAATTTAAATTAACAGATCCTGCTTCTAATTGGTAACACAGCTGGGCTAAAGAAAAATTTCTGCGCAGAAATAGAAATAGAAGCAAAAGTGTACATGTGATGAGTGAGTGTTTTTGTATTACATAAGTTTATATAACTTAGAGGTTGAACCAAAAAGAAAAGTCGAGTACTCGTGAGGGACATACGTGTAAGTGACGTGCACGGTGGCTAGGGAGGCATCTCTGGTTAAATATACAATTTTGAGCATTAGAGTATAGCGGACCAGTATAGAACAAGACCAGGAGGTCAGACCAGGAGGTCGTACAGAACAAGACCAGGAGGTCATAGTAGACCAGCAGGTCCAGGTACAGTAAACAGGGAAGTCCGCTATACAGTTCAGAGGCACAACACCAAAGGAAGGGTTGGTGCAAGACCCATATAGGCCGTACAAGCTCTGGCTGAAGGAATTCGCAGTCGTAAGTTTCGATTCCATTGGTCTTTCCGTACATAAGCTTAGTTGTTTGTGTACTGAACGACTGGACCGCACGTAATTGTGTACAGTAGTTAGTAATCTGACCTAGTACCATTAGAGTAAAGGGGTCACAAACGCTATTTGTACATTCTGACGTGATTTGTGTAATTTTTTATTTTTTCAAGAAGGGAAGTTCGCTGGTCACTCAGGAACTATCTGACAACCTCACCTTTACTGGAAAGAGTAAGTGTTCTGCGGATAACCCTCGCATGTTCCAGTAAACAAAGGTTTTTATAGGTGCCCTGGGTCGAGTGCGCCAGCACCATATCGGTGTGATCAGGTCGCATTGGTCGGCGTGGGCGAGTGAGTGGGGTACTCGGTAAACCGCCACCGTCAGCCTATTGTGAACAATCTGGTTTTCTGTAAGGGTTCGCTGAAGACCTTGATATAGAGATCAGAGGTAGAGCAAGCAACACCTGCAGAGTTAAGGGGGCCAGTTGTTCAGGTAGGGGGCGATCAACCTCGGTTCGGGTTGATCCTGTAAACCGTCCAGTAGGATCGGCCAGGTACGTAATGTGTGAGAAATATGGAAGTCACACAGAGGTTTTATGTGATGAATGGGAGAGAATGACGGTACAAGACCGGGAGAAATTCCCAAGAATAGGTAGCTTCAGCCCAGAGGTGTTACAAAATTTAAGGAGGAGGATATGTCTCATAAAATCAACAAAGAGACGAATCCAGCATTATGATTATTTACAGTTGTGGCAACAGGAAGGTGAGATACAGAGAGGTTTGGCTCAGGCGGCGGGATCTGGCTCTAACAGAAAACTGATTGCCACGGCCCCGCCGCCACCATACATATCAGGAGAGAAGTTGATTGCGGAGAAAGACGCACTAAGGTGTAACACAAAATCACTTAGTAACTGTGTAAATGTTAATGATAATGTTAACCCATTAACCCATGCAAGTATTAACCCGTGCAAGTTGTACCCTGTTTTGAACTTTCCTCAGGAGTGTGATCAAGAGGACGAATCGGCAACGATTTCAGCGCTCTCTCTAGCAGCCACCATAGCAGAGACCACAGTAGGCACAGCTCCACCCACGAGATTAGTAAAGGCCCCTAGCGGAGGGATAGGTGAGGTCGTATCAACTGGTAAGTACGGCACCATGCATTATGCTGAAACTATTTCACCACAGCCTGTAGAATCTACACAGAATGAGGTTGTTAGAATCACACCTGTTAGAGTAATAGCAGTGCCAAATGGGAAAACAGACGCATCAGGAGCCACTCCCATAAGGAACATTGCCATGTACAGCCCATTTTCCCGAATGGAATTAAGGACCATAGTGTCTGAATTCCCTGACCCTAGAAAAGATTTAGTTGCCAGCCAAAAATACATCACAGACTTAGGAAACACTTTAGAGCCCAATAATAAAGATTGGCAGATATTGCTAAGAGCTTGTTTACCCTCCAATGTCGACTCAGCTCAATTTTTAGCTGATTGTGGACTAGATCTGGATGTACCTCTTACAGATGTGTACAACAAAGATAACGTAAAAAGGATAAACTTACAGTTAAAGGAGCATTTCCCAGCAGTTGTTAAATGGAACAAAATATTTTCCATTAAACAAAAAGAGTCAGAAACAGCTGCAGAATATTTTCACCGGGCACTATTAGAAATGGCAAAGTACACTGGTATAGAGGACATTAGGACAAATCCAAACCATCAAGAAGTAGCAGTATCTGTACTAATGGATGGTTTGAAGGAAACATTAAAGGCAAGGGTACAGACCACGCAACCATGTTGGCGTGGTCTGTCAGTGTCCACTTTGAGAGAGGCTGCTATTGATCACGACCGAAACATCACCAGACACAGGGAGTCGCAGAGTGATAAGCTAATGTCGGTAAGTATACAGGCCCTGACCACAAAGCAGCCTGCGTATGTACCACCAAACCCTGTGGGTAAGTCAACTATGGTAACATGTTATTCTTGTCAAAGACAGGGACACTATGCACGAGATTGTAGAGTAAAGAATCCACGAAACTCATACCAAACCCCTAGACAACGACACGACACACGACATTGGGAGCAAGGTCCGCAGAAACGGAGTTATGAGCCACATACAGGGGAAACAAAAAGATATCCCCCAAACAGAGACTGGCATGCCTCTGGTAGTTCCCAACTATCTCCCTCACAAGTAGTTGCTGCCAGCGGGATTCAGGGAGGTCACCATACCCAATAGGGGTGTGGTCATACCTGTAATCTGCAGCCAGTAAAATTAATTGCCAATCTTGGAAGTGAACCCGAGATCGCAATTAATGTAGCTGGTAAAACTTTAAACTTTCTTGTAGACACAGGGGCGGCCAAGTCAGTGATAAATTCGACAGTGGGCATGGGAACCACTGGTAGGACAATTCCAGCCATGGGAGTAACAGGAGTAGTCCAGCACTACCCTGTTAGCAAACCAGCCGAGATTGCAATAGGACCTTTGCATACCAAGCATTCCTTTTTGCTGGCTGCATCGGCACCAACCAATCTCCTGGGAAGAGACTTACTGTGTAAAATGGGGTGCGTCATTTATTGTACTCCTGAAGGTGTATTCTTGGACATACCTGAGAAACACGCTCAGGAAGTGCGAGACATGTTAGACTCCCCATCAAAATTAATGTCACATACCATTATGACAAATAGGAATCCATCCCAAATAGAAGAGATGACATCTCAGATACCAGAGTCACTTTGGACAAAAGACGGACAGGACACTGGATTAATGGCAAACGTAGCTCCAGTAGTTGTACAAGTAAAAGATGGTAGGATAGCTCCAAAAATCCCACAGTACCCTCTGAAGCCAGAGGTGGAGTTAGGAGTTTACCCAGTAATAGAGCGCTTGCTACAATAGGGCATTCTGGTAAGAACGTCCAGCACTGCTAATAGTCCCATCTTCCCTGTGAAAAAGAGTGGGGGGAGGGGTTACAGACTAGTGCAGGATCTAAGGGGGATTAACAAAATAGTTGAGAGTCAGTTCCCCGTAGTGCCAAATCCAGCTGTCATCCTAATGCAAATCCCTCCCACTGCCAAATTTTTCACTGTTATTGACCTCTGCTCCGCTTTCTTTTCGGTACCTCTGCACCCTGACAGCCAATATTTGTTTGCATTCACATACAGAGGAGTCCAATACACGTGGACTCGATTACCCCAAGGTTTCATAGATAGTCCAAGTATATTTTCCCAGGCTTTGCATGATTGTTTACAGTCTTTCCAACCAGACAGTGGATCAGTATTGATACAGTATGTGGACGATTTATTACTGTGTTCAGATTCACTGGAAGCATCTCTGAAGGATACGAAACAGCTCCTGTTTCATCTTTCAGACACCGGACACAAGGTGTCCAAAGACAAGTTGCAATTATGCCAAACTAGGGTAAAATATTTGGGACACTGTCTAACACAAGGACTGAGACACCTGACCGCTTTTAGAATCCAAGCAATTAGAGACATGACTCTGCCACAAACCCAGCAACAGATCAGAACGTTTTTAGGAATGTGTGGGTATTGCCGTAATTGGATCCCAGGGTTTTCCATTTTAGCGTTACCTTTGCAGGAAATGGTCTCCTCAAACAAACCTGATAGGATTTCGCATACAGACGAGTCCGAAACAGCATTTGAGAGACTCAAACAGTGCCTAACGCAGGCACCAGCACTAGGTATGCCAGACTATGGGAAACCCTTTGAACTATACGGAACAGAAAATGCTGGTTGCGCGGCAGGAGTACAAACCCAAAAACACGGTGATGCCAGCAGGCCAGTTGCATACTACAGCGCTCAGCTAGACACGGTAGCGCGATCCCTCCCCACATGCTTGTGAAGCGTTGCTGCGATAGCATTGCTAGTGACAAAAAGCGAAGATGTCGTGCTAGGCCACAACCTCACAATCCATACGCCACATGCAGTGTCAGCCTTATTGAATTCTGCCCAAACCAGACACGTCTCATCAGCGAGATTTACAAGATGGGAATTGGCACTAATGGCCCCCGTAAACATCACCATAAGGAGATGCAGTGCATTAAATCCTGCAACATATCTCCCAGGTGTGCCTGGTCAGGCACAAAGGGTGGAAGGTGAGAGTGATGGGGAAGGAGGATTTAATACAAAGGAAGATACACATGATTGTATGGAATATTTGACCCAAAATTTTACCGCAAGGCCTGACATCAGTGACAACCCACTGGAAGATGCAGAACTCACGTTCTACACGGACGGTAGTTGTCATAGACAGTCAGACTCGGGAGACTTGTGTACTGGATACGCAGTCGTAGATGACCAAGACACCATAGAAGCGGAACCGCTAGGCCCACCTCACTCAGCCCAGGTTGCTGAACTGGTCGCCCTAACCAGAGCATGTGAATTGGCTAAGGGTAAGTCAGCCAATATCTACACCGATTCTAGATACGCATTCGGGGTAGTCCATGATTTCGGAGCCCTATGGCGTCTCAGAAATTTCATGACGGCAGCTGGTACACCGGTAGCGCATGCAGCTCACATAAAAAGGCTTCTAACAGCGATACAGGAACCCGACAGAGTGGCTGTTATCAAATGTAAAGCACACACATATAGCCAAGACCCGGTATCACTTGGTAACAGCCGAGCAGACGAAGCTGCTAAGTTAGCAGCTGCTACCCCCATACAGACAGACACCACACAATTGATGGTATTTAATACCATTAACACACAGAAGTTGTGTGAAATGCAAAATTTGTGTTCCACACAGGAAAAGGCAGTCTGGAAGGCAAAGGGATGTGGCCAGGAGTCCTCAGGACTCTGGACGGATGGACATGGTAAACCAGTGGCCCCCAGAGCATATCTTCCATGTCTGGCTGAAGCAGCTCACGGGCTGACTCATCTAGGCAAGGAGGGAATGTGCAAATTGGTAAGAGCCTATTGGTGCGCCCCAGGATTCTCCTCTCATGCAGGTAAAAGAGCAATGTCATGCCTTACCTGTTTGAGAAAGAATATTGGAAAGGCAATACCTACAGAACCATCCCATATCCCACCTGCCGGCGGCCCTTTCCAGGTAATACAAATTGATTTTATACAATTACCCCCTTGTCGGAATTTGAAATATGTACTTGTTTGTATAGATGTTTTCTCGAATTGGGTCGAAGCATTTCCTGCAGCTACAAATACCGCTATGTTTACAGCTAAGAAAATTGTGCAGGAATTTGTATGTAGATATGGTATCCCTAGAATAATCGAAAGTGATAGGGGTACCCATTTTACAGGTGATGTCTTTCAAGGAATGTGTAAGTTGATGGGAATTGATAGCAAGCTGCACACTCCGTACCGTCCACAGGCGAGTGCGAAGGTCGAAAGAGTGAACAGCACTATTAAAAATAAATTGAGTAAAGTGATGGCAGAGACAGGATTGACATGGCCAGAAGCTTTACCCATTGTACTGTACAGTATCAGAACCACTCCCAGGTCCCCTCTTAATCTGTCCCCCTTTGAAATCTTATTTGGTCGACAACCGCATGTCATGATTAACCCTCAGGATGATTTGAAATGTAACAATGAAGTAACTGTAAAGTACTTGATTAACATGAGTAAACAGTTAAGGAATCAAAATGATAATCTAAAGTTGGTGATTCCTGATCTACCTGATAGTAATTGTCATGACATTAAACCTGGGGATTATGTAATGATACGGAATTTTCTACGCTCAGGTTGCCTTATTGACAGATGGGAAGGACCATACCAGGTCTTATTGACTAGCACTACGGCATTGAAGGTTGCTGAGAGAGAGACTTGGGTCCATTCATCCCACTGCAAGAAGGTTGCTGATCCAGAGAAGTCCCGTGATAAGGAACAGACGGTAGAGGTTGTATCACTGGAGTGTCTGTTCCAGGAGGACTGAGGCGGCACCTGAGCCTTGAAGACCGAAAGCTGTTGTCAACTCCCCACTCCCTTTTATTGTTTTCTCCACTTCCCATCCCCTCTCCCTCAAATTTATTTTTCCTCCTTCTCATTCTTCTCCGTTTCCTCCTATAAGATGGACTTGCCCCAAGAGACTGTGATCCGAATTTTCCTGTTGACCATGATGTTGACCAGAACAGTCTGTTCCGGCGAGAGTACCATGGAGATCGATAGAGGTTCTGGAATGGGTTCTGATGATAAAGATGGAGGCGTAGTTTTCCAAGATCAACCTAACCAACAAGCAAAGGCGAGTATCAGAAAACGATCTGATAGCATTGATCATAGAAGAAATTGTGACGGATTGTTAGCTGAAGAAAACTGTATCTGTAGGCTCTGTAACAATGTCATTGAGGATGGGTGCATAAAGAAATGCCAATCCAGTTTTAATATCCATATGGACCGGCATCCATTGAGTGATTATCACTCCTTAGTGGGTAATGTATTAAACAAAACAGATTGTTGGGTATGCTCTCAAGTACCTCAAGGTCATAGCAAATCAGGGCTAGTGCCATTTCCTTTAACGATAGGGGAGGTACTTGAGTTAAATGGTGGGAGACCGGTGGACAGGAGGTTTAATATCTCCAGCCCTCCTAGTTTGAAGCTCCACCAATACCACGTGGATAGGTCCCTATTATGTTTTAACATCTCCAATCCCAGAAAGCCGGGAAATTGGGAAGTGTCATGGAGTAACCACACCATGACCTTTTCACATAGAGCAGATAGAATGCCTACAGATACAGAGCTTGTACGCCACATAGCCAGTAGAGGAATGTCTTTCCGGTATAGATACACCTTAGGAAATAGGATTACTAGAGTTGGAGAAGTATCACCAGGATACTGTGCACATATCGTACAACCTGATACGTGCATTAAGCAGATGGAAGAATTAGGGTTAGGAGATTTCACCTGGAAGGTGTGTAATATGGTTATGTCCTTCTCCGTCCCATATGTTCTCCCCGATGATGCATATTTCATATGCGGGAGAAAGGCGTACAAGTGGCTTGCCCCAAACTCTGAAGGATTGTGTTATATTGGAAAAGTATTGCCTGAAGTAATGACTGTAACACATGACAAAATGAAAGACATACATCGTGGTGCCCAAGCTCCTTATACTCACACCCACTACGAGCACGTTGTTAAAAGGCACCTGATAGAGAAGACAGAGCATCCGGCCTCTGATCTGATAAGTGAATCCACCGGGATTCAATTCTTAATCGCGTTAGATTTCACCCGCACCGCTAGAGGAGTGCTAAATTATAAATACATATCGGCGCTCGCAAATTTGTTAGATAATATCACTGAAATGTATGATGACACGTTTAGATATACGGGAAGGGAACTTCAAGCTTATAAAACAGAACTGGTGCAGCATAGAATGGTTCTTAATTACCTCACAGCAGTGACAGGCGGATATTGTGTTACATTAGCAACACAGTACGGCGTGAAGTGTTGCACGTATATCACGAATAGCACCGAGGATCCGGTCGAGGTCATAGACCAAAAGATGGACGATATTCTCCAATTGAAGTGGGAATTTCGCCGAAAACACAATCTCACTCTTGCTGCTGTAGGTAATGAGCTGACTGGTTGGGTGTCATGGTTGAACCCGCGAAATTGGTTCTCCGGTTTGGGAGACTGGGCTCAAGGAGTCATAATGGATGTTGGGAAGTTTCTACTATGTATCTTAGGTGTCGTTATATCGATTGGATTGATATTTAGATGCGGGCAGGCTTTAATGAGGTGCAAACAAAGTACCAGAGTGATGAGTTTGAGGAGTGAGGAAACCGTAATTAACCTGGATTTGATTTATGACCCAATGATAGAAACAATGATGTGATGAAAATGCGATTTCTACGGTCCGTTTCTTTCACCTGTTTTTCTGCTTTTCTCCAAGATAAAAAGACCCCCTTGGACGAGGAAGTCGACGAGACGCTATACAGACAACAGATAGACCAAAGAAGAAGTTTTGACCACTTGAGATATGGACACTTGATGAACTTTGCCATGGATCCCCAGTTTCCCTAGAATTCTTAAACTTACGCTAGCCCAACATTTTTTGTAAATCTTATGGCATTGACAAAGCTTATTGCTCACGCCTAATGAGCAAAACAGCGCAAAGAAGACGACTTTCAACTGATACCGAACAAAACTTCAACCGACAGATGTACATTAACCTGACATAGAATACCACCGCATTTACCGTAATTATGTCTTTTCTTCATTTCTACAACCCTCAGGTAATGACACACATAGTATAGGGAATACAGGCACAGATATCAGCAATCACATATTCCCCCATTCATGTATCATCAACTAAAATGTGCTCCCCATTTTGTTCAAAATCCGAAAAGAGCTCGGTAAAGTTTGACAGCCCATCCACAGACCCGTACCACGGGATAAGAAGGAATTCAAATGTATACTTCGCAATACCTCGAAGCTTGATTTACAACACGTACGGCACGATGATACATGACCCCCCAAACACGGATTCATACACACATGCTTCTGCTATCTCACTAGGTCATACCCTCTTCACACCTACTCCTCTCTCCTCCCTTACCCAACCATGGAAATGAATTAACCCCTAACATATATTTTTCTCCTTTTGAAATGTTTTCAGGAAGTGGCAGTTATTATTGACTGCCAAAGGGTGGACTGTCAAAGTCAGAAAAATATCTCTATGCACACTACCATATTTGCACCTCACACAGGTCCGTGCTTCGCATGCGTACGCTCTCCCGTACGTGCGCATACTCACAGTCGCGGGCACCCGCAGGCGCATGGTATGCGTATTTACGGTAGAGTTTATGTGGTTGTAGCATGCGACTCAATCGTAACATATTTTCAGTAATAATGTATTTTGTAGATCATGGTCCCTTTGATAGATTCTGAAAGTTTGGTTAATATAGAATGTTTATGAACAGAGGAATCCCTCTTTGTTTGATACGAAGGGTCAGACAGGAGTAATACAGTGGTGTTTAGTATCCATCGGAAGAATATTTAATTAGAAATATCCCGGTGTTGGTTTGAAGCAGATCAATCGCTCGTGCGAATAGTTATGGACATAAGAAGTTTATGAACATTTACTTTATTTGCACTTTATTACCCATGCGGCGGGAAACCCAGTTTCCCTCCCACCTGAGCAGTTGGAAATAGTCACAGCCCACCTGTATGAATCAACCTATGACCTTTTGTTATAATGCAGAGCCGAATTCCTGTGTCCAATGAACAATGAGATTGTAGGGACCATTGAATTGTATTGTGTGTGGGGCATAAATAGCGGGCCGACCATATCCAACTTCACTCTCTTCAACGGTTCTCATTGCTGATAATCGGGAGCTGGATATCGAGGCGCATGCGATCGTTTCCCCTTGTGCGTAAGTTCTCTCCGTAATCATATTGTCTTACTGTGAGCCATTTCTCTCTCTCCCTCTCTTCTCTTTCTCTCGTATTTTCCCTTGATTAGACTTAATTGTATTGTATTGTATTTCCTGTATAGTTATCTGGTTAGTTGGTTTATGTTATATTGTAGTGTATGCTTTGTACTGTGATTCTTTTTGCAAGTATAATAGTCATAATACATATAATAGGTTTCGGACCCTAAGCCCAGGTATCTGTGTATTCTTTTTAGTGTTAAGTATTCCCTGAGCGTCGGTGACGCTCAAGCAGCTTTGTAGTTAATCAGGTTACACAAGGTTGCACTTACACTTTGTCTCTACACTTAGGTTTGCTGTGTATTTCATTGCCAAAGGTATAGATATAAAGGTTTAACGTTGTGAGCGTCTGCATCGCTGGTGATCTCCTCGTGGTCCCGAGCGCCGCTACGCTATAGCGAATCATTACGATAGTCAACAGCCAATAGCGTGCCTGCCTGTGATCACTTGGCCGTGAGTGAACGTGACGCCTGAGCGTCTCGATCACGGCTAAGCGATCGATACGCAACTTGCGTACCCTTACGGTACTTCTTACGTAGATAGCGTACAGTGTTCTAAGACCTCATATTGGGTTATATATATGATAAATATTTAGCTTTATCACCCTTTTTACACATTACGGCAGACAGTCCCCCTTTTTACACATTACAGCAGAGTCCCACTTTTTACACATTACGGCAGACAGCCCCCCTTTTTAAACATTACGGCAGACAGCCCCCCTTTTTACACATTATGGCAGAGAGCCCCTCTTTTTACACATTACGGCAGACAGTCCCCCTTTTTACACATTACGGCAGACAGTCCCCCTTTTTACACATTACGTCAGACAGTCCCCCTTTTTACACATTACGGCAGACAGCCTCCCTTTTTACACATTATGGCAGACGGTCCCTTTTTTTCTGCATTACGACAGACAGGCTCCTCGGTGCAGGCAGTCAGGCAGATCCTGGCACTTCCCTCATCCCAGCATTCACAGCGGCGGTGGCCAGCCCATGTGGAAGGAGAGGGATAGCTGCATCAGACCAGTGGTAGTGTCCTGTGCATCAGTCAGTCCAGTGATCAGTCACAGTGGTGGTGTCCTCTGCTGCCATATGTCCAGTGCTGCTGTATAAGTCCCTTACAGTGTCGCTGTGTTGTCCTGCATCAGACCAGTGGTAGTGTCCTGTGCATCAGTCAGTCCGGTGACCAGTAACAGTGGTGGTGTCCTCTGCTGCTATATATCCAGTGCTGCTGTATAATAAGTCCCTTACAGTGTCGCTGTGTTGTCCTGCATCAGGCCAGTAGTTGTGTCCTGCGCTGTATATTATTTACTCCAAATAAAGAAGTTATTAACATTTAATCCAAATATTATATTTACAGGGTTTGCCCTCTGTGGTGTACGGGTACGCTCTACTGTGCCGCATATTGTGTTATATAACGCCAGAAAAATAATGGAGAACAAAAATTTGGAGTATAAAATAGGGAAAGATCAAGAATCACTTCCTCCTAGTGCTGAAGCTGCTGCCACTAGTCATGACATAGACGATAAAATGCCATCAACATCGTCTGCCAAGGCCGATGCCCAATGTCATAGTAGAGGACATGTCAAATCTAAAAAGCAAAAGTTCAGTAAAATGACCCCAAAAAATTAATTTAAATGGTCTGAGGAGAAACGTAAACTTGCCAATATGCCATTTACGACACGGAGTGGCAAGGAACGGCTAAGGACCTGGCCTATGTTCATGACTAGTGGTTCAGCTTCACATGACGATGGAAGCCCTCATACTCCCTCTAGGAAAATGAAAAGAGTTAAGCTGGCAAAAGCACAGCAAAGAACTGTGCGTTCTAAGATGGTATAACAAATCCCCAAGGAGACTCTGAGTGTGTTGGCGGTTGCGATGCCTGACATTCCCAACACTGGATGGGAAGAGGTGGCTCCTTCCACCATTTGCACACCCTCTGCAAGTGCTGGAAGGAGCACCCACAGTCCAGTTTCTGATATTCAAATTGAAGATGTCACTGTTGAAGTACACCAGGATGAGGATATGGGTGTTGCTGGCACTGAGGAGGAAGTTGATGGTGATGCAGTTTGTTTAAATCAGGCACCGGGGGAGACACTTGTAGTCCGTGGGATGAATAAGCCCATTGTGATGCCTGGGCAAAATACCAAAACAGCCACCTCTTCGGTGTGGAATTATTTCTCCACAAATCTGGACAACAGGTGTCAAGCCATGTGTTGCATCTGTTAATCTGTAATAAGTAGGGGTAAGGATGTTAACAACCTAGGAACATCCTCCCTTATACATCACCTGCAGCGCATTCATCAGAAGTCAGTGTCAAGTTGTGAAACTTTGGGTAAGAGCGTAAGCAGTCCACTGACACCTAAATCCCTTCTTCCTCTTGTACCCAAGCTCTTGCAAGCCACACCACAAACTCCCTCAACGTTAACTTCCTCCTCAGTCAGGAACGTCAGTAGTACTGCAGGCCATGTCACTGGCAAGAATGAGGAGTCCTCTCCTAACTGGGATTCCTCCAGAGGATCCTTGAGTGGTACGCCTGCTGCACTGCTGTTGCGGCTGCTGTGCTGCTGGGAGTCGATCATCATCCCAGAGGGGAAGTCGGAAGACCACTTGTACTACTTCCAGCAAGCAATTGACTGTCCAACAGTCCTTTGTGAGGAAGATTAAATATGACAGCTGTCATCCTGTTGCAGATAACTGGGGCCTTGACAGCTATGTTGGTGTTAGACGTGCGTCTGGTATCCGCCATTAATTCAGTGGGACTTAGAGAATTGTTTGAGGTAGTGTGTCCCCGGTACCAAATCCCATTTAGGTTCCACTTCACTAGACAAGCGATACAGAGAATGTACAGAGACGTCAGAAAAAGTGATATAACTCTCTCTGCACTTGATATATCTGCTTCCCCTGCATGCACATGGTTTTGTCAATCTGCTAACAAAGTTGCTGCTATGATCAGGTCTGAATTAGGCCCAATAACATAATACATGATACAAAAAACTTATATTGCCATTAATATTGTCACATTGAAAATAGATTCCCTAATAACTACTACTGTGAAACATTTTTTTTAAACATACAAAATACATAAGGAAATAACCCCTAATTATTAATCCATCGTTCTTGGCGTTACCCAAGGAGCACCCATAGCAGATAGGGTAAAAAGTGACAGGACCATTTTTGTAGTTTATGAAATTCTACCCACTGGAGGTGCAATGCAAATTTTGATCCAATTGTCCATTTGGGCGTTATCGTTCACGCAACGCAAGCCACACATCGGTAGTGATGTCATTATGTCCACCCTCTGTTCATCCGCTTAGGGGAGGTTTATTAATATTCTAACTAACTATGTAGTTTTCCTATTTCCCACCTGAAGAATATCTATGTTAAATTTCAGCTTCCTAATATATTGGGAAGTAAAATAATTAGTGATGAGTCAGTCAGTCAGTGAATGAGTGAGTGAGGGCTTTCACATTTATATGATGAAAGTTTGCATTAAACTGAAAAATTAACCTGCTTTTGGCATGGAGCACCTCCTTCTAAGCTTTATGCAAGTCCCCTGAGTGCCGCACTTTTGCATGGACTATATGTATATATATATATATATATATATATATATATAGATGGGGGAAAGCTTATCGGCGCTTAACCGCGATACCAATTTAAACTAGAATGTAGTCCAGGATATTTATAACTGAACAAAAAAGTCTCCTTTTTCTAGACACTCCCTTTATATTAATCGGGCGTCAGCTCCACCTTAAAGAAAGAAGCATTGGTAAGGTGCTTCATGTACAGTGTAAACAGAAAGAAAGGATAAGGTGGTTTTTAAAGTGACCAGTGGTGTCTAATATCAAGAGGAGACTCACTATTTAAAAGAAAATATTTTTTAATAAATCTAATATGCACCAATAAAAACAAATAAAAACAAATAAAATGGTAGCCCTATTACAAGGAGCCAGAGACGTTACTAAAACTGTATATAAGATATAAGTTAGTATAAAATTAATAATACAAACTTAAATAAGACAAGGGGAAAAAAACGTCCTAAAAATGCATCCTTGATGAAGTCCAGATAGGATGAAACGCGTTGGGTGCTGTGATACATACCCTCTCTAAAAAGCTAAGAACCTTATTTATATACCTTTTATGCTGATCTTATGTCCAATTTTGCATTTTTAGGACGTTTTTTTCCCCTTGTCTTATTTAAGTTTGTATTGTTAATTTTATACTAACTTATATCTTATATACAGTTTTAGTAACGTCTCTGGCTCCTTGTAATAGGGCTACCATTTTATTTGTTTTTATTGGTGCATATTAGATTTATTAAAAAATATTTTCTTTTAAATAGTGAGTCTCCTCTTGATATTAGACACCGCTGGTAGCTTTAAAAACCACCTTATCCTTTCTTTCTATATATATATATATATATGTGTGTGTGTATCTACAGAGAGGGTGAAAATAGCACCTGATAGTGTAATATATTAGGTATAACACTAAGCCTCCACTCCTGTTTGACTGTACTAGTTATTGTATGTTGTACATACTGTAGCACTTTTCAATAGGTAGACATAGGAATCATGCCATAGGATGCACCCATGGTACTACAGGAAAATGGGCGCCGCCACTAGCTAACTCCATAGCATGACGAATGATGGAGGGCTACTTCCACTTCCGGCTGATTGTGTCTGAAACGCTCCCTCTACGTGCGCCACCCCGGGAGGATTCATACCGATCGGGAGGATTTACAGATTGCTAGGCAGGCACTTGTCTGTTAATGCTGTGTTTTGACATACCCACATTTTAGCACTAATATACACGGGCAATTATGTATGTCTTTTATGTGAATAAACTGTGATAAAACTTTATTACACTATTGTACCTTTCTTTCCTATTATTTAATGTACCTGCTCTGCTTGGAGAGGAGTGTGGAGATTATTACCCTAGAAAATTGTGCATTTCTTATGGTCACCAGACAGCGAGTGTCTACATGCAATTTGAACAGTGGTAACTGTACCACCATATACGGTACTCCTTGAATTTATTTGAGGTGCTGCACAGTTGTGGAGGCTTACTGTTATACCTAATATATTACATTGTCAGGTGCTATTCTCATCCTCTCTATAGATTCATTTTCAAAGCCACATAGAACAATGGCTTTTTTGGAGACAAGCAGCCACTCCTAAGAGGGTAAATGTAAAGGGGGGTACAAACGGAGAGATCTGCGCTTAATTTCCAAGCAATCTAGTCCCCCCTTGCTCAGCGCACATCATGCTGTGCTGAGCGGGGGAAGAGTTGTGTGCTGAGCGTTCTGTGCTAGATTGCTCAGCACACATCTCTGGGAGAAATCTCCCGGTGTGTATGGCCTTAAAGTAGCACACAGAAAGACAAATCCTTAAATTGACTACAGGAAAAACATATATATAGATAGATATTTGAAAAGAGGCACTCATTCATCATATCCCATAGAAAAAATCTTGTCAATTTATTTTCACCCACAGAAGGGCATATCAGACAAAATCATATCAGTGGTGGTGGCTCAGCATGAATTATTAGGAATGATTTGTAATAAATACAGCACTAAACAGCGCATCAAAAATAGGATGAACAATCCTTCAGAAGGTCATATTAAAATTCAAACCAGACAGTCCGTCGACCTCGGTCCCACAAAGACCCTTCAAGACCTGCACAGCACGTCACCTTCACCTTCCACAACCCAGAGCCATGATCAAGCAGACACAGAGCACACAGAGCGCAATATATACCCACCTTAAAGCTTCTAACTCATTACAGCTGAATGTAATCGCCTTTCAGATACCTGCAGCGTGCGTCTCACTCGACCGCGCATGTACCACCTGATTAGACCTTCCTGATTAGACCTCACGTGGTCAGTCACCGCCTTATTGCCGGAAGCAGTATGCGTTCCACGGCTCTCACCAACGAGTCACATGACTCCCAGCTTCGTCAATGCCGGAACAGCTGTGCGTTCCACTGTAATGACAGCTTCCGGGAACTACACTTCAGCAAAAAATACACTGATTTAACAGGCGGATCAGTGCATTCAAACAATGTATGGGCTGTTACCACGGTTGCCCCACGTTGTGTGCATCAGGCTACCGCCTATATACCACACCGCAGGCACCTACCAATCTGACACCCAGATTGCTTATATCATAATTATAAAGTGCAAACGCACTACATACACAAAGTAATCACTAAAGTTAATCCATTAAAGGTGTACAAGGCCATGTCTAGAGCGAGATAGCACAGCAGTACAGGCATCCATAGACTTGATCAAACCGCTTGTAATGAGTAATTTGCCCTTATTACCAAACGAACCAATCTATGTTAAAACAGAGCTCTAATTGATACATCAATGTATATATATATATATATAATTGCAATGTGACCCATCGTGCCTGCTTTCAAAAACTGCTCCAGGTAGTGATCACCATCTAAATGCCATGTGCAAAACTAGACAATCGATTAAGTCAGGATATACTTAACTATACTAAAAACCAACATTAATAATAAGATATACATATATACAATTAACTATTGGCCATATACACTGCTCAAAAAAATAAAGGGAACACTAAAATAACATATCCTAGATCTGAATGAATGAAATATTCTTATTAAATACTTTGTTCTTTACATAGTTGAATGTGCTGACAACAAATTACACAAAAATTACCAATGGAAATCAAATTTATTAGCCCATGGAGGTCTGGATTTGGAGTCACCTTCAAAATTAAAGTGGAAAAACACACTACAGGCTGATCCAACTTTGATGTAATGTCCTTAAAACAAGTCAAAATGAGGCTCAGTAGTGTGTGTGGCCTCCACGTGCCTGTATGACCTCCCTACAACCCACACAAGTGGTTCAGGTAGTGAAGCTCATCCAGGATGGCACATCAATGCGAGCTGTGGCAAGAAGGTTTGCTGTGTCTGTCAGCGTAGAGTCCAGAGCATGGAGGCGCTACCAGGAGACAGGCAGTACATCAGGAGATGTGGAGGAGGCCGTAGGAGGGCAACAACCCAGCAGCAGGACCGCTACCTCCGCCTTTGTGCAAGGAGGAACAGGAGGAGCACTGCCATAGCCCTGCAAAATGACCTCCAGCAAGCCACAAATTTGCATGTGTCTACTCAAACGATCAGAAACAGACTCCATGAGGGTGGTATGAGGGCCCGACGCCCACAGGTGGGGGCTGCGCTTACAGCCCAACACCGTGCAGGACGTTTGGCATTTGCCAGAGAACACCAAGATTGGCAAATTCGCCACTGGCGCCCTGTGCTCTTCACAGATGAAAGCAGGTTCTCACTGAGCACATGTGACAGACGTGGCAGAGTCTGGAGATGCCAAGGAGAACGTTCTGCTGCCTGCAACATCCTCCAGCATGGCCGGTTTGGCAGTGGGTCAGTAATGGTGTGGGGTGGCATTTCTTTGGGGGCCGCACAGCCCTCCATGTGCTCGCCAGAGGTAGCCTGACTGCCATTAGGTACCGAGATGAGATCCTCAGACCCCTTGTGAGACCATATGCTGGTGCGGTTAGCCCTGGGTTCCTCCTAATGCAAGACAATGCTAGACCTCAAGTGGCTGGAGTGTGTCAGCAGTTCCTGCAAGACGAAGGCATTGATGCTATAGACTGGCCCGCCCATACCCCAGACCTGAATCCAATTGAGCACATCTGGGACATCATGTCTCGCTCCATCCACCAATGCCACGTTGCACCACAGACTGTCCAGGAGTTGGCGGATTCTTTAGTCCAGGTCTGGGAGGAGATCCCTCAGGAGACCATCCACCACCTCATCAGGAGCATGCCCAGGCATTGTAGGGAGGTCATACAGGCACGTGGAGGCCACACACACTACTGAGCCTCATTTTGACTTGTTTTAAGGACATTACATCAAAGTTGGATCAGCCAGTAGTGTGTTTTTCCACTTTAATTTTGAGGGTGACTCCAAATCCAGACCTCAGTGGGTTAATAAATTTGAATTCCATTGATAATTTTTGTGTGATTTTGTTGTCAGCACATTCAACTATGTAAAGAACAAAGTATTTAATAAGAATATTTCATTCATTCAGATCTAGGATGTGTTATTTTAGTGTTCCCTTTATTTTTTTGAGAAGTGTATATTAGCGAGGAGCATCACGTGCATAAGTCAAAAATAAATTATCAAGTTGTACATTAACCCTATAGGAAGCATCTGAAATTATTGCTCTCATTCAAGCCTTTAGGTGACTTAGTGTCCAGTTTATAAATCCAACAGGATTCAGCTTGAAGCAGCTTCCTTCCACGATCTCCTCCCCTAGCCAATTTAAGGATGTGGTCTATAATCATGCATTTTAGTGTCGCAAGTTGGTGTCCATTTTGAAAAAAATGCAGAGCCACCGGCTTATCACTCTGTTGGTTCAAAATAGTCTGTTGAATGGAAAGACGATGATTCTCCATCCTTTCCCTAAACGTTGTAAACATAATAAAGTCCACATGGACATATTAAAATGTAGACCACAAAGTCCGTTGTGCAGGTAACTTGATGTATTAGCTAAATCTTTTTTCCCATGTGCAGATGAGAAAACATTTTCCCTGTTAGCATACTGTTGCAAGTTGTACAGCCAGAGCACCGGAAACAACCTAATCTACGAGTAGTGAGCCACGTGCTCTTTGGTTTTGTATTAAAGTTCTTCATCGGTTGCATCAATAATTGCTTCAAATTAGGTCCACGGGAAAAAGATATCAAGGGCTACTTGATAACCTTCTTGAATGTTTTGTCAGTGGCAATGATGGGCCAATGTTTTTTTACTGAACTTGCAAATCTATGTCCATTAACATCATATTGATTAGTAACCACCATTCTATCCAACACTTTTGAACCTGAAGAGGTATGTTTCCCTTCAAAAATGTATCGTGCCCTATTAAGGGCCTTTTGTATTGTTCCTTTTCCATAACCTCTTTCCTCAAACCTGGATGCCATCTCAACAAGTTGTAATTCTCGTAGATCACTCAGTGTGTTATTACGCATCACACAGAGAAATTGAGAAATTGGCAAACCATTTTTGAGGGAACTTGGATGGTGGCTGGTTGAATATAGGAACATATGTCTATCCATCTTTTTACGGTATAGAGTGGATCAATCTGAACATTAGATGTAAAACGAATAGGGCTAGACAGCCCATTTAACTCTAGCACCATTTCCTTAAAACTTTCACAGGTGCCCTTCCAAAGGATGAAAATATCATCTATATATCTATAATATTGCAGAATGCTGGGACCGAATCTGGGATAGATGTTAGTATTCTCATATTGGGTCATGAAAATATTGGCGTATACTGGAGCCAGATTAAAACCCATTGTGGTCCCAGCATTCTGCACATAGAAAGAATCAGCATATTGGAAATGGTTCTGTGTGAGGATAACCCGAATCATGTCACATACATAGTCAACTGCGGGACCACAGAAATCAAAACCAGATAATGCCTGTTCCACGGCTAGCACACCAAGGTCATGGGGTATGACAGTGTACAATGATGAGACATCCATAGTTGCAAAAACACATTCTGAAGGTAAAGTCTCAATTCGAGTCAATTTCTTTAAAAAATCACCAGTATCACGTATATAGCTCTTGCTGTTAACAACCACAGGTTGGAACAGGAAGTCTATACATTTGGCAAGGGGTTGCAAAACAGAATTTTCTGCAGACACAATTGGCCGACCTGGAGGCCTATCTGCTGATTTATGAATCTTAGGGATGCAATACAAAATAGGGAGAAACGGATGATCTATTGTGAGAACTTTCACAAGTTGATCATCCAAATATCCACTAGCCAACCCCCTTGACAATAATGCATCAACTTTGGATTTTATCTCATACATTGGACTGTATCGTTTCTTGGTGTAGGTGGCAGCATCACACAGTTGCGATAGGACATCATCATGATAGTACTGATAATCCAACACTACCACTGCCCCACCCTTGTCTGCTGTGCGCATCACAATCTCATTATTGTTCTGGAGAGACTTAATAGCCATTCTCTGTTCAAAGGTTAAATTGTGATAGTAGCTTGACTCTCTAGAAGATCCAACAAGGTCATTCTCAACCATCATCAAAAACGTCTTGATGCTTGGATTAGCTGATACAGGATCAAAACCACTTGTTTTTTTCAAAACAAACTTATCCGTCCTTTCTTAAGGTGTATCAGAATCTTTGAAAAATTCCCTGAGTCTTAATTTATGACCCAGCTTGTACAGATCAACACGAGAGTCAAACTCATCACGAGAATACGTAGGTACAAATGAAAGTCCCAATGATAATACAGATTCCTCAGCCGGGGTCAACGTGTAATTAGATAAATTAAACACATTATTAGCAATCATCTCCTCCTTCTACTTATTCCCCTTCTTCCTCTTACTCCGCCTTGTACGGCCCTTCCCCCTATATTGCCACCAATTCCTGTTGGCTCCACATGAGCCCCTAAAAAAGACTGGCCACTAGACGGTAACAGATCGTTATTCTCTGCTTCAGAGGATGAATACGAGGAGTCAACTGTAAATGGTACTCTATGTCTATTGGCTGGATATCGCTGTTGAGGTGTTCTCATGCTCTCCCCTGTGAGCCACCTGTATACCGTATGACTACGATAGTCATTATGGACTATCTCAAGCTTATTTTTCTTAAATGTTATTAAATCATTCTTGTACCGGTCAATTTGTGCAGTAAGCTTATCAAGCCATTTTTCTGACTTGTCATCAACAAGTTTAGACTGGTGGTGTGTTCTGAAGTCCTCCAGGTCAGTTCTAGTTCGTTTTAATTCAATCCCCGCTTCCTCAACTACCAACAAAATCAGATCAAGGGAACATTTATTGAGCACACCACACCATTTGCTGCAAAAGCTAGGGTTGGTGCGCCCAATTGTGGGGATATTATGAACCCTAAATCCACGAGGGATATTTTTTTGTCGATAATAATCAGAAAGGAACTGACCATGGAGGACCAGATCAACCTCACGTTTACTCAGTCTTAATAACTTATAATACAAGTCAACTGCACTGTCTGCCGGTACTTGATTAAATTCCTCTTGTTCAAACAACACTTTGTCAGCGTCATCATCCGTTAAGCTGACCTGTCTGTGCATTCTCAGCTAAATTCAACAGTTCTTCATCTAATAACCTTGCTCCTTGTGACATGACTGAGGGTTAATACACACTTGCAGAAACCAAATACAACCAATCTATAAAAATCGGTCGGATAGGCTTCAAAACCGATGTTCACACATAGGATCAACTTCCTATTATATATAGCCACAACAAAATCATAACTAACAGAAATGAAAGAGCAAAATAACCATACAAAAAAAACATAAAAAATGAAAAAACAACAATAATCCAAACTTAATCAAAAATATCTAGTATTTGCACAATGACCTGGATATCCAACATATCAACTGGTCTATTATCGTTAAGGTGCTAAATGTAGAAGGCTGATTAGCAATCAGCACATTTGAATAAATATTAGTGTGGACATTTGCACTCTTCAAGAATTCAGTTCAAATAGGTGCTCCCTTTAGTCTGTTCCAAAACTATTCCAGAAAAAATATTTATTTGAAAAGAGGCACTCATTCATCATATCCCATAGAAAAAATCTTATCAGCTTTAAGGTGGGTGTATATTGCGCTCTGTGTGCTCTGTGTCTGCTTGATCATGGCTCTGGGTTGTGAAAGGTGAAGGTGACGTGCTGTGCAGGTCTTGAACGGTCTTTTTGGGACCGAGGTCGACTGACTGTCTGGTTTGAATTTTAATATGACCTTCTGAAGGATTGTTCATCCTATTTTTGATGCGCTGTTTAGTGCTGTATTTATTACAAATCATTCCTAATAATTCATGCTGAGCCACCACCACTGATATGATTTTGTCTGATATGCCCTTCTGTGGGTGAAAATAAATTGATAATATTTTTTCTATGGGATATTATGAATGAGTGCCTCTTTTCAAATATATATTTATTCTGGACTAGTTTTGGAACAGACTAAAGGGAGCACCTATTTGAACTGAATTCTTGAAGAGTGCAAATGTCCACGTGAATATTTATATATATATATATATATATATATATATATATATATATATATAGATGTAATGGTGGCACTCGCGGGCTTGCAGTTTAAAAACTTGATTACAGCAGTTAGGTGACTTCAAGCTAGTCAACGTTTCATTTATTTTAAATAAATGTCGTCATGTCCTGATGAGATGTGCGGCGGGCACTTTTCGTGTTTTGTGGTTTGGTTTTGGATCTGGATCCCTGCTCCTGTTTTGGATCTGGATTGGTTTTGCCAAAACTATCCTTTTCGGGTTTTGGTTTTGGATGATTTTTGACAAAAACACAAAAACAGCTAAAATCACAGAATTTGGAGGTAGTTTTGATCCTATGGTATTATTAACCTCAATAACACTAATTTCAACTCATTTCTAGTCTATTCTGAACACTGAACACCTCACAATATTGTTTTTAGGCCAAAAGGTTGCACCGAGGTAGCTTGATGACTTGCTAAGCGACACAAGTGGGCGGCACAAACACCTGGCCCATCTAGGAGTGGCACTGCAGTGTCAGATAGGATGGCACTTTTAATAACTAGGCCCCAAACAGCACATGATACAAAGAAAAAAAAGAGGTGCACCGGGGTTGCTGAATGACTAAGCTAAGCGACACAAGTGTGCGGCACAAACACTTGGCCCATCTAGGAGTGGCACTGCAGTGTCAGACAGGAGGCACTTTTAAAAACTAGGCCCCAAACCGTACATCTTGCAATGAAAAAAAGAGGTGCACCTAGGTTGCTGGATGGCTAAGCTAAGCAACACAAGTGTGCCGCACAAACACCTGGCCCATCTAGGAGTGGCACTGCAGTGGCAGAAAGGATGGCACTCTTAAAAACTAGGCCCCAAACAGCACATCATGCAAAGAAGAAAAAGAGGTGCAATGAGGTAGCTGGATGACTAAGCTAAGCGACCCAAGTGGGCAGAACAAACACCTGGCTCATCTAGGAGTGGCACGCAGTGGCTGAATGTTGAAAGTGGCCTGCAATTCTTCGGGCCACTGACATCATCTTCTGGATGACTCTGTCATTTTTCAAAAATTCTGCATCACCAAATTAATTGTATGTGCAAAACATGGGACATGATGGAATTTGCCCAGATGTTATGCACGCACAATATTGGTGGCATTTTCAGATATCACAAATCCGCAGGAGAGTCTAAGTGGGGTAATCCATTGTTCAATGATGTCCCTCAGTTTCTGTAAGAGTCCCTGCCGACTTAGAAACCATGTCGACCTACTTACTGTCAACCAATAATGATCAACCTAGACACTGTTGACCTAAGTCTATTCTATCTAACATGCCACACCCCAGGAGAGCGTTCCCCTACACCACACAGGACAAACCCTCTAAAAATTATTTGAAATAAATGTTAGTAATCCCTTTATTTGGAGTAAATAATATACAGCACAGGACAGCACCAGTGGACTTATACGGCAGCACCACTGGACTGGACTTATACGGCAGTACCCCTGGACTTATACAGCACTACCGCTGGACTTATACGGCAGTACCCCATGACTTATATGGCAGCAACACTGGACTGGACTTATACAGCAGTACCCCTGGACTTATACAGCAGCACCCCATGATTTATATGGCAGTACCGCTGGATTTATACATCAGTACCCCTGGATTTATATGGCAGCACCACTGGACTAGATTTATATGGAAGTACAACTTGACTTATATGGCAGCACAACTGGACTGGATTTATACGGTAGTACCCCTGGACTTATACGGCAGTACCACTGGACTGAACTTAAACGGCAGCACCACTGGACTTATACGGCAGAAACACTGGACTGGACTTATATGGCAGTACTGATGGACTTATACGGCAGTACCCCTGGACATATACGGTAGCACCAATGGACTGGACTTACACGGCAGTACCGCTGGACTTTTATGGCAGCACTACTGGACTGGACTTATACAGAAGTACCCCTGGACTTATACAGCAGTACCACTGGACTAATACGGATGCACAACTGGACTGGACTTATACGGCAGCATTACTGGATTGGACTTATATGACAGCACCACTGGACTGGACTTATACGGAAGTACCACTGGACTTATACAGCAACACCACTGGACTGGACTTATACGGCAGTACCGCTGGACTTATACGGCAGTACCGCTGGACTTATACGGCAGCACTACTGGAATGGACTTATACGGCAGCACCTCTGGACTTGACTTATATGGCAGCACCACTGGACTGGACTTATACTGCAGCACCAGTGGACTGGACTTACACGGCAGCACCACTGGACTGGACTTATACTGCAGCACCAGTGGACTGGACTTACACGGCAGCACCACTGGACTTATGGCAGCACAGGACACCACCACTGGACTTATGGCAGCACAGGAAACCACCACTGGATTGATGCAGCACAAAACAGCACCACTGGACTGGACTTATACAGCAGCACTGAACTTATATGGCAGCAGAGGATACTACCACTCTGACTGGACTGATCCAGCACAAAACACCACCACTGGACTGATTCAGCACAAGACAGCACTGGAATGACACAAAAGAGCAGGTCACCACCCCACACGCCATGCCACTTTCCCGCAAAGAAACTGAGGAAACACATCCTCTCGCTACACTCTCCAGGACTGAAATGAAAATGGCGGTGACGCGCGGCTACTTATATGGAATCCAAAACCCGCGAGAATCCGACAGCGGGATGATGACATTTTGCCTCGTTCTGGTATCTGAGTCTGGTGGGAAAACCCGAGCCGACTTGGATCCAGGCTTGGGACGTGATGTTTGTGGCGGTTCGGTTCTCAGGGAAGCGACCCGCTCATCCCTTATATATATATATATATATATACTGTATGTACACAACAGAGGTGGCAGTGAGTGTGATTTTTTTTTTTTTTAATCTTACCTTATATAAGGGGACTGTGGTCCCAGCAAGTGCAGGTGTGAGTGTCTCTCTCCCGCATCTGTGTGGGTTGCAGCAGTGCTGTCACATAGTCGGTGCACATATAGCATCGCCGGGCCTTGTGGGAACTAAGCGGGGCATGCTGGATCCGTAGTTAGGGAAGCCAACGGCTGGTTGCTAACGGTAGAGCCTGCTGTGTGGTCTGGTGTAGGGAAACAATATGTAATGCAGACATGATGCTGCAGGTAACTATGACTCTTTACACATTTCTCGGCGGCACCCTGCAGAGGGGAGGAGAGAATGTAAACATACATGAGTGTTGATATGAATACAAAGTTATGAAAAATAGAAATGAGGATAAAGATAAAAGTAAAAAAATAAATAAATACAAAATACATATACTACAGTGTTCTGGTAATCCATATTAGATAAGACAGTGGCTCCAGATAAGTAACATTCTCTTAGACAAAACTACTCTAGACTACCTAGATATAAATTAAGATGCAGGTGTGGTAATCTATAATAATAATAATAATAATAATAATAATAATGATTTAGAAGTTCATTATAGGATATATTTATATATATACTAGATGGAGTACCGGGTGTTGCCTGGGATTTTAAGAATATCTGTTTACAAAAATAAATGTAAATATTAAACACATAGTATAAATATCATCATAGATAGCTGAATACCCGTGCTTTGCTACAGGATGAGGATGGTAAATTATAATGTTAGTTGTTCGTTAATTTATGTTGGTTGGAGCGGGTCTAGTATATAGGCATATCTTGCTTCCCTTTTGCACTTTGTGCAGTGGCCTGACCCCTTTTTGGTCCCTCAAGAGACCCTGCTCTTCCCACCATACAACTCTCAATTTGTGGTTTCCTGCTGCCTCCATTCCCCTCCTCACATCATGTCAGTGCCCCTAAGAAATTATAATTTTTTTTTACAGTTCCTTAGGGTGCTAGGGGTGTCCTACCCCCTCAGTGTTTGTTTCCAGAGTGTAAGTCATATGTGTACCAAGTTTGTTGTAAATTGCTGCAGGCATTCCAGAGTTATGCTGTATGCTAAAATACTCAGTGCTGCTGCTTCACCCCTAGGGTTGCTAGGGGTATCTTCCCCCCACAGTGTTTGTTGCCAGATTGTAAGGCATATGTGTACCAATTTTTGAGTACATTGCTCCAGCAATTCCAGAGTTATGCTCTCTCCTGATATACTCTGTGCTGCTGTCTGCCCCCTTAGGGGTGCTAGGGATTTCAAATGGTTTTAGTTACCTCCGCCGTGTTTTAATACGCTCTTATGTAAAATTTCATGATCTTCGCTTGTAAACTTGATTTGTATAGAAAGACAGAAGGATAAATTTTCATTTATATATATATATATATATTTAGAGATGTGCAGCGGGCACTTTTTGTGTTTTGAGTTTTGGTTTTGGTTCTGGTTCCATCCTCGTGTTTTGGATCTAGATTGGTTTTGCCATAGCCACCCTTTCATGTTTTGGTTTTGGTTTTGGATCTTGATGATTTTTGAAAAAACATAAAATCAGCTAAAATCACAGAATTTTGGGGTAATTTTGATCCTACGGTATTATTAACCTCAGTAAAATTCATTTCCACTCATTTCCAGTCTATTCTGAGGACCTCACACCTCACAATATTGTTTTTAGGCCTAAAAGTTGCACCGAGGTGGCTGTATGACCAAGCTAAGTGACACAAGTGTGCGGCACAAACTCCTGGCCCATCTAGGAGTGGCACTGCAGTTGCAGACAAGATGGCACTATTCAAAAACTAGTCCCCAAACAGCACATGATGCAAATAAGAAAAAGAGGTGCACCGAGGCTGCTGTATGATTAAGCCAAGCGACACAAGTGTGAGGCACAAACACCTGGCCCATCTAGAAGTGGCACTGCAGTGTCAGACAGGATGGCACTTTTCAAAAACTAGGCCTCAAACAGCACCTCATGCAAAGATGTAGAAGAGGTGCAATGAGGTAACTGTATGACTAAGCCAAGCGACACAAACAATTCCCCTGGAATTATACATCCAAATCACTGGAATTAAATGGCAAAATCACTGGAATTATATGTCCAAATTACTGTAAGTATACGTCCAAATCACTGGAATTAAATGGCAAAATCACTGGAACTATACATCCAAATTACTGTAAGTATACGTCCAAATCACTGTAATTATACATCCAAATCACTGTACTTATACGTCCAAATCACTGGAATTAAATGGCAAAATCACTGGAATTATATGTCCAAATCACTGGAATTATACTTCCAAATTACTGGAATTAAATGGCAAAATCACTGGAATTATATGTCAAAATCACTGGAATTATACGGCCAAATCACTGGAATTATACGGCCAAATCACTGGAATTATACGGCCAAATCACTGGAATTATACCTCCAAATCACTGGAATTAAATGGCAGTGCCACTGGACATATATGGAAGTGTCAGACAGGATGGCACTTTAAAAAAATAGTCCCCAAACAGCACATCATGCCAAGAAGTAAAAGAGTTCAATGAGGTAGCTGTATGACTAAGCTAAGTGACACAAGTGTGCGGCACAAACACCTGGCCCATCTAGGGTTGGCACTGCAGTCCCACTACATATATATATATATATATATATATTAGAGATGTGCAGCGGGCACTTTTTGTGTTTTGCGTTTTGGTTTTGGTTCTGGTTCCATCCTCGTGTTTTGGATCTAGATTGGTTTTGCCATAGCCACCCTTTCATGTTTTGGTTTTGGTTTTGGATCTTGATGATATTTGAAAAAACATAAAATCAGCTAAAATCACAGAATTTTGGGGTAATTTTGATCCTACAGTATTATTAACCTCAGTAACATTCATTTCCACTCATTTCCAGTCTATTCTGAGGACCTCACACCTCACAATATTGTTTTTAGGCCTAAAAGTTGCACCAATGTAGCTGTATGACTAAGCTAAGTGACACAAGTGTGCGGCACAAACACCTGGCCCATCTAGGAGTGGTACTGCAGTGGCAGACAGGATGGAAGATTTAAAAAATAGGCCACAAACAGCAAATAATGCCAAGAAAAAAGAGGTGCAATGAGGTAGCTGTGTGACTAAGCTAAGCGACACAAGTGTGCAGAACAAACACCTGGCCCATCTAGGAGTAGCACTGCAGTTTACTCAGGATGGCACTTCAAAAAACTAGGCCACAAACAGCACATCATGCAAAGAAGAAAAAGAGGTGCAATGAGGTAGCTGTATGACTAAGCTAAGCGACACAAGTGCTCAAACAACATGGGACGTGATGGAATTTGCCCAGATGTAATACACGCACAATATTGGTGGCACAGGAGTTTGTACCCTTAAAGCACACACACGGCAAAGCCTGTAAAATTTATTTGGATAATAATAACCTTTTTATATGGAGCTATTATAATAATATGCAGCACAGGTGAGCATACCCCTACACCACACAGAGCAAACCCTGTAAAAAATATTTGGATAATAATATAAGTAATGTATATAAGCTTTTTATTTGGAGTAAATAATATACAGCACAGGACACCACCACTGGACTTATGGCCGCACAAGACACCGCCACTGGACTGATGCAGCACAAGACAGCACCACTGGACTGGACTTATATGGCAGTACCGCTGGACTTATACGGCAGTACCACTGGACATATATGGCAGTATCACTGGGCTGGACTAATTCGCCAGTACCACTGGATTTATATGGCAGAATCACTGGACTTATACTCCAGTACTATTGGAATTATACGGCAGGATCACTGGACTTATACGCCAGTACCACTGGAATTATACGGCAGGATCACTGGAATTATACGGCAGTACCACTGGACTTATATGGCAGTATCACTGGACATATATGGCAGTATCACTGGACTGGATTTATATGCCAGTACCACTGAAATTAATACGGCAGGATCACTGCACTTATACGCCAGTACCACTGGAATTATACGGCAGGATCACTGGACTTATTCACCGGTACCACTGGAATTATACGGCAGGATCACTGGATTTATATTCCAGTACCACTGGAATTATATGGCAGGCTCACTGGAATTATACGGAAGTACCACTAGATTTATACGGTAGTACCACTGGACATATATGGCAGAATCACTGGACTGGATTTATACGCCAGTACCACTGAAATTATACAGCAGTATCACTGGATTTATACGGCAGGATAACTGGATTTATACGCCAGTACCACTGGAATTATACGGCAGGATCACTTGAATTACACGGCAGTATCACAGGAATTATACGGCAGGATTACTGGAATGGTACGGTAGTACAACTGGACTTATACGACAGGATCACTGAAATTATACGGCAGTACCACTGGACATATACAGTAGTATTACTGGACTGGGCATATATGCCAGTACCACTGGAATTATATGGCAGGATCACTGGATTTATACGCCAGTACCACTGGAATTATATGGCAGGATCAATGGAATTATACGGCAGGATCAATGGAATTATACGGCAGTACCACTGGACATATAAGGCAGTATCACTGGACTGGATTTATACGCTAGTACTACTGGAATTATACGGCAGGATCACTGAATTTATACGCCAGTACTACTGGAATTATATGGCAGGATCACTGGACTTATACGACAGTACCACTAGAATTATACGGCAGGATAACTGGAATTATATGGCAGTACCACTGGACTTATACGGCAGTACCACTGGACATATACGGCAGTATCACTGGACTGGACTGATACGCCAGTACTACTGGAATTAAACAGCAGGATCACTGGAATTATACGGCAGTGCCACTGGAGTTATATGGCAGTACCACTGGACATATACGGCAGTATCACTGGACTGGATTTATACGCCAGTACCACGGGAATTATACGGCAGGATCACTGGACTTATACACCAGTACCACTGGAATTATATGGCAGGATCACTGGAATCATACGACAGTACCACTGGACTTATACGGCAGTACCGCTGGACATATACCGCAGTACCGCTGGACATATACAGCAGTATCAATAGACATATACGGCAGTATCACTGGACATATATGGCAGTACCACTGGACATATACAGCAGCACAGGGACACCACCACTGGACTGATGCAGGATAACACAGCAGCACTGCAATGGACTGGACTTATACAGCAGCACTGGACATATGGAAGCAGAGGACACCACCACTGTGATTGGACTGATTTAGCACAAGGCACTACCTCTGTACTGATGCAGCACAACACAGCACCACTGGACTGGACTTATACAGCAACATTGGACATATGGCAGCTGGGGACACCACCACTGTGACTGGACTGATGCAGCACAATACACCACCACTGAAACACAGCACCACTGGACTGGACTTATACAGCAGCACTGGACATATGAAAGCAGAGGACACCACCACTGTGACTAGACTGATGCAGCACAAGACACCACCACTGTACTGATGAAGCACAAGACAGCACCACTGGACTGGCTTATACAGCAGCACTGGACATATGGCTGCTGTGTATATATATAATATACAGTATATTATTATATATATATATATATATATATATATATATACACACAACAATAGGTGAGCTGGCGCCTGAGGGTTGAGTCAACACCCTGTGTTACAAAAGGCACTTATGATTCACACCTTTAAGAGTCAAAACATGGTGGCAACATGTTCCATCATAAAATGTATTATATATACATAAATACAAGTTCAAAATCCATGGTTCATTTGTAAAAGGAGTAATGAGTCGCTCCACACTTAGTTTATTTCCGTTTAAGATGTCGAGCACAATAGTAGGTGAATCTCTACAGTCTCCTCTTTTTCTTCAATATATATTCAGAGGTGACATCATAAAGGAAGAACAAGAATACCCAACACGTTTCGTCTTATTATAAGACTTCATCAGTGGTACATCTTAACTGTATGGTAAGTATTATCAAAAATAAGCGGATATGGATACCCGACACAGTGGTATAAAAAAACCTTAGTATACATATATTTATTTATTTCAAACAACAGATTTAGAAGGCAGTAATCATGTGATGGTGATATATATTATAATGTACCAACAGCAATAATAACAAATACAATAACCTTAGTACATTCAGAGACAATTAAATCCTTATCACAAAAGGTCATCCAGAAAAAATTCTCTTTAAAATACTGGATTTATTTTGCATAAGAACAAGAACCTCTTAAGAAAGGAACAACATATGAGATAAAGGGCCAAATGTAATGGAGTGCGAGTTTGTGAAGTGTGTGAGTTTTCACGCAAACTAGCACATTTTTAGAACGCGACCAATGCAATAGGGTGTGACTTTTTGCAAACTCACACACTTTCAGGTCAAAATTAGAGATGAGCAGGTTTCGGATTTCACGCCAGAATTAACGCCAGTTCGGTTTTATCTGGATTTTTCTTATTGGCTATCCAAAACACGTGACATCCGTGAGCCAATAAGATGCTGTTTTGAGATACGAGTAAATTCGAGTAAAACCGAACCCGCTCATCTCTAGTCAAAATCAACTCACACATAAACTGTCATCCAGATGTTTTTCCATTGAGTCCATACAACTCGACCAATGTAATAGGGTGCGAGTTTTAAACTCGAACCTAACACATGACTAAAAACTCTCCAAAAATAAACATGGATCTGATAGGTGAGATGTTTGTGACACTTTGTAAAAAAAAACCCTATTTAATACCCTTATATTAAAAAATCTTACCAATAACATATTTACCTTTAAAAATGCACTTTAAAAAAATTTTATACAAAAAATACGGGTGGTCTTCAGTATGCCGGCTGTCGGGATCCCGGCGCTCAGTATACTGGTGCCGGAATCCCGACAGCCGGCATACCGACACTTATTCTCCCTCATGGGGGTCCAGGACCCCCCTGGAGGGAGAATAAATAGTGTGGCGCACGTAGCGCGCCACCGTGCCCGCACCGTGACGAGTGCAGCGAGCCCGCAAAGGGCTCATTTGCGCTCACCACACTGTCGGTATGCCGGCAGTCGGCCTCCCGGCGCTGGTATGCTGGTTGCCGGGAGCCCGACCGCCAGCATACCATACTACACCCAAAAAATACTAATCAATTACCTTTAATCTACACACAAATTGGGTACCTATAAGTATACGGGATGCAGTTACAATTTGGCCAATTGGGAAGCACTCACACAAGATACTGGCATCAGAATCCCGGCAGCCGGCATATCTTACTCAACCCGTTAATTTTTTAAAAATTGTCTTAAAAAAAAAACCTTAGCTCACATTATAAAGAAACAAAGACAAAAATTAACAATTAACAGTTTAATATTATAACAAATTGTTAAAATAACAAAATAACAAAACATATGCTCACAAAAAAATTACTGTGATGCAGAACTGCCTCTTCCCCTTCCTGCCCCCCTAGGTACCCACCCCCACCCCTGTGTGCGGACACTACGCCTGGGGGGCTTTATTGGTGAGGATGTTTTTATATTCAAATTGCATCAATTTATACATATATACATTTTTACAATAAATTAATTTAAACAAAAAATACATAATTAACAAATAAAATCTTGCAATGATGTCATAGATAATTATCTCTAATGACCACAGAAACTTCTCCATTTATTTCTGTGGTGTTTCCAAACCAAGTCAAAATACACACACAAAAAAATAAGTTTATTTACTCAAACGAGTCCCCTCTTATAACCTTTAAACCATCATCTTCCTGTCCCTTATCTTATAGGAGTCCAGACAAACTCGAACTCACACCCATTCATACTCCCTCCACCACCACACATCCCTCCCCATTCACACCCATCCATACTCCATCCACTCTCACACACAATCCCAAACATCCCTCAAACAAACCAAGACTACCGACATTTAACAAGAAATAACAAGGGATTTTTGTAGTCCTTCAGATGCATGCAAACCATTTCACAAAACAAACCATGCCAAATCTAAAGATACAGAATCTAGTGAAATAAAGCTTACCTAATGGCTGAAGAGAGGGAAGTCATCTGCCACCCACTAAGGAGGCTTCAACTGGCGCCACAAATGGGACCAGTTATTGGTGAGGCCGTTTGTGGGCTGGTGCTTTGTGAGCTGGTGGAAGTTGTGGCCACTTCTTTAAGTGGTTTTTGAGCTGCTAACTCCCTATGTAGGCCCAGTAAGGCCTGAGCTTGCTTCCGTATGGCAGCAATCTGCTCAATGTTGATTTGGGTAAGAGCTGCCAGATGTATAGTAAGGTTGCTTGCCATATGGGTGAGGCTCCCCATGGCGATGGAAGTTGTCAGGTTGAGCTTCCAGAGCTGGTGGGTGATGGCATCCATTTTCACATTCTGGGCATCCATAAATAACATTTAGCAGCTCCGGAAGCACTCCAGTGACTGTGCTAATTCAAGAACACTGTGGCTTTCGGGTTGACTTGAGCCCTGTGTAGGTGGCTGCTGCTGGGTATCTAGGATGGGGCTTGGTAGCTGTATGGGAGTCAGGATAATTGTCTTCTGACTCTCATCCTCCTCTGAGGTATAGTCCACCAGCCCATAATGTGTCACTGGGTCCTGTAGTTGTGGTGGCAAGGGTGGTGGGGCAAGCTGCACATGAGATGGACCTTCAAAGCAAAGAAAGTTTTATTTTATAAACATTGGAACAGATTAGAGTTTTTTTTTTAGTATGACTAAAAAAACACTACTGATTTCATTGTACCATAAGTTCATTATTGCAGGCCTTAATGTCAAATGGTTACAGAATTAATGTTATGTGACATTAGACTTACATTACAGAGGTCTGCAGACCAATCTAGATGTACTGTTGTGTTTTTTTAACCTAAATCTCACACTTACCAGTTTCCTTTGCAGCCGCATATGGTTGCTTCCTTTTGTGGGGTGCGGATTTCCTTGGCACATCAGCTGAGTAAAAACAAAAATATATATCATTGCTGTTTAATGGTAATTGATCTATTGTGAACAAGCATCATAGAAAAGTAAACAATGACATAATTATTTGGTAGTGGAATTATGTATACAACTAAATGATGCATGTTGGTTGAGGGACGCAAATTCTACACATTACCAAATGTCCGTTACTTTGCTAGGGTCCCTCATACACACATTTAGGTAAATTACACATTATTACTTTGAGCCTCTTCAGTGATTTTTTTGTTTGTTTGTTTAAATGGCATAATTTTGTTAAAAAAACAATTATTTTAAAGATATTTTGTTTTGTAATGTCAATATATTTTAAAATATTAAACCAACACTGTTTACAAAATACAAAAACAAAAGTATTCTATGGATCAACCAGTCATTTGTCCATAAATTAAAAAATGAAAACACTTTACAAAATGTTTGGCCATATAACAGTTTAAAAGTAATTTTGGATTGTTTGCTCACCAGGATGGTTGGGTGCTGGTGGCGGTCACTATCTTCAATATGCAGTCTTGGCAATATCTCAGGGGGGCATGACCTGCTGCAGTTCCTGCTCATAGCTGGTAAAATGCATAGGGATCCTGCGTCCACCACCCGTCCTCATTGTGTCACGCTGCTCCTCTGCCATTTTGCTTTTCAGCAATATTTTTAAGGTATTAGTGTGATACGAATTGACCACTGAGGAAGTCATACTGTCCACATTTGTGGAACATGATGAAACATGTTAGTACATTTCAGTTTGGGACTTGTGGAAGTCCAATGTCCACTAATTTATCAGATAAGCAATTATTTTTGGTTATTTATTGTACGTTTTGAGTTTTGCAAAGGTTTTTTCAAAGATATTCTAATATGAGGTGTGCCATGATATTCCCTGGCCAACATTGCTGTGTGAGCACACAACCAGTGGCATAACAACAGCCCCTCCGATAGCATGGGGGTACAGCACAGGTGCCCCCACCAGTCTCATGCAGATTACATGTGGTCTGCCCGTCTGCATGTAATCTGCTGAAAATGTCCCTCCAAAAATGTCCACTGCTTAGGAGGAAACAGAAGCTAGACGTCCTACTTAACCTCTAGCATCTGTCAGGGAAGTGCCAGGAATGATGTCTCCGCTGGCAGAAGATGCATCTTTTGCTGTGAAACCCCAAACAATGAGCATGAAACCCCTGGCAATGAGCATGAATCCCCTGGCAATGAGGATGAAACCCAGAGCACGAAATCCCTGACAATGAGCAGGGAACCCCTGAGAATGAACAAGAGACCCAATGAGTATGGAACCTCTGACAAGGATCCTAAGAACCCCGACAATGAGCAGGTAATTTAAAAGTAATTAGAAGCCTTACTGTGGGTTTTAATTTGCAAGGGGCAATATTGTGTGTGGGACATAAAAGGGTGTCAAGGGCATAACTGTGTGTGGCATAATGTATAATGGGCATTACAGTGTGTGGCATACGGTATGTGGCAGGAAATGAAGGAAAATGACAAATAATGTAAGGGGCATAAATCATACATTTTTTACTTCTGGTGGTCAATGTGTGGGCATGCAGGTTGCAAAACTGGGGTATAAGGTAGAGTTTTCCTGTAAGGCCACATCCCCTGCAGGGATGCCATGCCCTTACATCCACCACCTTCTTTGAGTGCGCTTGCTGTAGATTATGTAGTTAAACAGGGTCAGGTGAAACCTCAGATAGGAAAGGTTGAGGCAGTTAAAAATTGAGACCAGGAACAAGTTGCAGTTGAGAATCATCCTGGGCTTGGTAAGTTACTATAGGTTTTCTATCAGTCACATTAAGACACAGTATATAGTGATAGAAGCACTGGTAAAGTGATATCCGGGAGATATGGTTTGTCCCACTGACCTATGTATTTTAATAACCCAGGACATGTCTGTTTCTGCTGAGAGCAGTTAAATGACCCTACTCTAGTAAATGCTGGAGAAATGTAAAGATTATTGATGGAAACCCTGTAGACCCTGATAGTCAATGGCAGTACACCAGGAATTCTTTTAAGTGTCTAAAAAAGGGGAAGATATTGAGGAACAATTGGTAGTCCCCAAGGTATATAGGAGAATGGTATTAGACCTAGCTCATGGTCACATAACTGCAGGTCACCTAAGGGCAGGAAAAAAAAACACTCAGAGAAGTTTACAGAGGTTTTTATGGTCTGGGATCCATAAATAGATATCTGAATATTGTGCATCTTATCCTGAATGTCAGTATCATGCTCCAAGGTCACATTTTAAAAGTATGCTTGTCACATTACCCATTACTGAGGTTCCGTTTGAAAGAATAGCTATGTATTTGGTTGGACCTCTAATAAAATCCACCCAGGGCCATCAATATACTGCAGTTTGGTAATAATGGATTATGCTACCAGATACCCGGAAGTGATACCATTGCACAATACAACAACTAAGACCATTGCTAGTTAACTAGTACATGTCTTTAGCAGGTTGGGAAGAACTCAGGAAATCCTGACTGACAGGGTACCCAATTTATATCAACATTTTTAAAAGAATTATGCTGCCTGCTTAAACTTACTCAGTTAAGAACCTCTGTGTATCACTCCCAGACTGAGAGGTTAGTGGAGAGGTTTAAGAAAATTTTAAAAAGCATGCTAAAGAAAAAGGTGGATAAAGATGGAAGAGATTGGGATTATTTACTATTTTATTTAATGCTGGCCATGCAAGAGATTCCCTAATTGCCCACAGGGTTTTCACCTTTTGATTTGTTGTACAGAAGATACCCAAGGAGATTACTGAACATTGCCAAAGAGACATGGGAGGGGTAATCCAATATCATATAAAACTGTTATTAAGCATGTTTCTCAGATGCAGGAAAGGATTGCTGCAGTGGTGCCAATAGTGAGAGAACACTTGGAACAGAGCCAACAGGTACAGCAGTGGGTGCACAATCGCAATACCCAGTTACATGTCTTTACTTCTGGGGACAGATTGCTTGTTTTGGTTCCCAGAGAAGAAAGTAAACTTTTGGCTAATTTGCAAGGCCCTTTGAAATCCAAGAATAAGAGGGGGAAGCTAATTATAAAATTTATATATATATATATATATATATATATATATATATATATAGCATTCCAACATCGGTACAAACAGCACTCATAGGGTTTATATCAAGCAAAAACGCTGGTCCATTTATTGTGACGTTTTGGAGCTAAACTCCTTCCTCCAGATAGCACCAAATCAAATGACACACAAAACACCCCCTCACATACCCCACCGATCAGCGCCGCTTCCCGCACCTGGCCGCACCTGAAGTCCGGATCCAGCCATGGTGACGCACTTCCGGGCGGATACTTCTGGTCGTTGCCATAGTGACAACCCAGCATGCGTTCCATCCCCGGGGTCGCCATGGAAACCCGGCTTCCAGCGCCCTTCAGAGCAGGAGACCAGCAGCTGAAACATAAGAAACATAAAACAGACATTACTAATAACATCTCATATACCCACCCGAGACACATATAATGTAACATATAATATACTTTATCTGTAAAACCACAGGTAATCAACATATAGATAGACACCGTACAGACATTACAAAATTGCATCATACGTGGTTAAAGCTACCAAGCATGAAACCCTGATTCATAAACCCATATACAAGTAGACATAGCACAAAATACCGCAATAAGTTAAGATGATTAAACATATGGAACAAAACAGACATCACATAATACTGTTCCAATTGATTTTCTCATTTAGGCCAAGCGGAGCCATGGTGTTCAACCTGAACATCCACCTGGCTTCAGTCAGTAACAACGATTTACCGCAGTCACCCCCTTGCAAGGATTCGGGGACGTGATCAATCATGAAATAACGTAATTCAGATAACAAATGGCCCTTTACTTTAAAGTGCCGTGCTACCGGTTGATCAATGGTTTTACCTGAGAGTGATAAATCAGTGCTGGAGCGATGGAGAGCCATACGCTCTCTAAAACTATGAGTAGTCTGTCCCACGTAGTATAAACCACAGGGACAAACAACTATATATACCACATGCTTGCTCTTGCAGGTCAGCACATGGCGAATATCAAAAATTCTCTCAGTGTGAGGATGTTTAAAGCTTTTACAGGGTGACACATACTGACAAGTGACACAGTTAAAGCAACTATAGCAACCTGGTTTTTTGAAGTACACATTAGGGTGTCTAGGTATGCCTCTCCCAGAGATGTCGGTTTTTACCAGCCTATCATTCAGATTACGTTTGAAAGTGGCCATAGGTCTACATTCCTTAAAACACATCAGATCCTTGTCTGATTTCACAATCGGCCATAAAGCTTTCGTGGCCCGATTGATGATAGGGCTTGCTACCGTGAATGCACTCACCCAAGGGATTACATTTTCATCATTACGCCTTGACGGTTCAAGTAGTTGAGACCTTGACATCCCTAAAACCTGTCGCTTTTGTTGCTGTAACACCTCATGGTCATAACCACGGTCATAGCTGCTGGTCTCCTGCTCTGAAGGGCGCTGGAAGCCGGGTTTCCATGGCGACCTCACGGATGGAACATAAGCTGGGTTGTCACTATGGCAACGACCGGAAGTATCCGCCCCGGAAGTGCGTCACCGTGGCTGGAACCGGACTTCAGGTGCGGCTAGGTGCGGGAAGCGACGCTGATCGGTGGGGTATGTGAGGGGGTAAGTGTTTTGTGTGTCATTTGATTTGGTGCTGTCTGTAGGAAGGAGCTTAGCTCCGAAACATCACAATAAATGGACCAGCGATTTTGCTTGATATAAACCCTATGAGTGCCGTTTGTACCGATGTTGGAATGCTATGGTTAGAGGATTCAGACACCGGGGGACGCTGTATTTTTATACCTGAGTGCCGACTGATTTGGAGTATATATATATATAGTGGAGATCAGTAGTGGCGGCACTCAGGAGACAAATAAGTAGTGAAAAAGGTTGGTTTTAAATTCATCTATGTTTCGGGGTACAAATCACCCGTCATCAGGACACAGACAAACGTGAACAAAGTGCTCAAACAACTTTAAATACCTTACCCATCGCGCCTCCAGCCGCCCTCTCCATGGTAGATGCTAGAATCAAGTGGGCTAAGGGACCTTTTCCATCTGGGGGAGGAGTCACAACACAAGGGGGAGGAGCAAGGCCAGCGGGATAGTTCCTCTACTATCCACGCCACCAACTATTACCTTTAGTAATCAGGTGGCGAGCGATGCGGAGCGAGCCACCGAGCCCGAAGCGTGGCAAGCGAAGCGAGCCCGCGAGGGTACTTTTCGGGTACCCTGTTCGCCCGTAGCTCCTCCCTCTGGTGACGTGTCTCCTCCCCTAGATACGTCAGAAGGTCCCTTCTCCCACTCCGAAATAGAATCAACCCCCTCTCCATGCCGCCGTTCGGTTTCCGGGTTCTGGACTTCCGTTCACATGACCGGATGTACGCTATCGGAGCTGTCCAACGGGAGGTGGGGGCTGTTGCTTGGTAACCGCTATAAACAAAACAACTCACAACATTAAAAAGATGTGTGACAATTGGTGCACATTAAGACAGGTAGTTCAACACTCTCTGAACAGTGACGCTTATTGTGTTTGTATGTAAACAACATGCGAAATAACTCACATGTCGCATAACACTTTCAGTGACGTATTATACATGTGACCAATAAAACAAATGTCATAAAAACATTGTTATAAAAACATTGTGAGTGAATAACAATATTATATTACATTAGCATCATCTCAATGTTCTTCATTTGTATATATTTGCGGGATTATCAATGTCAGTCTCTAATATTGCTATTATATGCTGAGCGCTAGACCCTTAAAACATAACATAATGTTGCTACTATAGACCTGACTCTTATACCTCAATCCCAAATATTCTCTATCCTGCTTGATTGCTGTACTATAATGAGTTACAGCTAACAGGGTGTCACAACTGAGGGCCTGAGCTGACGGAAGGCAGCCTCAGTTGTAGGGGCTGAGATGTACCGGAACCTGGGAGGTTGTATCAGACCCCTGGACATGTAAGTAACATGAAGAGAAACCGCCCGAAGGCGTGACCACGACAACTTGAGTAAAAGTCAATGATATTTATTTATGACAAACTCCATGCATCACAGTAGCAGTAAAAAGAAACATAAAAATCAGCAGAGAAATAATAATACAGTTCCTGGGTACTACAGGGTGGCAGGGGCCACAGAGCTCTGGTGGTATGAGACAGTTCTTATTATCTGCAAGTTGGAAAGTCCTTACCAGGCTCAACTGTAGCAATGAGGAAAGCCCAGGGTCGTACCAGCTGGTGTTCCAGGGAAAGCTGGACTGCTGTAGATAAAATGCT
Source organism: Pseudophryne corroboree (assembly GCF_028390025.1). NCBI lineage: Eukaryota > Metazoa > Chordata > Amphibia > Anura > Myobatrachidae > Pseudophryne > Pseudophryne corroboree. The sequence continues at coordinate 295,471,631 of NC_086450.1, read as the reverse complement.
GCTGTGGGTACTGGTTAGAACCAGACAGGTGTTGGCACGGAGTGGATACTGGCTGGAACCAGTTAAATAATAAATAAAGTTTGAGAGCGATGCAATATAGATGAAATGTAGAATTTGAGAGCGGAGAAATAATAATACCGGTGGAGAGTGGTAAACTGCAGAAAGGACACCGGCCCTTTAAGAGAAGCTGTACACTGCTGGAAGCTGAGCTGGAAGCAGGTGATGTTGTAGCTGGAAACAGGTGAGTCCAGAATGGATCGGAGAGTCAGGCTACACCGCAGATGGAATGCTGGTGCGGGTCTCTATAGCAGAAGTCTGGAGACAGGAGCTGGAACCTGGAAGACAATCACAGGAGAGAGACAAACTGGAACTAGGTTTGACAACCAAAGCACTGACGCCTTCCTTGCTCAGGCACAACCTATTTATACCTGCAGCAAGGAAGACATTGGCTAGGCAATTATGCAAATTAATAATACTGACAACGGATTGGTAGGAATGATCAGCTGACAGAATCCAAGATGGCTGCGCCCATGCAGACACTTGGAGGGAAGTTTGGATTGTAATCCATGTGGTCTGGAAAACAGTAATGGCGGCGCCGGCCACCGGAGACAGGAGACGCCAGGCTGACAGATGCACATCCGACCACGCGGACACAGCGGAGGCCGCGGCTGACGTAATCGCCACTCTGAATGCAGAAGCTCAGGGACGGCGGCGGAGGCCGCGGGAGATGCCATGCCAGATGTATAAGGCGTTACTGTGACTGCGTCCAGAGAGACAGGAGAGGATGCGGGAATGTGCACATCAGGATAACAGATGGGATCCGGTCCTGGAGCGCTGAGCCAGCCTTAGGAGGCATCTGATAGGTAAGAAATGGCGTCCAGATACCCGGATCGTGACACAGGGTGTGCGATGGGGTCCTGTGTGGCCCCATCGTTCACTAACTGCTTTATGTGGGAGACAGAAGGGGATCTGTTTCTCACACAACAGGCGATCTCACAACATCTTACTCTCTACACGAGGTACATAGACGACGTATTACTCTTTTGGTCAGGACCCAAACAAGTACTTATAGACACCATTAAAACACATAATGCTTCCCCCAGCCCCATCAAATTAACCATGACATTAGATGAACATCAGGTGAACTTCAGGTGAACTTCTTAGATGTACAGATAGCATGTTGTTTACATACAAACACAATAAGCTTCACTGTTCAGATAGTGTTGAACTACCTGTCTTAATGTGCACTAATTGTCACACATCTTTTTAATGTTGTGTGTTGTTTTGTTTATAGCGGTTACCAAGCAACAGCCCCCACGCTCCCGTTGGAAGGTCCCGGCAGCATACATTCAGTCATGTGAACAGAAGTCCAGAACCCGGAAACCGAACGGCGGCTTGGAGAGGACGGCTGGAGGCGCGATGGGTAAGGTATTTAAAGTTTTTTGAGCACTTTGTTCACGTTTGTGTGTGTCCTGATGATGGGGATTCATACCCCGAAACGTAGATGAATTAAACACCAACCTTTTTCACTACTTATTCGTCTCCTGAGTGCTGCCACTACTGATCTCCACTGCATACACAGTCCGCAAGGCCTGGAAGGAGGGCACCGGAGCACGTATACCCGCAGCTGTTTATTGATGAGTGCCGGATCTGTGTTTTATATATACAGTTGTGCTCATAAGTTTACATACCCTAGCAGAATTTGTGATTTTCAGGCTATTTGTCAGAGAATATAAATGATAACTCACAAACTTTTCTTTCACTCATGGTCAGTAGATGGGTGATGCCATTTATTGTCAAACAACTGTGTTTACTCTTTTTAAATCATAATGACAACAGAAACTACCCAAATGACCTTGATCAAAAGTTTACATACCCCAGTTCCTAATACCGTGTATAGCCCCCTTTAACATCAATGACAGCTTGAAGTATTTTGTGGTAGTTGTGGATGAGGGTCTTTATTTTCTCAGATGGTAAAGCTGCCCATTCTTCTTGGCAAAAAGCCTCCAGTTCCTGTAAATTCTTGGGCTGTCTTGCATGAACTGCACGTTTGAAATTTCACCAGAGTGGCTCAATGATATTGAGGTCAGGAGACTGAGATGGCCACTCCAGAACCTTCACTTTATTCTGCAGTAGCCAATGACAGGTCGCCTTGGTCTTGTGTTTTGGATCATTGTCATGTTGGAACGTCCAAGTACGTCCCATGCGCAGCTTCCGGGCTGATGAGTGCAAATTTTCCTCCAGTATTTTCTGATATTTGTTCGGGATGCAAAGAAAAATCCACAAATAACTTCAGCTGAAATACAGTGGTGTGGTTGTTTCAAGATGCACAATAAGGAGGCATTTGAAGAAAAATGGGCTAAATGGTCGAGTCGCCAGAAGAAAGCCATTACCACGCAAATGCCACAAAGCAACCCACTTACAATACTCCAAACAGCCTCAAAACTTCTGGAACAAATCCATTTGGAGTGATGAGACCAAAATGTAACTTTTTGTCCACAACCATAAATGTTACATTTGGAGAGGAGTCAACAAGGCTTATGATGAAAGGTACACCATTCCTACTGTGAAACACGGAGGTGGATCGCTGATGTTTTCGGGATGTGTGAGCTACAAAGGCACTGGAAACTTGGTCAAAATTTCTGGCAAGATGAATGCAGCATGTTATCAGAAAACACTGGAGGAAAATTTGCACTCGTCAGCCCGGAAGCTGCACATGGGATGTACTTGGACGTTCAAACATGACAATGATCCAAAACACAAGACCAAGGCGACCTGTCATTGGCTACTGCAGAATAAAGTGAAGGTTCTGGAGTGGCCATCTCAGTCTCCTGACCTCAATATCATTGAGCCACTCTGGGGAGATCTCAAACGTGCAGTTCATGCAAGACAGCCCAAGAATTTACGGGAACTGGAGGCTTTTTGCCAAGAAGAATGGGCAGCTTTACCATCTGAGAAAATAAAGAGCTCATCCACAACTACCACAAAGAATTTAAGCTGTCATTGGTGTTAAAGGGGGCAATACACGGTATTAAGAACTGGGGTATGTAAACTTTTGATCAGGGTCATTTGGGTAGTTTCTGTTGTCATTATGATTTACAAAGAGTAAACACAGTTGTTTGACAATAAATGGCTTCACCCAACCACTAACCATGAGTGAAAGAAAAGTTTGTGAGTAATCACTCATATTCTCTGTCAAATGGCCAGAAAATCACAAATTCTGCTAGGGTATGTAAACTTATGAGCACAACTGTATATATATATATATATATATATATATATATATATTAGTGATGTGCACTGGAAATTTTTCGGGTCATGTGTTTTGGTTTTGGATTCGGTTCCGCGGCCGTGTTTTGGATTCGGACGCATTTTGGCAAAAACCCCCCTGAAAATTTTTTGTCGGATTCGGGTGTGTTTTGGATTCGGGTGTTTTTTTACAAAAAACCCTCAAAAACAGCTTAAATCATAGAATTTGGGGGTCATTTTGATCCCATAGTTTTATTAACCTCAATAACCATAATTTATACTCATTTTCAGTCTAATCTGAACACCTCACACCTCACAATACTATTTTTAGTCCTAAAATTTGCACTGAGGTTGCTGGATGACTAAGCTAAGCGACCCAAGTGGCCGACACAAACACCTGGCCCATCTAGGAGTGGCACTGCAGTGTCAGGCAGGATGGCACTTCAAAAAAATAGTCCCCAAATAGCACATGATGCAAAGAAAAAAAGAGGTGCACCAAGGTCACTGGATGGCTAAGCTAAGCAACACAAGTGGCCGACACAAACACCTGGCCCATCTAGGAGTGGTACTGCAGTGTCAGGCAGGATGGCACTTCAAAAAAATAGTCCCCAAACAGCACATGATGCAAAGAAAAAAAGAGGTGCACCAAGGTCCCTGGATGGCTAAGCTAAGCGACCCAAGTGGCCGACACAAACACCTGGCCCATCTAGGAGTGGCACTGCAGTGTCAGACAGGATGGCAGATTTAAAAAATAGTCCGCAAACAGCACATGATGCAAAGAAAAAAAGAGGTGCATCGAGGTCGCTGGATGGCTAAGCTAAGCGACACAAGTGGCCGACACAAACACCTGGCCCATCTAGGAGTGGCACTGCAGTGTCAGGCAGGATGGCACTTCAAAAAAAATAGTCCCCAAACAGCACATGATGCAAAGAAAAAAAGAGGTGCACCAAGGTCGCTGGATGGCTAAGCTAAGCGACACAAGTGGCCGACACAAACACCTGGCCCATCTAGGAGTGGCACTGCAGTGTCAGGCAGGATGGCACTTCTAAGAAATAGTCCCCAAACAGCACATGTTGCAAAGAAAAAAAGAGGCGCAATGAGGTAGCTGTGTGACTAAGCTAAGCGACCCAAGTGGCCGACACAAACACCTGGCCCATCTAGGAGTGGCACTGCAGTGTCTGAAAGGATGGCAGATTTAAAAAATAGTACCCAAACAGCACATGATGCAAAGAAAAAAAGAGGCCCAATGAGGTAGCTGTGTGACTAAGCTAAGCGACCCAAGTGGCCGACACAAACACCTGGCCCATCTAGGAGTGGCACTGCAGTTTTCTAGCGAGAGGATGAGTGCTTCCATCCTCATGTGAATCTGAACCACTAGCCATGAACATAGGCCAGGGCCTCAGCCGTTCCTTGCCACTCCGTGTCGTAAACGGCATATTGGCAAGTTTACGCTTCTCCTCAGACGCTTTTCATTTTGATTTTTGGGTCATTTTACTGAACTCTTGTTTTTTGGATTTTACATGCTCTCTACTATGACATTGGGCATCGGCTTTGGCAGACGACGTTGATGGCATTTCATCGTCTCGGCCATGACTAGTGGCAGCAGCTTCAGCACGAGGTGGAAGTGGATCTTGATTTTTCCCTATTTTAACCTCCACGTTTTTGTTCTCCATTTTTTAATGTGTGGAATTATATGCCAGTATCAATAGCAATGGCCTACTACTATATATACTGCGCACAACTGAAATGCACCACAGTTATGGATGGATAGTATACTTGACGACACAGAGGTAGGTAGAGCAGTGGCCTTCTGTACCGTACTGCTATATACTATATACTGGTGGTCAGCAAACTGTGCAAAACTGAAATGCACCACAGGTATGGATGGATAGTATACTTGACGACACAGAGGTAGGTAGAGCAGTGGCCTTCTGTACCGTACTGCTATATATTATATACTGGTGGTAAGCAAACTGTGCAAAACTGAAATGCACCACAGGTATGGATGGATAGTATACTTGACAACACAAAGGTAGGTAGAGCAGTGGCCTTCTGTACCGTACTGCTATATATTATATACTGGTGGTCAGCAAAATTATGCACTGTACTCCTACTATATACTACAATGCAGCACAGATATGGAGCGTTTTTCAGGCAGAGAACGTATAATACTGGTGGTCACTGATCAGCAAAACTCTGCACTGTACTCCTCCTATATAATACTGCGGGTCCCCAGTCCCCACAATAAAGCAGTGTGAGCATAGAAATATGCAGCACACTGAGCACAGATATGGAGCGTTTTTCAGGCAGAGAACGTATAATACTGGTGGTCACTGGTCAGCAAAACTCTGCACTGTACTCCTCCTATATAATACTGCTGGTCCCCAGTCCCCATAATAAAGCAGTGAGCACAGATATTTGCAGCCACCTGAATAAAACTGAGAGGACGCCAGCCACGTCCTCTAACTATCATATCCAATGCACGAGTGAAAATTGGCGGCGACGTGCGGCTCCTTATATAGAATACGAATCTCGCGAGAATCTGACAGCGGGATGATGACGTTCGGGCGCGCTCGGGTTAACCGAGCAAGGCGGGAAGATTCGAATCTGCCTCGGAACCGTGTAAAATGGGTGAAGTTCGGGGGGGTTCGGATTCCGACGAACCGAACCCGCTCATCACTAATATATATATATATATATATATATATATATATAAGGTTTTTGGCATAAAATTAGCCAATATTATGAGCCTACGCACCAATCCTCAAAGTAACCCCAGCGGGTGGGTCCCTAACATTATAGGGGTTTACCTCTGGGGCATAGGGGACCTCTAAACCACACCAGGGCACCACACAAATAAAAGACTGTAGTGGCGTATCACAGTGTTAGTTAAGTGAAAGTATCTGCTCAGTGTTAAAAAAAGTGAAAAACAGATGTGTGAAAATGTTACATAAATAAAAAAGAAACAGATTGAAATAAGTGTTAAAATTTTTTGTTAAATGGTGATGTCCCGAAGCAGCCAAGCTAAAGCAATCCAAAGAACTTGCTTTATAATTATAAATGCATAAAGATTTTATCTGGTGCACTGCTATACAGACTGTGCAGTCAGCTAATGCTAGGTCCCTATTTAAAAACATCAAAGAAAGGTGGGGAGGGGCGCCATTCTAGATTAAAGGAGTATCAGCCTTCAGGTGTATATACATACACATAATATTGTATAAATTAGAGGGAGGGGGCCTGTACTGCACACCCTAGCTACTTATAATGGGATGTGCTACCTAGCTGAGACATAGTACTACAACATAGAAACAATATAGCAGGTGCACAATGCAACCATTAGAATGGTAATAAATGTAACAATTATACAGCATGTATGTACAAAGTTTTTGGCATAAAATTGGCCAATATTATGAGCATACCTACCAATCGTCAAGGTAACCTTTTTAACACTGAGCAGCTACTGTACTTTCACTTACCTAATACTTTGTTACTTTACTGCTATTTTTTATTTGTGTGGTGCCCTGGGGTGGTTTGGGGTGCCCTGCACCCCAGAGGTAAACCCTTGTAATGTTAGAGACCTACTCGATGAGGTCACCTTGACAACTGGTGAGTAGGCTCATTGTATTGGTTAATTTTATGCCAAAAACCTGTATATAATGTTTAATTGTAACATTTATTACATTCTAATGGCTGTATGGTGCAACTGTTCTCTTGTTTCTAGTAATAAAGTGTATCAGTCTGGGAAAAGATAGCCAGAACAGATCTACCTTGTAAATCTTGTAAAACCTTGGAAGGATAGAGCAGCTACTGTATGCCAGCCATCCAAGACCCTCCAGTAAACCCAGTGTCTTTGGTTTCCAAAGAAACAATAGCTAAAACTTTCTCAATTGTTCAACAGCAGGAGGCTTAAGATTTTCTTATAAGAAATAGAGCTTTGTTTTCAGAAATACTGGGTCAGTCAACAGTCATTAAACATGACATAATCACTGACCCAGGGGTTACAATTAACCTAAACCCTATAGAAAACCAGAAGCCCAATGAGAAACAGTGTCTAAAGAAATGTAAAAAAATGTTGGGCTTGTGGTTAATTGAAGAATCACATAGTGAGTGGTCAAGTCCCAGTATGCTAATTCCAAAGTAGGACAGGAGTTTGCACTTCTGCAATGATTTCATTAAGTTGAATAATGTATAGAATAGGTATATTAACATCAAACGCTGAATATATTAATCAGCTTGCTTTCAAATATAATTTTGAAGGTTTAGAGTTAGGTAGCAAGCGCTAATTACGGTGGTGTTCGTGTGTACTGAGAAAATAAGCAAATAAACAGATATTGTAATAAAAACACTTTGCATAAAACAGTTATGTTTGCAGCTCTTTTTAGAACTTATGATAGGATGTGCGGTGGGCACTTGCCGTGTTTTGTGTTTTGGTTTTGGATCTGGATCCTTGCTCGTGTTTTGGATCTGTATTGGTTTTGCCAAAACCACCCTTTCGGGTTTTGGTTTTGGATCTGGATGATTTTGAAAAAAACACAAAAACAGCTACATTCACAGAATTTGGGGATAATTTTGACCCTATGGTACTATTAACCTCAATAACATTCATTTACACTCATTTCCAGTCTATTCTGAACACCACACAATATTGTTTTTAGGCCAAAAGGTTGCACTGAGGTAGCTGGATGGCTAAGCTAAGCAACACAAGTGTGCGGCACAAACACCTGGCCCATCTAGGAGTGGAACTGCAGTGTCAGACACGATGGCAGATAAAAAAAATAGGCCCCAAACAGCACATCATGCAAAGTAGAAAAAAAGGTGCAATGAGGTAGCTGGATAGCTAAGCTAAGCGACACAAGTGTGCGGCACAAACACCTGGCCCATCTAGGAGTGGCACTGCAGTGGCAGACAGGATGGCACTTTTAAAAACTAGGCCCCAAACAGCACATCATGCAAAGAATAAAAAGAGGTACAATGAGGTAGTTGGATTACGTTGCTAAGCGACACAAGTGTACGGCACAAACACCTGGCCTATCTAGGAGTGTCACGCAGTGGCTGAATAACGAAAGCGGCCCGCAATTTTTCGGGCCATCGACAGCATCTCCTGCACACCCCTGTCATTTTTCAAAAAATTCTGCACCACCAAATTAATTGTATGTGCAAAACATGGGACGTGCTGGAATTTGCCCAGATGTAATGCACGCACAATATTGGTGGACTTAAATGTCAGTACCTTGAAATTATACGCTGCACCACTGGACTGGACTTATACAGCAGTACCACTGGACTTATATGGCAGTACCCCTGAACTAATACGGCTGCACCACAGAACTGGACTTATAAGTCAGTACATGTAAACTTATATGGCAGTACCCCTGAACTTATACGGCTGCACCACTGGACTGGACTTATACGGCAGTACCACTTGACTAACACTGCAGTACCCCTGGACATATACGGCAGTACCCCTGAACTTATACGGCTACACCACTGGACTGGACTTATGCAGCAGTACCACTGGACTTATATGGCAGTACCCCTGAACTTATATGGCTGCACCACTGGACTGGACTTATACGGCAGTACCACTGGACTTATACGGTAGTACCCCTGAACTTATACGGCAGTACCCCTGAACTTATACGGCTGCACCACTGGACTGGACTTATACGACAGTACCACTGGACTTATTCGTCAGTACCCCTGAACTTATACGGCAGTACCCCAGGACTTATACGGCTGCACCACTGGACTGGACTTATACAGCAGTACCACTGGCCTGGACTTATACGGCAGTACCCCTGGACTTATACGGCAGTACTCATGGACTTATACGGCAGTACCCCTGAATTTATATGGCTGCACCATTGGACTGGACTTATACGGCAGTACCACTGGACTTATACGGTAGTACCACTGGACTTATATGGCTGTACCCCTGAACTTATACGGCAGTACCCCTGAACTTATACGGCTGCACCAATGGACTGGACTTATATGGCAGTACCACTGGGCTTATACGGAAGTACCACTGGACTTATACGGCAGTACTCCTGAACTTATATGGCTGCACCACTGGACTGGACTTATACGCCAGTACCACTGGACTTATACGGCAGTACCCCTGAACTTATACGGCTGCACCACTGGATGGACTTATACAGCAGCAGCATTGGACTTATGGCAGCACAGGACACCACCACTGGACCTATGGTAGCACAACAAAGCACTACTGCACTGGACATATACAGCAGCACCACTGTATTTATGGCAGTACAGGACACCACCACTGGAATGATGCCGCACAACACAGCAACACTGCACTGGACCTATACAGCAGCAGCACTGGACTTATGGCAGCACAGGACACCACCACTGGACTTATGGCAGCACAGGACACCACCACTAGTTTTATGGCAGCACAGGACACCACCACTGGACTTATGGCAGCACAGGACACCACCACTGGACTGATGCAGCACAACATAGCACTACTGCACTGGACTTATACAGCAGCAGCACTGGATTTATGCAGCACAGGACACCACCACTGGACTTATGGCAGGACTGGACTGATGCAGCACAACACAGAACCACTGCACTTGACTTATACAGCAGCAGCACTAGACTTATGGCAGCACAGGACACCACCATTGGACTTATGGCAGCACAGGACACCACCACTGGACTGATGCAGCACATCAAAGCACCACTGCACTGGACGTATACAGCAGCAGCACTGTACTTATGGCAGCACAGGACACCACCACTGGACTTATGGCAGCACAGGATATCACCACTGGACTGATGCAGCACAACACAGCAACACTACACTGGATTTATACAGCAGCAGCACTGGATTTATGGCAGTACAGGACAACACCCCTGGACTTATGGCAGCAAAGGACACCACCACTGGACTGATGCAGCACAAGACAGCATCAGAATGACACATAAGAGCAGGTTGCCACCCCACGTGCCACACCACTTTCCCATACAGACACTGAGGAGACACGCCCTCTCACTACACTCTCCAGGACTGGAGTGAAAATGGCGGCAACGCGCGGCTACTTATATGCAAACCAAAACCCACGAGAATTCGACAGCAGGATGATGATGTTTTGCCTCGTTCTGGTTTCCGAGTCTGGCGGGAATTCCTGAGCCGGACTCAGATCCGGGCTTGGGATGTGATGTTCGGTAGGGTTCGGTTCTCAGAGAACCGAAACCGCTCATCTCTAGTAAGAATAGTGCAGTTTGGCAATGCACACAGTTCAAAGTACAGTGGTGGCACAGTGTGAGCTGTGCACTATCCCTGTTCTTACCCTAACCAGCGGTGAAGGGAGAAGATCACCGCTGGTTAGGGTTAGAACAAAATATCTGTTTATTTGCTTGTTTTCTCAGTACACACGAACACCACCATAATTAGCGCTTGCTACTTAACTCTAAGTTGAATAATGTGTCAAAGTTCAATAAAAAAGGGTAGATTAATTTATTGAGAGACTAGGTACAGTCAGGTACTTGACAACTCTAGACTTAACCAAAGGGTATTGGCTAGTGCTGTTAACTGAGAATGCCATTTGGGTTACATGGGGAACTCGCCACCTTTCAAAGGATGATGGATAGAATTCTAATGCTCCATAGACAGTATGTTGCTCCTTATCTGGATGATGTAATCATCTATAGTCGTGAGTGGCAGTCTCATGTACCTAGAGAAGAAAGCACTGTTGGACTCCATCCATAAGACAAGATTGATAGCCAATTCAAAAAAACTGTTGTCTAGGGATGGAAGAAGTAAAGCATTTTGTATACATCATTTTCAAAGGTTTGATAAACTCCCAAGTTAAAAAAACTGAGGAAATACAAAAATGGCCACGACACCTAAATAAGAAGCACGGGAGACCATTCTTAGTAATCCCAGGGCATCATAGAATTTTTCTATACAATTTTGGCACCATTGCGGTCCCATTAACAGACCAAGGGCAAATAGAAAATGATGGTTAAATGGAGTCCTGAAGCAGAAAATGCTATTCAGGAGTAGCATTGTGTACCCAACTAGTTCTGATGACACCTGACTTTCAAAGGGAATTTTGATGTAGGGATAGGTGTGGTCCTGTTGCAGAATAAAGAGGGTGAATAAAATCCACGTATTTACTTAAGCAGAAAGTTATATATACGTGAGATATGCTATGCCGCTATTGAGAAGGAAACATTGGCAATAAAGTGGGCATTAGAAACTCTCAGGTACTACTTGTTGGGAAGAAAATTCAGGTTGCTTACCGACTGGATGTCTGAGTGTGTGTATATATATATATAGATATATACTGTATATATATATATATATATATATATATGTGTGTGTATATATGTGTGTGTGTGTGTGTGTGTGTGTGTGTGTGTATGTATATATATATATATATATATATACTCAAAATAAATGTAAAGTAAAATTGTCAGTTTCAACAACCCTGAAATTTAGCAAAGATCCGTTTCATAGATATTGGAAAAAAATGTAATTACCTGTAAGGAATCATTCATTTCAGTTATTACAACTATATATTTACAAGTGCGCATTAAGGGCCAAATTTAATTAGCCCTGTTAATTTAACAGTGAGTAAAAAAAGGTGGTAGTCTTGGGCACAATCACCTCAGGCTATCTAATTCCAGCCCCTCTTTCACCCAAACCTCTTTTGAACACCAGTTAACTTTTAACGGCCATTAACACAAGTTAATAAGTGTTAACAAATAGAATCCGTGAAAAGTTCAGATGCATGTGTTAATAGGGTTACAGCTAGAGATGAGCGCCTGAAATTTTTCGGGTTTTGTGTTTTGGTTTTGGGTTCGGTTCCGCGGCCGTGTTTTGGGTTCGAACGCGTTTTGGCAAAACCTCACCGAATTATTTTTGTCGGATTCGGGTGTGTTTTGGATTCGGGTGTTTTTTTCCAAAAACACTAAAAAACAGCTTAAATCATAGAATTTGGGGGTCATTTTGATCCCAAAGTATTATTAACCTCAAAAACCATAATTTACACTCATTTTCAGTCTATTCTGAATACCTCACACCTCACAATATTATTTTTAGTCCTAAAATTTGCACCGAGGTCGCTGTGTGAGTAAGATAAGCGACCCTAGTGGCCGACACAAACACCGGGCCCATCTAGGAGTGGCACTGCAGTGTCACGCAGGATGTCCCTTCCAAAAAACCCTCCCCAAACAGCACATGACGCAAAGAAAAAAAGAGGCGCAATGAGGTAGCTGTGTGAGTAAGATTAGCGACCCTAGTGGCCGACACAAACACCGGGCCCATCTAGGAGTGGCACTGCAGTGTCACGCAGGATGGCCCTTCCAAAAAACCCTCCCCAAACAGCACATGACGCAAAGAAAAAAAGAGGCGCAATGAGGTAGCTGTGTGAGTAAGATTAGCGACCCTAGTGGCCGACACAAACACCGGGCCCATCTAGGAGTGGCACTGCAGTGTCACGCAGGATGGCCCTTCCAAAAAACCCTCCCCAAACAGCACATGACGCAAAGAAAAAAAGAGGCGCAATGAGGTAGCTGACTGTGTGAGTAAGATTAGCGACCCTAGTGGCCGACACAAACACCGGGCCCATCTAGGAGTGGCACTGCAGTGTCACGCAGGATGTCCCTTCCAAAAAACCCTCCCCAAACAGCACATGACGCAAAGAAAAAAAGAGGCGCAATGAGGTAGCTGTGTGAGTAAGATTAGCGACCCTAGTGGCCGACACAAACACCGGGCCCATCTAGGAGTGGCACTGCAGTGTCACGCAGGATGTCCCTTCCAAAAAACCCTCCCCAATCAGCACATGATGCAAAGAAAAAGAAAAGAAAAAAGAGGTGCAAGATGGAATTATCCTTGGGCCCTCCCACCCACCCTTATGTTGTATAAACAAAACAGGACATGCACACTTTAACCAACCCATCATTTCAGTGACAGGGTCTGCCACACGACTGTGACTGATATGACGGGTTGGTTTGGACCCCCCCCAAAAAAGAAGCAATTAATCTCTCCTTGCACAAACTGGCTCTACAGAGGCAAGATGTCCACCTCATCTTCACCCTCCGATATATCACCGTGTACATCCCCCTCCTCACAGATTATCAATTCGTCCCCACTGGAATCCACCATCTCAGCTCCCTGTGTACTTTGTGGAGGCAATTGCTGCTGGTCAATGTCTCCGCGGAGGAATTGATTATAATTCATTTTAATGAACATCATCTTCTCCACATTTTCTGGATGTAACCTCGTACGCCGATTGCTGACAAGGTGAGCGGCGGCACTAAACACTCTTTCGGAGTACACACTTGTGGGAGGGCAACTTAGGTAGAATAAAGCCAGTTTGTGCAAGGGCCTCCAAATTGCCTCTTTTTCCTGCCAGTATAAGTACGGACTGTGTGACGTGCCTACTTGGATGCGGTCACTCATATAATCCTCCACCATTCTATCAATGTTGAGAGAATCATATGCAGTGACAGTAGACGACATGTCCGTAATCGTTGGCAGGTCCTTCAGTCCGGACCAGATGTCAGCATCAGCAGTCGCTCCAGACTGCCCTGCATCACCGCCAGCGGGTGGGCTCGGAATTCTGAGCCTTTTCCTCGCACCCCCAGTTGCGGGAGAATGTGAAGGAGGAGATGTTGACAGGTCGCGTTCCGCTTGACTTGACAATTTTGTCACCAGCAGGTCTTTCAACCCCAGCAGACCTGTGTCTGCCGGAAAGAGAGATCCAAGGTAGGCTTTAAATCTAGGATCGAGCACGGTGGCCAAAATGTAGTGCTCTGATTTCAACAGATTGACCACCCGTGAATCCTTGTTAAGCGAATTAAGGGCTGCATCCACAAGTCCCACATGCCTAGCGGAATCGCTCCGTGTTAGCTCCTTCTTCAATGCCTCCAGCTTCTTCTGCAAAAGCCTGATGAGGGGAATGACCTGACTCAGGCTGGCAGTGTCTGAACTGACTTCACGTGTGGCAAGTTCAAAGGGCATCAGAACCTTGCACAACGTTGAAATCATTCTCCACTGCACTTGAGACAGGTGCATTCCATCTCCTATATCGTGCTCAATTGTATAGGCTTGAATGGCCTTTTGCTGCTCCTCCAACCTCTGAAGCATATAGAGGGTTGAATTCCACCTCGTTACCACTTCTTGCTTCAGATGATGGCAGGGCAGGTTCAGTAGTTTTTGGTGGTGCTCCAGTCTTCTGTACGTGGTGCCTGTACGCCGAAAGTGTCCCGCAATTTTTCTGGCCACCGACAGCATCTCTTGCACGCCCCTGTCGTTTTTTAAAAAATTCTGCACCACCAAATTCAAGGTATGTGCAAAACATGGGACGTGCTGGAATTTGCCCATATTTAATGCACACACAATATTGCTGGCGTTGTCCGATGCCACAAATCCACAGGAGAGTCCAATTGGGGTAAGCCATTCCGCGATGATCTTCCTCAGTTGCCGTAAGAGGTTTTCAGCTGTGTGCGTATTCTGGAAAGCGGTGATACAAAGCGTAGCCTGCCTAGGAAAGAGTTGGCGTTTGCGAGATGCTGCTACTGGTGCCGCCGCTGCTGTTCTTGCGGCGGGAGTCCATACATCTACCCAGTGGGCTGTCACAGTCATATAGTCCTGACCCTGCCCTGCTCCACTTGTCCACATGTCCGTGGTTAAGTGGACATTGGGTACAACTGCATTTTTTAGGAGACTGGTGAGTCTTTTTCTGACGTCCGTGTACATTCTCGGTATCGCCTGCCTAGAGAAGTGGAACCTAGATGGTATTTGGTAACGGGGGCACACTGCCTCAATAAATTGTCTAGTTCCCTGTGAACTAACGGCGGATACCGGACGCACGTCTAACACCAACATAGTTGTCAAGGACTCAGTTATCCGCTTTGCAGTAGGATGACTGCTGTGATATTTCATCTTCCTCGCAAAGGACTGTTGAACAGTCAATTGCTTACTGGAAGTAGTACAAGTGGGCTTACGACTTCCCCTCTGGGATGACCATCGACTCCCAGCGGCAACAACAGCAGCGCCAGCAGCAGTAGGCGTTACACGCAAGGATGCATCGGAGGAATCCCAGGCAGGAGAGGACTCGTCAGACTTGCCAGTGACATGGCCTGCAGGACTATTGGCATTCCTGGGGAAGGAGGAAATTGACACTGAGGGAGTTGGTGGGGTGGTTTGCGTGAGCTTGGTTACAAGAGGAAGGGATTTACTGGTCAGTGGACTGCTTCCGCTGTCACCCAAAGTTTTTGAACTTGTCACTGACTTATTATGAATGCGCTGCAGGTGACGTATAAGGGAGGATGTTCCGAGGTGGTTAACGTCCTTACCCCTACTTATTACAGCTTGACAAAGGGAACACACGGCTTGACACCTGTTGTCCGCATTTCTGGTGAAATACCTCCACACCGAAGAGCTGATTTTTTTGGTATTTTCACCTGGCATGTCAACGGCCATATTCCTCCCACGGACAACAGGTGTCTCCCCGGGTGCCTGACTTAAACAAACCACCTCACCATCAGAATCCTCCTGGTCAATTTCCTCCCCAGCGCCAGCAACACCCATATCCTCCTCATCCTGGTGTACTTCAACACTGACATCTTCAATCTGACTATCAGGAACTGGACTGCGGGTGCTCCTTCCAGCACTTGCAGGGGGCATGCAAATAGTGGAAGGCGCATGCTCTTCACGTCCAGTGTTGGGAAGGTCAGGCATCGCAAACGACACAATTGGACTCTCCTTGTGGATTTGGGATTTCAAAGAACGCACAGTTCTTTGCGGTGCTTTTGCCAGCTTGAGTCTTTTCAGTTTTCTAGCGAGAGGCTGAGTGCTTCCATCCTCATGTGAAGCTGAACCACTAGCCATGAACATAGGCCAGGGCCTCAGCCGTTCCTTGCCACTCCGTGTGGTAAATGGCATATTGGCAAGTTTACGCTTCTCCTCCGACAATTTTATTTTAGGTTTTGGAGTCCTTTTTTTTCTGATATTTGGTGTTTTGGATTTGACATGCTCTGTACTATGACATTGGGCATCGGCCTTGGCAGACGACGTTGCTGGCATTTCATCGTCTCGGCCATGACTAGTGGCAGCAGCTTCAGCACGAGGTGGAAGTGGATCTTGATCTTTCCCTAATTTTGGAACCTCAACTTTTTTGTTCTCCATATTTTATAGGCAGAACTAAAAGGCACCTCAGGTAAACAATGGAGATGGATGGATTGGATACTAGTATACAATTATGGACGGACTGCCACGGTTAGGTGGTATAAAAAAACCACGGTTAGGTGGTATATATTATAATAATAATACAATTATGGATGGACGGACTGCCTGCCGACTGCCGACACAGAGGTAGCCACAGCCGTGAACTACCGCACTGTACACTGGTTGATAAAGAGATAGTAGTATACTCGTAACAACTAGTATGACACTATGACGACGGTATAAAGAATGAAAAAAAAACCACGGTTAGGTGGTATATATTATAATAATAATACAATTATGGATGGACGGACTGCCTGCCGACTGCCGACACAGAGGTAGCCACAGCCGTGAACTACCGCACTGTACACTGGTTGATAAAGAGATAGTAGTATACTCGTAACAACTAGTATGACACTATGACGACGGTATAAAGAATGCAAAAAAAACCACAGTTAGGTGGTATATATTATAATAATAATACAATTATGGATGGACGGACTGCCTGCCGACTGCCGACACAGAGGTAGCCACA
Source organism: Pseudophryne corroboree (assembly GCF_028390025.1). Taxonomy (NCBI): domain Eukaryota; kingdom Metazoa; phylum Chordata; class Amphibia; order Anura; family Myobatrachidae; genus Pseudophryne; species Pseudophryne corroboree. The sequence goes on along the minus strand of NC_086450.1, from coordinate 295,454,643 downwards.
GCCGTGAACTACCGCACTGTACACTGGTTGATAAAGAGATAGTAGTATACTCGTAACAACTAGTATGACACTATGACGGTATAAAGAATGAAAAAAAAACCACGGTTAGGTGGTATATATTATAATAATAATACAATTATGGATGGACGGACTGCCTGCCGACTGCCGACACAGAGGTAGCCACAGCCGTGAACTACCGCACTGTACACTGGTTGATAAAGAGATAGTAGTATACTCGTAACAATTAGGATGACACTATGACGGTATAAAGAATGAAAAAAAAACCACGGTTAGGTGGTAGGTATATAATAATAAATAATACAATTCTGGTCGGACGGACTGCCTGCCGTGTGCCGACACAGAGGTAGCCACAGCCGTGAACTACCGCACTGTACACTGGTTGATAAAGAGATAGTAGTATACTCGTAACAATTAGGATGACACTATGACGGTATAAAGAATGAAAAAAAAACCACGGTTAGGTGGTAGGTATATAATAATAAATAATACAATTCTGGTCGGACGGACTGCCTGCCGTGTGCCGACACAGAGGTAGCCACAGCCGTGAACTACCGCACTGTACACTGGTTGATAAAGAGATAGTAGTATACTCGTAACAATTAGGATGACACTATGACGGTATAAAGAATGAAAAAAAAACCACGGTTAGGTGGTAGGTATATAATAATAAATAATACAATTCTGGTCGGACGGACTGCCTGCCGTGTGCCGACACAGAGGTAGCCACAGCCGTGAACTACCGCACTGTACACTGGTTGATAAAGAGATAGTAGTATACTCGTAACAATTAGGATGACACTATGACGGTATAAAGAATGAAAAAAAAACCACGGTTAGGTGGTAGGTATATAATAATAAATAATACAATTCTGGTCGGACGGACTGCCTGCCGTGTGCCGACACAGAGGTAGCCACAGCCGTGAACTACCGCACTGTACACTGGTTGATAAAGAGATAGTAGTATACTCGTAACAATTAGGATGACACTATGACGGTATAAAGAATGAAAAAAAAACCACGGTTAGGTGGTAGGTATATAATAATAAATAATACAATTCTGGTCGGACGGACTGCCTGCCGTGTGCCGACACAGAGGTAGCCACAGCCGTGAACTACCGCACTGTACTGTGTCTGCTGCTAATATAGACTGGTTGATATTTAAAGAGATATTAGTAGTATACAACAATACTATACTGGTGGTCAGGCACTGGTCACCACTCCTGCAGCAAAAGTGTGCACTGTTAATTAATATAATTGTACTCCTGGCTCCTGCTAACAACCTGCAGTGCTCCCCAGTCTCCCCCACAATTAATTATAAGCTTTTAATTTATACATTGATGACTGTGCAGCACACTGGGCTGAGCTGAGTGCACACAGACTGAGTCACACTGTGTGACTGACTGTGCTGTGTATCGTTTTTTTTTTCAGGCAGAGAACGGATATAGCAGAGAGAAGTGAACGGATATATTATATTAAATAAAAGTTAACTAGCAACTGCACTGGTCACTGACTGTGGTAAACTAACTCTGTCTGCGACTCTGCACAATCTCTCTCTATCTAATCTATCTATCTCTATTCTAATGGAGAGGACGCCAGACACGTCCTCTCCCTATCAATCTCAATGCACGAGTGAAAATGGCGGCGACGCGCGGCTCCTTATATAGAATCCGAGTCTCGCGATAGAATCCGAGCCTCGCGAGAATCCGACAGCGTCATGATGACGTTCGGGCGCGCTCGGGTTAACCGAGCAAGGCGGGAAGATCCGAGTCGCTCGGACCCGTGGAAAAAAAAGTGAAGTTCGTGCGGGTTCGGATTCAAAGAAACCGAACCCGCTCATCTCTAGTTACAGCACCCGTTGGTCCCGTAGTTATCGAGGAGGAAGGAAGGGGGGGGGGGGAGGGGGGGAGGTTGCGTCTGTTCAGATGCCTAAAAAATATCCCTGATAAGTGCTGCTGGCGGGCTCACTTTGGTGATAATTAAATAGCCCCGGGGGATCAATTAGCCCACAGTAGATTTCCGTGGTTAATTGAATTACCCCCTAATAATCTCATGTTGCTATTGTCTTGACTATTGTCTTGAGCTTTCAATTAATTAATCTTTCTCTAGCTTGCAACCCCATTTGAACCTGAGCAAACATCCACTGAAAGTGGCTGACATACTCTTTTGGCAGTGGGTTCTACTACAGGAAAACACACTCTGCTGATGAATTTTAAAATTAATGATTAGTTTCTCAATAATGTTTAGAACCTTTCACCAATGTAGTTCTGAGATATTCATGTTAAATAACATTTGTCACTGTCCATCGTAAAGCTTTTCTGTACTTCTGGAAGAAAGCTCTTTAAATATTAAAATGCATTAGCATGGTAAGAAAAGTATTGCCAAGGATTCTGAAAGAACTTTGTTGCTATATAATAAAAAGAAGAGTATATAGGAAAATCCATGTTGTTCACTAAGGTTGTATATCATATTCTACCACTAAAAGGAAATTTATATTTACATGCCCGCCATCTTACTGACAGTGAAAATAATTGTTTTATTGCCATATGGTGAATAAGCTGCTGTTCCCTATTCAAAATCAGTTAGTATATCATATTACAGTTTTCTCCAATTCTTTCATAATATCTAGAATGAAAAATGTACCCATAAAACCAGTTCTATTTAACTATTTTCAAAGCCTGACAATAATTAAATGAATATGCAGTCCATGAAATAGAATATTAAACCTTGATTTGAATTTTTATGTGTAGATAACACATATACTGTAGAAATATGTTGATTTATGATGTGATATTAGAGATATGTGACAGGTAACCCAAATGTTACATTTTTAACTTTCCACAAATATTAGAGAAAATAAACTTATATATGAATTTCTACATACAGGTTGCATATCTCTTATCCAAAATCACCCATTTTGTGTTCCCCCACTGGGATAATGACACAAAAAAAAATATATATATATATATATATATATATATATATATATATATATATATTTCATTATCTCAGTAGGGGACCCAAAAATGTGGGGTTTTGGATAAGGGATAAGGGATACTCAACCTGTATTGTTTTCTCTATTACCTCATATTATTTGAAGGCTAACTACAAGTGTAAAGACTATTTAATATAGACATACTACACCCTGTTCTGATCAGCAAAATCTTTAGTAGACTGATAAAAAAACAATATATGTATAGTAGACTGCTACAAAAACAATAGATAATATTCACAGAAAACCCTTCTTACACAGTATAATGGGGGTAATTCCAAGTTGATCGCAGCAGGATTTTTGATAGCAACTGGGCAAAACCATGTGCACTGCAGGGGAGGCAGATATAACATGTGCAGAAAGAGTTAGATTTGGGTGGGTTATATTGTTTCTGTGCAGGGTAAATACTGGCTGCTTTATTTTTACACTGCAAATTAGATTGCAGATTGGACACACCACACCCAAATCTAACTCTCTCTGCACATGTTATATCTGCCTCCCCTGCAGTGCACATGGGGGGTAATTCTGAGTTGATCGCAGAAGGAAAATTTTTAGCAGTTGGGCAAAACCATGTGCACTGCAGGGGGGGCAGATATAACATTTGCAGAGAGAGTTAGATTTGGGGGGGTGATTTTGTTTCTGTGCAGGGTAAATACTGGCTGCTTTATTTTTACACTGCAAATTAGATTGCAGATTGAACACACCCCATCCAAATCTAACTCATGGTTTTGCCCAGTTGCTATCAAAAATCCTGCTGCGATCAACTTGGAATTACCCCCAATGTTTGCATAAATCATTAACCATACATTTCCTTGCTTCTCCACCCAGCTCCAGTGCCAGATTAACAATGGAGCAGATGGAGCTCCAGTCCCAGGCCTTAACATAAAAATAGGTCCATCATTATAAGTATTAAACTGAACTTCTAGTTTTCTCACAAAGATTTGACATTTTTCTATTTTTTATGTATTTAGGAAGACATTTTGACTGATAATGTATGGTACTTACATGGCACTGGCAACATCCACACAGCACTGCTCATAGCTCTACCCATCTCAGTACAGGCACTTGAACAGTTTCAGCCCAAGTGTCCTTAGTTAGGCCCTGCCCAGTACTCAGTCCTCCGTGATTGAAATGTCATATCCTGTAGTGGGACATTATAATGAGTTTCCCCCATTAGTTAGGACCTTGCATGGAATAGCTGAATAGAACTTTGTCATGATCCGGACTATGGGACATTATTTTTTACCTTTCATGTGTCTTCTGATAATGGCTCAGCGTCCCAGGGCCGGGTCTCGGTCGTGTTGCTGAATGTCCTTGCTTCATAATTCCTTTCTACCAGTCTGCAGATGCTGTCACAGAGAACTCTTAAATGGAATGGCGTTTCTAGCTCATTGCGGCCTCTGCCGCCATTACCGTACTCTCAGCACTTGGTCGGCTCTGCATAGCATCTCCTGTCAGTTGCGGCCTTTGCCACCATTGCTGTGCTTCAGTGCATGGACGGATCTGTGTGGCGTCCCCTGTCAGCTGCGGCCTTTGCCGCGATTACTACAGTAAAGCATTACAGATCTGTGCGGCGCCTCTCATCCGCGGTAGCTTCCGCTGCTGGCGCTGGGAGGTTGCTGTACAGTTTTAACATTCTCTGTGTCCTGCGGCCACGGCCGCCATTAATGTGAAAGCTCCACATGGAATTACAAACCAGGCTTCCCTCCAAGAACCAGTATGGGCGCAGCCATGTTGGTTCTGATCATGTGATGCTATTCCCACCAATCTACAGTCCTGCTGAGCTCTACCTGATTGCTGAACCAATCCCTGCACTGCTGAGGGTATAAAGGGACTAAAGATAGACCAGGAAGTTTTCAGTGCTTTGGTTGTCATCACCAATGTATCCTGTTTCTGCTCTCTGTGATTCTAACTGTGTTCCAGGCATTCCAGCTCCTGAAGTCTCCAGTTCCACAGAGACCTGCACCAATCACAACCCTGCAGTGTCTGCCTAACTCCATGGTATCCTCACTGCTTTCTGCTATTGGCAGTGCTCCAAAAAACACCAGCTTCCAGCATTGTACTTCCAGTGGTGTTCAGCTACCTATTGTCATCGGTGCTCCGCCATCGGTGTTCCTGTTATCAACAGTATTCAAGTCATCTGTGTTTCTCAATTCATCGATCTCTAGCATATCCAGTGTTATTCAAACTCTGCTAATTACACTGGACCATCTGCACTTCATTCACAGTTCTTCATCATCCGTTTCATCCTGCAAAACCGTCAGTTACAAATATTATTCATTCTACAGTACGCTCAGCCTCTGTACTACATCTGCTGACCAGTTCTGGCTTTCATCTGTTTAACAGCACCCAGGGGTTGGTAAGGACTATCCATCTTCTACTCTCCCAAGCTAGCCTTGTGCGGATACCACACCTAAGGGAATATTACACCAGCTATTTCTTGTGGAACTATGTACTGTTTTTAATTATTTTTCATATCATACTATGCAACTGTCGGTGTACCACCAGAACTGTGTTTAATAAACAAACATTAATTTTATCTTTGTTGTCGTGGTCACATCTTCGGGCATTGGTGGTAGAAGTCCTCTATGTCTAGGAGTCCTATTCAGCCACCTAGATTCACCTATACACCAGCCCCTACAACTGAGGCTGTCTCAGACCAACACCAGCCCTCAGTTGTCACAAACTTTAGTTGCTTTCAAACATTTGCATACTTTTGGAATGCATACATATCCTCAGTTTTCACTTTATTGAATATTCCTTTGCTTGTAGTACTGAGTAGGAATTTCCTTTGTCCTCATAACAGACTGGTAAATGTATTAACGATCCCATTTTGTTCCTTATGTGTGTGGACCCACTTCACCTCTGGATCTCGGTGAAGTGAATCCACGCATCGACGTAATGTATTACACCTGGTCATGCCAATGCGGGAGAGCATTAGATCATCCTCCCTGTGATGTACGTTCTCCTACTTTTGGCATTTCATATCGGCACTGTGGTCCTTACTGCGCATGCTTACTCTCCTTATTCCAGCAGCCCCTGTGCATTCCTGAGTAGCGTATGCGAGGTTTGATTTGCAGGACAAAGAAGCTCGGTGGAGGAACCTCCCGGCTGGCTCCAGGGTGCATGCTTAACAGAGAGGTTTGGTTTGGTTCCGCACAGGAAAGTTATTATAGCAATGAACATGGGTTTGTACAAAACTTGTAGAAAACTGTTAGACTAACCAACAATACTAAGCATAGAGATCCTTTTTAAAGGTACCTGATAATTATTATAGGTTGGTGGTGCTCCCAGAGTCAGTAATAAATTGAATGGGAAAGAGAAAAAAGAAAGACTCTGTGTTGGGGCACACTTTGACATTTATAAATGTATTAAAACTTAACTTTTAATTTAGTTCCGCATAAGAAAAGGAGGTTTGATACAGAGAAATGTTCAAATACACAAAATATACATATATTGGTAACAATCTTCACAGAAAATGTGTTCAAATGTATAAAGTATATAAATAAATAAAGTAGTAGATAAATTCCACACAGGGAAAGAAGAATCTGATTCAAAATTAATTAGCAAAAATCAGGATAAGCCTGATAACAAATTAGAAGCACCAATGGTGAAAAATATATGGAAAACAAATATATGCCTGGTTGATCAAGGTAAAGGGCACAAATAGATGAAAATGAAATGAAATCACAATTGTAGTGACAATAGGTTATTAGAAATCTATTGGCCTAATTGATCAAGATAGAGGACACAGGTAAGTATAATTATAAGTATAATTCACAAATGAAATGATAATTAACTGATGGTAATCCCCTGGTCGAAGCTATGTTTGCTACCGAGAAGATCCTTGTTAGAATTTGATTCCAAACGACATTCATAAGAAAACAAAACCAAGATTGCCAAAATAGTGGTGATCTAAGGTTATTGGGGAGTAGCCAAGAAATAGGTACAGACTTTGAAAATTCGGAAGTTGCTCTAACACTTCTGCTGTTTGTGATCAGAGGTTAAATCTTTACTGCACCTGATATTCCCAAGTGGTCACCCAGCTAGGTACTAATCAGGCTTATCAACGCTTAACCACTATTTTAGCAATCTTGGTTTTGTTTTCTTATGAATGTCGTTTGGAATCAAATTCTTACAAGGATCTTCTCGGTAGCAAACATAGCTTCGACCAGGGGAAAACCATCAGTTAATTATCATTTCATTTGTGAATTATACTTATAATTATATTTACCTGTGCCCTCTATCTTGATCAATTAGGCCAATAGATTTCTAATAACCTATTGTCACTACAATTGTGATTTCATTTCATTTTCATCTATTTGTGCCCTTTACCTTGATCAACCAGGCATATATTTGTTTTCCATATATTTTTCACCATTGGTGCTTCTAATTTGTTATCAGGCTTATCCTGATTTTTGGTAATTAATTTTGAATCAGATTCTTCTTTCCCTGTGTGGAATTTATCTACTACTTTATTTATTTATATACTTTATACATTTGAACACATTTTCTGTGAAGATTGTTACCAATATATGTATATTTTGTGTATTTCAACATTTCTCTGTATCAAACCTCCTTTTCTTATGCGGAACTAAATTAAAAGTTAAGTTTTAATACATTTATAAATGTCAAAGTGTGCCCCAACACAGGGGTAAATTTACTAAGGTCCCGATTTTGACCGAGATGCCGTTTTTTCATCAAAGTGTCATCTCGGTAATTTACTAAGCAATAATCACGGCAGTGATGAGGGCATTCGTAATATTTTGGAAGTAGTTGTAAAAAAATACGAATGAATACACCATCGGTCAAAACGCGGCTGTTTAAGTATGAATCTCGGTAATTTACTAAGAAGTGCAAAGCAAAAAACAAACAAACACTGCCGTGAAAAATTACAACTCGTAAAAAAGTGCTAAAAAAAAACAGACCTGCTTTTTTAATCCGTGATTGTATAGGCATGCAGGGATCCATGAGATCCGTGCATGTATATCAGTGGGAAGGGGTGGGAAAGTGGTTATTTTATTTAAAAAAATTGCGTGGGGTCCCCCCTCCTAAGCATAACCAGCCTCGGGCTCTTTGAGCCGATCCTGGTTGCAGAAATATGGGGGAAAAATTGACAGGGGTTCCCCCATATTTAAGCAACCAGCATCGGGCTCTGCGCCTGGTCCTGGTTCCAAAAATACGGGGGACAAAAAGAGTAGGGGTCCCCCGTATTTTTAAAACCAGCACCGGGCTCCACTACCTGGACAGATAATGCCACAGCCGGGGGTCACTTTGATATAGTGCCCTGCGGCCGTGGCATCAAAAATCCAACTAGTCACCCCTGGCCGGGGTACCCTGGGGGAGTGGGGACCCCTTCAATCAAGGGGTCCCCCCCCACAGCCACCCAAGGGCCAGGGGTGAAGCCCGAGGCTGTCCCCCCCCATCCAATGGGCTGCGGATGGGGAGGCTGATAGCCTTTTGTGATAATGAAAAGATATTGTTTTTATTAGCAGTACTACAAGGGCCAGCAAGCCTCCCCCGCATGCTGGTACTTGGAGAACCACAAGTACCAGCATGCGGCGAAAAAATGGGCCCGCTGGTACCTGTAGTACTACTACTAAAAAAATACCCAAAAAAAGACAAGACACACACACCGTGAAAGTAAAGATTTATTACATACATGCACACAAACATACATACATACTTACCTTATGTTCACACGAGGGTCTGTCCTCTTCTCCAGTAGAATCCAAGGGGTACCTGTTGAATAAATTCTACTCACCAGATCCCGGGTCCCAGGGTCCTCGGGGCAACCATTTGTAATCCAGGTACTTGCATAAAATAACAAAACGGAAAGCCGAGCCACGAACTGAAAGGGGCTCCATGTTTTCACATGGGACTCCTTTCCCCGAATGCCAGAAACCCACTCTGACTGATGTCTAAGTGGGTTTCTTCAGCCAATCAGGGAGCGCTACGTTGTAGCACCCTCCTGATCGGCTGTGTGCTCCTGTACTGTCTGACAGGCGGCACACGGCAGTGTTACAATGTAGCGCCTATGCGCTCCATTGTAACCAATGGTGGGAACTTTCTGCCCTGCGGTTGACCTAAAGTGACGTCACCGCTGAGCAGAAAGTTCCCACCATTGGTTACAATGGAGCGCATAGGCGCTACATTGTAACACTGCCGCGTGCTGCCTGTCAGTCAGTACAGGAGCACACAGCCGATCAGGAGAGTGCCACAACGTGGTGTTCCCTGATTGGCTGAAGAAACCCACTTAGACAGAAGTCAGAGTGGGTTTCTGGCATTCGGGGAAAGGAGTCCCATGTGAAAACATGGAGCCCCTTTCAGTTCGTGGCTCGGCTTTCCGTTTTGTTATTTTATGCAAGTACCTGGATTACAAATGGTTGCCCCGAGGACCCTGGGACCCGGGATCTGGTGAGTGTAATTTATTCAACAGGTACCCCTTGGATTCTACTGGAGAAGAGGACCGACCTGCGTGTGAACATAAGGTAAGTATGTATGTATGTTTGTGTGCATGTATGTAATAAATCTTTACTTTCACGGTGTGTGTGTCTTGTGTTTATCTGGGTATTTTTTTAGTAATAGTACTACAGGTACCAGCGGGCCCGTTTTTCCGCCGCATGCCTTTACTTGTGGTTCTCCAAGTACCAGCATGCGGGGGAGGCTTGCTGGGCCTTGTAGTACTGCTACTAAAAACAATATCTTTTCATTATCACAAAAGGCTATCAGCCTCCCCACCCGCAGCCCATTGGATGGGGGGGGACAGCCTCGGGCTTCACCCCTGGCCCTTGGGTGGCTGGGGGGGGGACCCCTTGATTGAAGGGGTCCCCACTCCCCCAGGGTACCCCGGCCAGGGGTGACTAGTTGGATTTTTGATGCCACGGCCGCAGGGCACTATATCAAAGTGACCCCCGGCTGTGGCATTATCTGTCCAGCTAGTGGAGCCCGGTGCTGGTTTTAGAAATACGGGGGACCCCTACTCTTTTTGTCCCCCGTATTTTTGGAACCAGGACCAGGCGCAGAGCCCGATGCTGGTTGCTTAAATATGGGGGAACCCCTGTCATTTTTCCCCCCATATTTTTGCAACCAGGATCGGCTCAAAGAGCCCGAGGCTGGTTATGCTTAGGAGAGGGGACCCCACGCAATTTTTTTTTGGGATTTTACAGTGTTTAAATTAAAAAAAAAAAAAAAAGAACCCCAGCACGGATCACACAGATCCGGCCGAGATTCATTGTAAAAAAAAGTCGGCAGTGTTTTGCTAATCACTGCCGTAAAAAACAGAAAAAAAAAACGAATGACATCGACATCGGAAAACCCGAAAAGGCTAAATACGGCAGCTTAGTAAATTAGACGTAATCAATTCAAAAAGTTGCAATTTTACACTGTCAATGTCATTCGTGATTGAACTTTGACCTGAAACGGGAAAATACGAATCTTAGTAAATTTACCCCACAGAGTCTTTCTTTTTTCTCTTTCCTATCCAGGGTGCATGCGCAAGATCTCACTACTCTTATGAGATGTCACATGCTGCCTGGAGCCGGCACCTGCCTCAGTCAGTGAAAGTACAGTCTCTGCTGTGGAGATAGGGCATCGACACCTGCAGCTGTCGAAATCAATAGCTGCAGGTGTCAGAATGGGTGTCAGAACTGTTCATACATTTCCCCACAATGTCAGCATGCAATCTTTTAAATAGCAGTGCTGATATGGACAGGGGCCAAGGGCATAGCTACCGTAGGTGCAAGGAGTGCAGTTGCTATGGGGCAACTTCTGCAGAAAAGTGTCTCTTTAGAAGCACTGGGATGGAGGCCGCTTCAAAATGTTGCTGTGGGGCCCACAAAGTTCTGGCTATGCCCCTGAGAGGGGCGCACACTGCTGCTGTCATACATGGTGAAGAAGCGGTATCAGTGTACATAATGTGTGCTGATACCATTTCTACATCATAATGAAGTTTAATACATATACCCCTTAATTCTTTGTAGTATGGATTCAGCAAGGTGGTGGACACACTGAACAAAACATCATCATCTAGAGATGGTTCCACACACACAGCAACAAGTTCACTGTAAACCTATAGTGGAACACGGAATGAATTAATATAAGAAGTTTAAGTGTGTTTAAGTGAATTATCACAGGCCCAATGTTACCGATTGTTGGCCGGATCCAGTCTTGCTCCGGCACTCTGTCCTTGTTAGCACTGTTGCTTCTTCCATCTCTCACGTCGCAGCAGAGAGGCAAGGAAAAATGTATGCAGAAGGATTTTGGAATTTATTTCCCTATAAAAGCTAAAATATGTCCCTTCCATTAAATGAACAGATGGCAAGAATTTCTTACTAGCATCAAATACAGCATTCACTCATGCCTACTTAATGGTTCATTATCATATCTACACAGCAGTTATTATTATTATTTCTTTATATGGTGCCACAATGTTCTGCAGCATGTAACAAAGTACATAGACAAATGAGCAAAACAAGAAAACAGTGACCTACAGTACAAGACAGTGTAAGAGAAAGATGAGGGCTAGGTGCTGCTATAGGAAGAATGGAGTAGAAGATAGTCTAAGGGTGGGATGTACTAAAGGGTTTTTACCCTATTTTCATATGTACTAAGGGGGTAATTCAGAGTTGATCGCAGCAGCAAATTTGTTAGCAGTTGGGCAAAACCATGTGCACTGCAGGTGTGGCAGATATAACATTTGTAGAGAGAGTTAGATTTGGGTGGGTTATTTTGTTTCTGTACAGGGTAAATACTGGCTGCTTTACTTTTACACTGCAATTTAGATTTCAGTTTGAACACACCCCACCCAAATCTAACTCTCTCCGCACATGTTATATCAGCACCCCCCCTGCAGTGCACATGGTTTTGCCCAACTGCTAAAAAATTTGCTGCTGCGATCAACTCTGAATTAGGCCCATAGCCCTTGACACCCACTTACTGATGCCAAGGGTAATGCCTGCTTCTGCTGATAGTGAGAGGTAGAGAATTCTAGAGATAGGGAGCAGCATGTGCAAAATTTTGGAAATGGAAATGGGAGGAAGTAATCAGTAGGCAGGAGAGGCGCCGTCAATTTGTGGAGTGAGGAGAGTGGGTGGGGGTGTAAAAGAAGATAAGGCCAGATATGTAAATGGGAGAGATATGGATGAGGGTTTGGCAAGTGAGTATGAGTAGTTTGAATTGGATTCTGAAGGGCAAGGGGAGCCAGTGTACAGTTTGTGTAAGAGGGGAGGAAGATGTAGCACCTTTGGAGTGGAAAATGCAGCAGCATTGAGGATAGATTGAAGTGGAGAGAGGTGGTAGTCACGGAGGCCAGATAGGAGGAGATTACAGTATTCCAATCTGGAGATGACCAGTGAGTAGATGAGGGTCTTAGTAGCATCCAGGGTGAGAAAGGGTCTTATCCTAGAAGATCTTTAAGATGGAAATGTTAGGACTGCGAGAAGTACTGAATGTGTGGTTTGAAGCAGAGGGAAAAGTCAAGGATAACTCCAAGACAGCGTACTTGGGTGCTAATGGAGATAGTTGTGCCGGCAATATATGATGACATTGTGGGAGGTGAGCTTATGCGGGAGGGTGGGAAGATGACCAGCTCAGTCTTAGACATATTATGTTTAGAACGTGCTGAGACATCCAAGAAGCGATACAGATGGAGCCGCGCTCATCTGAGGCGGCTCCATCACAGGCATGCACTCCCGGTGTGACTAGGCGATCCATCCGCATAGTTACGCCGGGAGTACACAGAGATGCTCCCCATTCTATGAATGGGAGAGCGTCTCTGTCCAGGCGTGCATGCCCACCCAGACGGAGACACTCTCCCATTTTAGCAAATGCGGCATGTCACCGTCACGGGCGTGTACGCCCGCCCAGATGGAGATGCTCTCGTCGATAGTCATGCCTGGGTGGGCGTGTCCAGGCACAGATGGAACCACGACTAGCGTGGCTCCATCTGTAGCAGAGAAACAGTTGGAGATATGAGTGTGGAGAGACGGGGAGAGGTCAAGGGAGGAAAGGTAGATTTGAGAATTATCAGCATAGAGATGATATTAGAAGTCAAAATAACTAATTAGCTCACCTAGGCCGGGATGTACTAACACTGATTGCGGGTCATCGCCGGTCATGGCAATGATGCCAATCGCATATGTACTAATATATGCGATTAGTATCGCAGTGCGATGCCGGGGGTGCCCTGAGATAAGTGTTAAGGGCCCCATACACTAGGACGATAATGCCCGATTTCATTCGCTTTCGGGCTTTCGGCCCGATATATCGGATGAAATCAGGCATTTTGGAGGTGTTTCCGATCCGATGCGTGTTCCCTTGAGCATCGGATCAGATCCTCCAAATTGAATGCGCTACACATTCAATCATGTCCAACCCCGCAGGCATGGCTGGGATCACCCATGATCGCCCAAGATACATCGTATGCAAAAGGACAGCATACAATGTATCTTGGGCAATCCTGCCCCCGCGGGAGGCTGCCCGGGTGATCACCTGCGACATGTCAGACGGACATGTTGGATAAGTGTATGGGGCCCTTTACTGCCGAGGAGAGGCTTTTTCCTGGCCTCCGTCACCTCCACGCAGCGGGAGGTGACGTGTGCTGGGAGTCCCTGGGCTCCTCCCCCCTGCAGCCGGAAGGAGACAAGGCTGTGCAGTGGGGGAGAAGGAGGAGGGGAGCCACACCAGCTTACTGCACATAGGTATGCTGGGGGGTGGGAGGTCATCGTGAGTGGCGCAGGGCGACGGCGAAGAATGCGGCGGCATTGGCAGCGGTAAGAAGCCCATAGGCTTCTATAGGGTATCGCCATCAAAAGATGGCGATAACCTCGGCGGCGTAAACCCAGCAGCGTGGTCTTAGTACATTTGAAAATGCGCAAAATCACCAGAAAACGGGGAGTTTATCGCATTTTTCCCTTTAGTACATTCCGGCCCTAAAGAGGTTGTAAAGAGAGAGAAAAAGAAAGGTCCAAGAACAGAGCCTTGGGGGACACCAACTGTTAGTGAGTTCACAGTAATTTCTACTCAAGCAATTAACAATTTAGGGATCTATTTACTATGCCTTGTATGGAGATAAAGTGGACGGAGATAAAGTGTCAATTTTCAAACCCAGCCGGTGACATGGTTGTTATGAGCTCATTGGGTGGTCATTTATCGCAATCCACTTTATCTCCATCCAAGGCTTAGTAAATAGACCCCTATAGTCACATAGATTCCTATACACTTCATTACTGTTTGGTTTAGAGAATGTACTCCTTAAAAAAAATTAAAATCTCTCATTCTTGATGTCAAAGCTGGATGTATGCATACAATAAGATTTGTATTTAAATGATTTAGTTGTAGCACTGTTATATGTATTAGAAGCGATGTCTATAACAAATCAATGTAACTTCCAGGCAGTGGCTTACCCTATGTTGCTGGGCTACTGGGGCTGGTGGTAGCACCACAGGTACCAGGATCTGAGCACGTCTCTCCATGGCACTTTGCTGCTGGATCACTGGAGCTGCAGTCTCTGTAGTGTTCTTTCTATGGCATTCTGCTGCTGGATCACTGAAGCTGCAGTCTCTGTGGTGTTCTCTGCATGGTATTCTGATGCTGGATCACTGGAGCTGCAGTCTCTGTGGTGTTCTCTGCATGGTATTCTGATGCTGGATCACTGGAGCTGCAGTCTCTGTGGTGTTCTCTGCATGGCATTCTGCTGCTGGATCACTGGAGCTGCAGTCTCTGTGGTGTTCTCTGCATGGCATTCTGCTGCTGGATCACTGGAGCTGCAGTCTCTGTGGTGTTCTCTGCATGGCATTCTGCTGCTGGATCACTGGAGCTGCAGTCTCTGTGGTGTTCTCTGCATGGTATTCTGCTGCTGGATCACTGAAGCTGCAGTCTCTGTGGTGTTCTCTGCATGGTATTCTGATGCTGGATCACTGGAGCTGCTTTCTCTGTAGTGTTCTTTCTATGGCATTCTGCTGCTGGATCACTGGAGCTGCAGTCTCTGTGGTGTTCTCTGCATGGCATTCTGCTGCTGGATCACTGAAGCTGCAGTCTCTGTGGTGTTCTCTGCATGGTATTCTGATGCTGCATCACTGGAGCTGCAGTCTCTGTGGTGTTCCCTGCATGGCATTCTGCTGCTGGATCACTGAAGCTGCAGTCTCTGTGGTGTTCTCTGCATGGTATTCTGCTGCTGGATCACTGAAGCTGCAGTCTCTGTGGTGTTCTCTGCATGGCATTCTGCTGCTGGATCACTGAAGCTGCAGTCTCTGTGGTGTTCTCTGCATGGTATTCTGATGCTGGATCACTGAAGCTGCAGTCTCTGTGGTGTTCTCTGCATGGTATTCTGCTGCTGGATCACTGAAGCTGCAGTCTCTGTGGTGTTCTCTGCATGGTATTCTGCTGCAGGATCACTGGAGCTATTTCTGTGGGGTTCAATGCATGGCACTCTGCTGCTGGATTACTCTAGCTGCTGTTGCTTTGGGATTCTCTGTGGCTGGGTAACTGTAGTTGGCTGCTACTCAGTCCCCAGCAGAGGGAAAGCCACTGGTGCGGCACAACTTTCACATCATACTGTACAATACATGGGAAATGCCTGATCAGTGCATATGCTTGTCCCAATGGCACAGATTAAAGACTATGCTTTTTTTTTAAAGTGTCCCTGCACTAATGGAGCAGTACTTGTTCTGGGTGCTTTAAGAGGTGGCCGGTCAAGGCACCTGGTCCAGCATCATAGACATGATGTAATGACATTATGATGCTCTCGGTCAGAGAGATCAGGAGAGGACCACATTACAGAACATACAGGTTTTTTGGTGGGGGATCTAGAACATAATACAAAACAAACTGCTGAAGGGGGGGAGAGCAGAATACATGATATACAGATGTGGGGGAGCACATCACAGGTAAGGGGGCACAATACTGGACACCCGATGAGTGGGGATGTGCGGGCCATATAAAGGACACATGGGAAACACCTTTTTTCATGTTCGATCCCTCTCACGTCAAAGGCCTACTCCTGCAAGCTTTTGACATGAGGGGGAGAAAGACCTTATCAGGAGGGCCCAGACTTGTCGATAACCCTAAAATGAAGTAACATAATGAAACTTTGATGTTTCGCTGCAAAATTTTCTGTGTATATCTTACCACGGTTCTTCAAGCTCATTATATTGACCTGTATATGCTTATTGTATCTTATTTCCCTCACAGTAATTGATTTCTTACTGAAGCCACAAAACCTATATAGAAAGAAATGTTTGCATTCTGGGTAATACTGAATAATAAATGAAAAACTGTTCAGTATGTGCAAATTCCAAATAACTTATGACATCTATCTGTATTAACAAAGTGCTTTTCAGACTTGTTTGAAGCAGAAAGGCTTTTAAGACACTGCAATGAAATGTAATCAGCAAATACAGTCACAAACTAACTTGAAATACACTGATACAAAGGTAGTTAGAGCAATCATAGAGTAAGACAATGTATTACAAATAAATATTACACTATTAAAACAATGTCTGCCTTTCTATGTTGGATGAAATTCAGTTTGTTGACTGATGACATAATACTGACAATTTTTACTTGAGAACAATTCTTGTAATGTAAAATTAAGGAAACAATCATTTCTATTTTAAGCTGTTTTAGAATGTGTCTGTACTTTATTGCAATACATTCTTTTCAGCATTCTTAAAATCTAGTTATAACTTTGGCTGCAAGGGAAAATTGTTCATTGTAGACTGCTAAATTAAGTTTTGTTACTGTGAAAAAAAATACAAATTCAATTTCTTTGATATTTAGATATTCTTGGTTACTGCAAATCTTAGCTAACAGAATAAAAGAGGAAATTGTTTCTTATTATCATACAATTAATAATTTATGAAAAAAATGCATAAACAACTAAACATTAGTTTATCACAAAAGTTTTTGGACTATATTGTATTTAGAACCATAATAGTCTATGGGTTGTTTTTTTGCATCTAAGTTGAAATACTGTACTTTGTAGATTTGCTCTAAGATAAAAAAAATTAAAAAAAAGGTAGCAAGTGCATCGCCGCCCAAATATTAAAGGTATTCTTACTTCTGGAAATAACCGCAGCATCTTAACTCAAATTCATCATCACTGATTCACAACACTATAACTGGACTGGAAAGGTTTACATGGCCTTTGGGTTTATACCTCTATAGCAGACTTATAGTCAAGTGGAGCAACAGCAGTGAAACTGACTTACTAATAATTATTTGTCTCCTTCTGCATTTCAATGACCTACTGTACTTGTATTTATGTATTTCCAACACACTACAAAGCAGAAAAGAACTCATTACAGAATAAACTAATCAAATGTTAAATAGATGAATTTATATTTGAATAATTCATTTAAAACCAGCCTAATGCAAAGAAAAGAGATGTCTACTTTTGGAAAGATACTAACCACTTTAGCTCACATCCAATGTTGACATTGCTGAACATTAAAGTAATGCTGCAGATAAAAAAAAAAACTATTTTTATTTTCAGACACCACTATTTAGTATTGTGAAGTGCTTTATAAACAGGAATTTAATTGCTTTAATGTTATTGTTTCATATTAGCCATTTTCTGACAGGATTACACTCTTTGAAGTTGCTAATGTGTGTGGAAAACAGTGTTAATAATTGAATGTATTTATATTTGTAAGCAAAAGATGTCTCCTTTGTGATTGTAGGTAGAGGGGAGACTTTATTATATTTTAGCAGAAAGCCATTTATTTTGTAAACCAGTTTATATCAAAGGGACATATATATGTTCCTCAGTGTCCCAGCATTCCCCTCTCTCCTCTGTATCTTAAGTAGTACTTCAGCCAATCACCTCACTTCTCATACACTGACTGCAAAAAGCAGTGCTAATGATTTGTCTGGAATGAACCAGATGTTTCAATCTGTAGCAAGTGGTCCATTTTGCGTTAAACAGGGCTTTCTCTGCTTCCTGCTATTAACAGAGCAATTTACTGCAGTTAAGTTCCTGACTTCTCCAGCGGCACCACCACTCCGTGCCTGAATCGCATCACCATACTTTAGTATGGTGAGCGTGATTCATGAAGAAACGGAAAGCTCAGCTTACCGCTTCTCCATGGAGTTCAGGTTCACCATCTTAGGAAGGCATAACCTGAACTTTGGTGCGGAAACTGCAGGGAATCTTAATGCTTTCCTGCTCTCTGTCTGGCACCCATGCTGGCTCTTCCCTCCTGACCTCCCAGCAGCCACTGCGGCCTGCCGATGGGTCATCAGGAAGCGCATGCACAGAAGGACCCACCAGCTTACTTCAAGACCACAGGGCAGGGCTCCAGCGGCGCTGTCTGGTGTAGGCACATTGCTTTGCCGGAAGGGAGAGTATACATAAATTGATACTTATAACATCTGTATATCACATCAGACTAATGCGATATATAGGGTTACAGTAAGTTTCAATTCATTTTTCGATTCCTACATGAATAGACCCCATATGGAGGGAAGGGGGAGGGGTTGTAAATTGAATGTGAGGGCATATCATAGCCTGCTATAAAATATGGCCTATTTTCAGTGACCAAAATAAGTGATGTTTAGAGATACCAATGACTGAAGAAGTACAGTTATTCTGGGAGGAAGGTAGGGAGATGAGGGGTAATAATGATAGGACAAAGATGCTGTAAAGTATATTTTAGTAAATAGAGCACTGTGAGTAGTATGTAGTGAAGAATGTCTGATCTCTTTTGACAGATTCTTAATTTATTTAGCTAATAATTGGTATAGATAGCTCCCAGGTGCATTTCCCACGCTAATTAATAAGGGCTCTTGTCAGGGCCATCTTAACATATAAGCATACTGGGCAGTGCCCAGGGCTCCATGATTTTAGGCTCCTTTGAGCAGGGGTGGGCTGGCCCATGGGGAATCTGGTGCTTACGGACTAGGATTACCACCTCATCCCTTTATTTCTGGACACATTAATTACACAGGTTCTGTTGCTGATTAAAACCAGGTGAAATGGAGTCTTGAAGTCAGCCAGCCACAGAACCTGTGTAATTAATATGTGTGCAGAATTAAAGGGATGAGGTGGTAACCCTACTATGGACCTTCATGGAGGCAGGTAGAGAATGCTTTGGTTGTGAATTGCACGCAATCAGAGGACAGTGAACGGCTATAAGCAAGCTGATTGATGGATGGCTGAAGATATCCAGCAATCAAATGCTTACAGCCATTCACTGTATAGAAGCATGTGGAGATATGGCATGAGACAGTAGGAGGGGCAATTTATGTTTGTTTTTGTTTTAATTCATTCCTGTGAATCGAATGATAGGGGCCCCATTGCATCACTTTGCCCAGGACCCACAATGCTGTTAAGATGACCCTGGTTTCTGTGAACTGGAGCTATAGGTCAAGGATTGTTGTAGAATCAAAGATCCCCAAGGGTTAAGATGTCTGCGCATTAAGCGCTGCTTAGTAACACTATTATTAGGTTTTAATTAAAGGAATTGATAGAAACACTATCATAAAAATATGGAGTTTCTCTTGCAATTTTGAAAATGTAGCCAGTGAGTGATATTATTTAGAAATTTTAACCACATCTCAGCCAGGACGCAGTGATAAAAAAGAATGTACTGGCGAACAATACGGATTGTTAAAAATGGCATGAGAGGACTTGGAAAGGGAGCTGCAATAAGTTGAAGCATTGAATAACAAAGTACCATATAGCTAAAGCATGTCAAAAATTCTGGAGTGTGCTAACTGACTTTGTATGTATGATATCAAGGAATCCACAGAAATGCTCACAGCCTTTACAGGAAAAACACTGAATTGATCCACTATCTAGACGCGATATGAATAGTGTAAAGAGATGAGCGTAATTGAAATGAAGTAGTTTCTGATGATGATTGGTAATTTGAATGCCAATTTATGCAATCTTAGATCAATGCCATTGAACCAGCAATGTGTGTGAAGAGTGAATTGGGATTGAATCCTAAACAATCTCAAGAAGTGGGGGCGGGGAGTTAATTACTTGGATCTGTGATTTCTAAGAGAATAGTATCTGCACAAAGAATAATCTTGTGAGTCTCAGTACAAACAGAGACTCCATAAATGTTTTGGTTAGCACAGATTGTAAGATTGTAAGTGGTTCAATTATTCAGAGAAAAATAAAGTGCAAGAGGAGGTTTACCTGCTGAGTGTTATTAAAAATGTTGAACAGAAAAATGTAACATAGCTAGTGGTCAAGACAAGTAACAGGTAGCATACAGTATTCCAGCAAACCTAGCCATGGTCAGGACAAGGCAGAAATCAGCAGCAAATCATAACAACAGTTTTGCTTAGTGTGTAGGAGTAAGGCGGCATGAATGCCTTCACCGGCAGTGAGGCTCTGCACTCCGTTCTATTTGAACCCCAATTTACTAATCTGAATGCTCCTTTGGAGGTGGGTGAAGCTGGAGCTGCAAGGTCCCCATCAAAGAGTAGGGTTACTTGGCAGCTCTTATCCCAATCTGTGGTATCCAGCTATGGGTTTCCTGGTTAGCGGCAGCAGAGTGAACCTCGTGGTGAAGGTTGGCAGTGTGACAAGTCCGGCTGGCAGCAGGAGTCGGCAGAGCCATTGGTAGGCAATGCTACCTGACAGCACACTTCAGCTGCTAAAATGAGAAAGAAACACTTGTCTCTTCGTCTAGACAGGATCCATTGGTCAACAATAGCAGCTGAGTAAAGAGACAGGGCTGTGACAAATTTCTAAAGGGCTCAGAGCATCAGCCATAGACTGACAGTTGAGAGAAGGTAGAGTGCAGCCCCGGCAGTTGGAGACCTGGCTATGGTGAGAAAGCTTTCCCTGCACACACATGCAGTACACCACAGCTGAGGGAGGAATAGCGGGAGAGAGCATCCACTGACTACCAATAGGAGCTTAAGGGGTTGGGTCAGGGGAGTGGCCAGCCTTTTATTTCTAAAGCTGGGCAATGTTTAAAGACAGCAGTAGGAGCTTTAACTGAGCACATTACAGCAGGCACAGGCATGGTAACTGGTAGGAGAGGAATGCAACCGCTGCAGCTGTCATAACACACTAACTCAGTATGCTTTGTAACGTGGAGGGATTGCTATATCATTTAAGCACAAAGCCACAGCTGCATTAATTATTTACGCCATTTATCTCATTAAGCGGGCAGTAATTAAAGTTGGTGCACTGAATTACTAGCACCAGTTTCATGGACTACTGCATATCTCCCAACATGATCCTCTCCAGGAGGGACAGATTGCTCTGATTCAGGACTTTTCTCTTAATCTATGATTGGTGGCACCTGTTTTAAACAGGTTAATAGATGAGAAAGGTGTTTCAGCACAGGTGATGACAATCATAAATTAAGAGGGAAGTCCAGGAGCAGAGCAATCTGTCCCTCCTGAAAAGGATCATGTTGGGAGGTATACTACTGTACTAAAAAGAAGCACCATGTGGTGGTGATGATAGAGGTGTGTAGGTGTAAGTCAACTAAAAAGTCCAGGAGTAAGGAGGAGAAACTGAGTATTGTATATTAAAGCTGAAGTATGGAGCAACAAAATACATGTATTTCTGAGAAGACTATTGCAAAACAGGAGTTAACTTCCTTTATTCAAGCCTGCAACAAGACACCATAGGCATGTGATGGGGACACTAAAGGGCCCCATACACTACAATGATATATCCTGAGGCTGAAGTCGGAGGTGATTTCCCTTGAACTCTCCCGGGAGCTTCCCAGGAGTGGTTTTGTACGATTCCGTACGATTTGGTACATTTTGCATGTGATACATCGTATGCGATCCCAGCCATGCCTTGCGGGAACTGAAATATCACAAGTGCAGCACTAACGATCTAGGGGAGCCGATCCGACCCTCACGGGAACTCGGATCAGAAACACCTCCAAAATGCCCGATTTCACTCGATATATTGGCACGAATGCCCGAAATTGGATGAAGTCGGGCATTATCGTTCTAGTGTATGAGGCCCTTTAAAGTTCTGTGACCATATGCATCCTAGTGACTCAAAGCAGCAGATATTTACAGATGATGGAGGAGTTTTCACTATTCTTATAAATACTTTGGAGCCATAGGAATCTTGTTCTCTGTCACAGCAGAATCACCTTATCAGCCTGTCTATTAACTGGAGCTCTACCATAACTTTGTACATTATATAAAGTATATTATAACAAGACATCACATATACAGGATGAAAAGTCTGACACTCGTTATTACCAGCACAGTCAGATTACAGCTTCATACACCAGGCTTGCAGTTCAGGTTGTTAGGCAGTTCTCCATACAGTATATGTTACAGTAGTACAGGTTCATATCAGCATAGCAACACAGGATCATATCACAGGATCAGTATAGCAGTACAGGATCATATCACATGATCAGTGGCCTTGACATCCCTACACCCCCTTCTGGATGCTAGTCACCATCAGAAGCCCAGTCCCTGTGCCCTGAACACATATTTAAAGGCTGATCACAGGTGCAGTTTAATTAACTATCCTAGCTCCTGGCTGACAACTGATTGAGGCAACACCTGAACTGGACCCCTCAGTCCTGCTGATTTTGCTCTGCTAAACCTGGACATTCCACAGTAACTTAATGTGGAAAAACATTGTCCCTGCCACAATATGCATATTCTGTATATTCACATTAGTGATGAGCGGGTTCGGATCCTCGGAAACCGAACCCCCCCGAACTTCACACTTTTTACACGGGTCCGAGGCAGATTCG
This sequence comes from Pseudophryne corroboree, assembly GCF_028390025.1. Lineage (NCBI taxonomy): Eukaryota > Metazoa > Chordata > Amphibia > Anura > Myobatrachidae > Pseudophryne > Pseudophryne corroboree. Next base: position 295,431,930 of record NC_086450.1, on the reverse strand, counting down.
AACCTTCCCGCCTTGCTCGGTAAACCCGAGCGCGCCCGAACGTCATCATCCCGCGGTCGGATTCTCGCGAGATTTGTATTCTATATAAGGAGCCGCGCGTCGCCGTCATTTTTCACTCGTGCATTGGAAATGATAGTGAGAGGACGTGGCTGGCGTCCTCTCAGTTTTATTCAGGTGGCTGCAAATATCTGTGCTCACTGCTTTGTGGGCCTGGGGACCACCAGTATTATATAGGAGGAGTACAGTGCAGAGTTTTGCTGACCAGTGACCACCAGTATTATACGTTCTCTGCCTGAAAAACGCTCCATATCTGTGCTCAGTGTGCTGCATATATCTGTGCTCACACTGCTTTGTTGTGGGGACTGGGGACCACCAGTATTATATAGGAGGAGTACAGTGCAGAGTTTTGCTGACCAGTGACCACCAGTATTATACGTTCTCTGCCTGAAAAACGCTTCATATCTGTGCTCAGTGTGCTGCATATATCTGTGCTCACACTGCTTTATTGTGGGGACTGGGGACCAGCTGTATTATATAGGAGGAGTACAGAGCAGAGTTTTGCTGACCAGTGACCACCAGTATTATACGTTCTCTGCCTGAAAAACGCTCCATATCTGTGCTGCATTGTAGTATATAGTAGGAGTACAGTGCATAATTTTGCTGACCACCAGTATATAATATATAGCAGTACGGTACAGAAGGCCACTGCTCTACCTACCTCTGTGTCGTCAAGTATACTATCCATCCATACCTGTGGTGCATTTCAGTTTTGCACAGTTTGCTGACCACCAGTATATAATATATAGCAGTACGGTACAGAAGGCCACTGCTCTACCTACCTCTGTGTCGTCAAGTATACTATCCATCCATACCTGTGGTGCATTTCAGTTTTGCACAGTTTGCTGACCACCAGTATATAATATATAGCAGTACGGTACAGAAGGCCACTGCTCTACCTACCTCTGTGTCGTCAAGTATACTATCCATCCATACCTGTGGTACATTTCAGTTTTGCACAGTTTGCTGACCACCAGTATATAGTATATAGCAGTACAGTACAGAAGGCCACTGCTCTACCTACCTCTGTGTTGTCAAGTATACTATCCATCCATACCTGTGGTGCATTTTAGTTGTGCGCAGTATATATAGTAGTAGGCCATTGCTATTGATACTGGCATATAATTCCACACATTAAAAAATGGAGAACAAAAATGTGGAGGGTAAAATAGGGAAAGATCAAGATCCACTTCCACCTCGTGCTGAAGCTGCTGCCACTAGTCATGGCCGAGATGATGAAAAAACTAGAGATGAGCGCCGGAAATTTTTCGGGTTTTGTGTTTTGGTTTTGGGTTCGGTTCCGCGGCCGTGTTTTGGGTTCGACCGCGTTTTGGCAAAACCTCACCGAATTTTTTTTTGTCGGATTCGGGTGTGTTTTGGATTCAGGTGTTTTTTTCAAAAAACCCTAAAAAACAGCTTAAATCATAGAATTTGGGGGTCATTTTGATCCCAAAGTATTATTAACCTCAAAAACCATAATTTCCACTCATTTTCAGTCTATTCTGAATACCTCACACCTCACAATATTATTTTTAGTCCTAAAATTTGCACCGAGGTCGCTGTGTGAGTAAGATAAGCGACCCTAGTGGCCGACACAAACACCGGGCCCATCTAGGAGTGGCACTGCAGTGTCACGCAGGATGTCCCTTCCAAAAAACCCTCCCCAAATAGCACATGACGCAAAGAAAAAAAGAGGCGCAATGAGGTAGCTGTGTGAGTAAGATAAGCGACCCTAGTGGCCGACACAAACACCGGGCCCATCTAGGAGTGGCACTGCAGTGTCACGCAGGATGTCCCTTCCAAAAAACCCTCCCCAAACAGCACATGACGCAAAGAAAAAAAGAGGCGCAATGAGGTAGCTGACTGTGTGAGTAAGATAAGCGACCCTAGTGGCCGACACAAACACCGGGCCCATCTAGGAGTGGCACTGCAGTGTCACGCAGGATGTCCCTTCCAAAAAACCCTCCCCAAACAGCACATGACGCAAAGAAAAAAAGAGGCGCAATGAGGTAGCTGACTGTGTGAGTAAGATAAGCGACCCTAGTGGCCGACACAAACACCGGGCCCATCTAGGAGTGGCACTGCAGTGTCACGCAGGATGTCCCTTCCAAAAAACCCTCCCCAAACAGCACATGACGCAAAGAAAAATAAAAGAAAAAAGAGGTGCAAGATGGAATTGTCCTTGGGCCCTCCCACCCACCCTTATGTTGTATAAACAAAACAGGACATGCACACTTTAACCAACCCATCATTTCAGTGACAGGGTCTGCCACACGACTGTGACTGATATGACGGGTTGGTTTGGACCCCCCCCAAAAAAGAAGCAATTAATCTCTCCTTGCACAAACTGGCTCTACAGAGGCAAGATGTCCACCTCATCATCATCCTCCGATATATCACCGTGTACATCCCCCTCCTCACAGATTATCAATTCGTCCCCACTGGAATCCACCATCTCAGCTCCCTGTGTACTTTGTGGAGGCAATTGCTGCTGGTCAATGTCTCCGCGGAGGAATTGATTATAATTCATTTTAATGAACATCATCTTCTCCACATTTTCTGGATGTAACCTCGTACGCCGATTGCTGACAAGGTGAGCGGCGGCACTAAACACTCTTTCGGAGTACACACTTGTGGGAGGGCAACTTAGGTAGAATAAAGCCAGTTTGTGCAAGGGCCTCCAAATTGCCTCTTTTTCCTGCCAGTATAAGTACGGACTGTGTGACGTGCCTACTTGGATGCGGTCACTCATATAATCCTCCACCATTCTTTCAATGTTGAGAGAATCATATGCAGTGACAGTAGACGACATGTCCGTAATCGTTGTCAGGTCCTTCAGTCCGGACCAGATGTCAGCATCAGCAGTCGCTCCAGACTGCCCTGCATCACCGCCAGCGGGTGGGCTCGGAATTCTGAGCCTTTTCCTCGCACCCCCAGTTGCGGGAGAATGTGAAGGAGGAGATGTTGACAGGTCGCGTTCCGCTTGACTTGACAATTTTCTCACCAGCAGGTCTTTCAACCCCAGCAGACTTGTGTCTGCCGGAAAGAGAGATCCAAGGTAGGCTTTAAATCTAGGATCGAGCATGGTGGCCAAAATGTAGTGCTCTGATTTCAACAGATTGACCACCCGTGAATCCTTGTTAAGCGAATTAAGGGCTCCATCCACAAGTCCCACATGCCTAGCGGAATCGCTCCGTGTTAGCTCCTCCTTCAATGTCTCCAGCTTCTTCTGCAAAAGCCTGATGAGGGGAATGACCTGACTCAGGCTGGCAGTGTCTGAACTGACTTCACGTGTGGCAAGTTCAAAGGGCATCAGAACCTTGCACAACGTTGAAATCATTCTCCACTGCGCTTGAGACAGGTGCATTCCACCTCCTATATCGTGCTCAATTGTATAGGCTTGAATGGCCTTTTGCTGCTCCTCCAACCTCTGAAGCATATAGAGGGTTGAATTCCACCTCGTTACCACTTCTTGCTTCAGATGATGGCAGGGCAGGTTCAGTAGTTTTTGGTGGTGCTCCAGTCTTCTGTACGTGGTGCCTGTACGCCGAAAGTGTCCCGCATTTCTTCTGGCCACCGACAGCATCTCTTGCACGCCCCTGTCGTTTTTTAAAAAATTCTGCACCACCAAATTCAAGGTATGTGCAAAACATGGGACGTGCTGGAATTTGCCCATATTTAATGCACACACAATATTGCTGGCGTTGTCCGATGCCACAAATCCACAGGAGAGTCCAATTGGGGTAAGCCATTCCGCGATGATCTTCCTCAGTTGCCGTAAGAGGTTTTCAGCTGTGTGCGTATTCTGGAAACCGGTGATACAAAGCGTAGCCTGCCTAGGAAAGAGTTGGCGTTTGCGAGATGCTGCTACTGGTGCCGCCGCTGCTGTTCTTGCGGCGGGAGTCCATACATCTACCCAGTGGGCTGTCACAGTCATATAGTCCTGACCCTGCCCTGCTCCACTTGTCCACATGTCCGTGGTTAAGTGGACATTGGGTACAGCTGCATTTTTTAGGACACTGGTGACTCTTTTTCTGAGGTCTGTGTACATTTTCGGTATCGCCTGCCTAGAGAAATGGAACCTAGATGGTATTTGGTACCGGGGACACTGTACCTCCAACAAGTCTCTAGTTGGCTCTGCAGTAATGATGGATACCGGAACCACGTTTCTCACCACCCAGGATGCCAAGGCCTCAGTTATCCGCTTTGCAGTAGGATGACTGCTGTGATATTTCATCTTCCTTGCAAAGGACTGTTGGACAGTCAATTGCTTGGTGGAAGTAGTAAAAGTGGTCTTACGACTTCCCCTCTGGGATGACCATCGACTCCCAGCAGCAACAACAGCAGCGCCAGCAGCAGTAGGCGTTACATGCAAGGATGCATCGGAGGAATCCCAGGCAGGAGAGGAATCGTCAGAATTGCCAGTGACATGGCCTGCAGGACTATTGGCATTCCTGGGGAAGGAGGAAATTGACACTGAGGGAGTTGGTGGGGTGGTTTGCGTGAGCTTGGTTACAAGAGGAAGGTATTTACTGGTCAGTGGACTGCTTCCGCTGTCACCCAAAGTTTTTGAACTTGTCACTGACTTATTATGAATGCGCTGCAGGTGACGTATAAGGGAGGATGTTCCGAGGTGGTTAACGTCCTTACCCCTACTTATTACAGCTTGACAAAGGCAACACACGGCTTGACACCTGTTGTCCGCATTTCTGGTGAAATACTTCCACACCGAAGAGCTGATTTTTTTGGTATTTTCACCAGGCATGTCAGTGGCCATATTCCTCCCACGGACAACAGGTGTCTCCCCGGGTGCCTGACTTAAACAAACCACCTCACCATCAGAATCCTCCTGGTCAATTTTCTCCCCAGCGCCAGCAACACCCATATCCTCCTCATCCTGGTGTACTTCAACACTGACATCTTCAATCTGACTATCAGGAACTGGACTGCGGGTGCTCCTTCCAGCACTTGCAGGGGGCGTGCAAATGGTGGAAGGCGCATGCTCTTCACGTCCAGTGTTGGGAAGGTCAGGCATTGCAACCGACACAATTGGAGTCGGACTCTCCTTGTGGATTTGGGATTTCGAAGAACGCACAGTTCTTTGCGGTGCTACTGCTTTTGCCAGCTTGAGTCTTTTCATTTTTCTAGCGAGAGGCTGAGTGCTTCCATCCTCATGTGAAGCTGAACCACTAGCCATGAACATAGGCCAGGGCCTCAGCCGTTCCTTGCCACTCCGTGTGGTAAATGGCATATTGGCAAGTTTACGCTTCTCCTCCGACAATTTTATTTTAGGTTTTGGAGTCCTTTTTTTACTGATATTTGGTGTTTTGGATTTGACATGCTCTGTACTATGACATTGGGCATCGGCCTTGGCAGACGACGTTGCTGGCATTTCATCGTCTCGGCCATGACTAGTGGCAGCAGCTTCAGCACGAGGTGGAAGTGGATCTTGATCTTTCCCTAATTTTGGAACCTCAACATTTTTGTTCTCCATATTTTAATAGGCACAACTAAAAGGCACCTCAGGTAAACAATGGAGATGGATGGATACTAGTATACAATTATGGATGGACTGCCGAGTGCCGACACAGAGGTAGCTACAGCCGTGGACTACCGTACTGTACTGTGTCTGCTGCTAATATAGACTGGTTGATAATGAGATGTAGTATGTATGTATAAAGAAGAAAGAAAAAAAAACCACGGGTAGGTGGTATACAATTATGGACGGACTGCCGAGTGCCGACACAGAGGTAGCTACAGCCGTGGACTACCGTACTGTGTCTGCTGCTAATATAGACTGGTTGATAAAGAGATGTAGTATGTATGTATAAAGAAGAAAGAAAAAAAAACCACGGGTAGGTGGTATACAATTATGGACGGACTGCCGAGTGCCGACACAGAGGTAGCTACAGCCGTGGACTACCGTACTGTACTGTGTCTGCTGCTAATATAGACTGGATGATAATGAGATGTAGTATGTATAAAGAAGAAAAAAAAAACCACGGGTAGGTGGTATACAATTATGGATGGACTGCCGAGTGCCGACACAGAGGTAGCTACAGCCGTGGACTACCGTACTGTACTGTGTCTGCTGCTAATATAGACTGGTTGATAATGAGATGTAGTATGTATGTATAAAGAAGAAAGAAAAAAAAAACACGGGTAGGTGGTATACAATTATGGACGGACTGCCGAGTGCCGACACAGAGGTAGCTACAGCCGTGGACTACCGTACTGTACTGTGTCTGCTGCTAATATAGACTGGATGATAATGAGATGTAGTATGTATAAAGAAGAAAGAAAAAAAAACCACGGGTAGGTGGTATACAATTATGGATGGACTGCCGAGTGCCGACACAGAGGTAGCTACAGCCGTGGACTACCGTACTGTACTGTGTCTGCTGCTAATATAGACTGGATGATAATGAGATGTAGTATGTATAAAGAAGAAAAAAAAAAACACGGGTAGGTGGTTTACAATTATAGATGGACTGCCGAGTGCCGACACAGAGGTAGCTACAGCCGTGGACTACTGTACTGTACTGTGTCTGCTGCTAATATAGACTGGATGATAATGAGATGTAGTATGTATAAAGAAGAAAGAAAAAAAAACACGGGTAGGTGGTATACAATTATGGACGGACTGCCGAGTGCCGACACAGAGGTAGCTACAGCCGTGGACTACCGTACTGTACTGTGTCTGCTGCTAATATAGACTGGTTGATAATGAGATGTAGTATGTATAAAGAAGAAAGAAAAAAAAACCACGGGTAGGTGGTATACAATTATGGATGGACTGCCGAGTGCCGACACAGAGGTAGCTACAGCCGTGGACTACCGTACTGTACTGTGTCTGCTGCTAATATAGACTGGATGATAATGAGATGTAGTATGTATAAAGAAGAAAAAAAAACCACGGGTAGGTGGTATACAATTATGGATGGACTGCCGAGTGCCGACACAGAGGTAGCTACAGCCGTGGACTACCGTACTGTACTGTGTCTGCTGCTAATATAGACTGGATGATAATGAGATGTAGTATGTATAAAGAAGAAAGAAAAAAAAAACCACGGGTAGGTGGTATACAATTATGGATGGACTGCCGAGTGCCGACACAGAGGTAGCTACAGCCGTGAACTACCGTACTGTGTCTGCTGCGACTGGATGATAAATAAAGATATAAAAAATATATATATATATCACTACTGCAGCCGGACAGGTATATATTATATAATGACGGACCTGCTGGACACTGTCTGTCAGCAGAATGAGTTTTTTATAGAATAAAAAAACACCACACAAGTCACACGACGAGTGTTTAACTTTTTCAGGCAATCACAATATAGTATACTATACTGGTGGTCAGTGTGGTCAGGTCACTGGTCAGTCACACTGGCAGTGGCACTCCTGCAGCAAAAGTGTGCACTGTTTAATTTTAATAATATGTATGTACTCCTGGCTCCTGCTATAACCTATAACTGCTCCCCAGTCTCCCCCACAATTAAGCTGTGTGAGCACAGTCAGATATTATACATAGATGATGCAGCACACTGGGCTGAGCACAGATATGGTATGTGACTGAGTCACTGTGTATCGTTTTTTTCAGGCAGAGAACGGATTATATTAAATAAAACTGCACTGGTGGTCACTGGTCAGTGGTCAGTCACTAGTAAACTCTGCACTCTCTAGTACTCCTAAACTCCAGTAAATCAAGTGTCTCTGTCTCAATCTCACTCTCTCTCTTCTAATCTAAATGGAGAGGACGCCAGCCACGTCCTCTCCCTATCAATTTCAATGCACGTGTGAAAATGGCGGTGACGCGCGGCTCCTTATATAGAATCCGAGTCTCGCGATAGAATCCGAGCCTCGCGAGAATCCGACAGCGTCATGATGACGTTCGGGCGCGCTCGGGTTAACCGAGCAAGGCGGGAAGATCCGAGTCGCTCGGATCCGTGTAAAAAAAGCTGAAGTTCGGGCGGGTTCGGATTCCGAGGAACCGAACCCGCTCATCTCTATGAAAAACCATCAACGTCGTCTGCCAAGGCCGATGCCCAATGTTATAGTAGAGAGCATGTAAAATCCAAAAAACAAAAGTTCAGTAAAATGACCCAAAAATCAAAATTAAAAGCATCTGAGGAGAAGCGTAAATTTGCCAATATGCCATTTACGACACGGAGTGGCAAGGAACGGCTGAGGCCCTGGCCTATGTTCATGGCTAGTGGTTCAGCTTCACATGAGGATGGAAGCACTCATCCTCTCGCTAGAAAACTGCAGTGCCACTCCTAGATGGGCCAGGTGTTTGTGTCGGCCACTTGGGTCGCTTAGCTTAGTCACACAGCTACCTCATTGCGCCTCTTTTTTTCTTTGCATCATGTGCTGTTTGGGGACTATTTTTTTAAGTGCCATCCTGCCTGACACTGCAGTGCCACTCCTAGATGGGCCAGGTGTTTGTGTCGGCCACTTGTGTCGCTTAGCTTAGCCATCCAGGGACCTTGGTGCACCTCTTTTTTTCTTTGCATCATGTGCTGTTTGGGGACTATTTTTTTGAGGTGCCATCCTGCCTGACACTGCAGTGCCACTCCTAGATGGGCCAGGTGTTTGTGTCGGCCACTTGTGTCGCTTAGCTTAGTCACACAGCGACCTTGGCCGCGGAACTGAATCCAAAACCAAAACACAAAACACAAAAATTTTCCAGTGCACATCACTAATTCACATACATGAACCTGTTTACAACATTTCTGAGCTCAGCAGAAAGGGTTATAGTGAAATAATTAGTTAAATCCTTAAGGCTGTTTTATGTGAACCAATTGTTATGACATTTGATGTGCATTGGTTACCTGTTATGTATTATCCTTTTATGTATCCACATAACCTTGAACTTTATGCTATTACATTTCTACTGGCTTAAGGTGAAGTAATAGACATTACAATCCGGATTGGTGTAAGTGAATGGCTGTACAGTATTCTGTGACCCACACAACATCCTACCTTAGGACAGGGGGTATAGACCCACGCAACTTTACATTTTCCAAGAGGCTGCTCTTCTCTGCAGCTGCCGGGTGAACACAGAGAAGGTGAGGACTGCTTTTTTACATTTTCCCTTCCACTGCTAATCTCTGCAGCAGGGTGATGGGGAGCCGCTGGATTGCCCGATCAGCAGTGATTGGCTGCATGGCAGGCACTCAGGGAGAGACCCAGGAAGCAGAGGGACTGGGAGTTCCCTCTGAGAGTGGCAGCTGCTGGAAGATTATCTTTCAGCAGCCACACAGTGTTTCTGACTGGTCGCAACAGATGCAACCATGTCATGGAAAACCCAGTCTGTTGTGGTGGCATCTGATGCTCCATGCCAGGAAAGTGGTTAAAGATATATTTAAAATATATATACTGGTTCTCAATGTCATTAATTTTCATGTTCCCCATAAATCAACTTTATATGGACTAGCAAACTATATTGGACAAAAAGAAATCACTCCACCAAATAACCCCAAATTTCAATGTGGTAGATAATGACCATTTGCCCCACTGAATATAGTACCCCTTTCACATCTCCAATGCCGGATCCTACCCAGGAATTGGAAACGGGTCCTTCCCAGGTGGGATCCAGCATTGGAGACTATCTGCTGGCTTCCCGACATGGCAAACTGCCGGGTCGGTTACCATAGCGGCCAGGGGCGGAGCCGGCACTGGGAGATGAGCTCATCTCTGCACCGCCTCTCCCTATCTAGTAAACGGGTCCCGGGTTGCCTCAACCCGAGAATCTGTTTACGCTGCCACTGACCCAGTATTCAACCCAGGAATAACAGTGCTTTATTCCTGGGTTGAATTACCGGGTCAGGCGACCCGAGAATTCGGACATGGTCCTTTCACACCACACACTGACCCGTGTCGACCGGGCAATATGCCGTCGATACCGGGTTATTTGTGCAATGTGAAAGGTGTATTCGGAGTGTACTGGATAAATCACAGCTATTGGGTGGTATATATTATGAAAACCTACAATAAGATTTGCATTGGTATCTGCAGTATCATATGGAACTCCTAAATCCTTGTTTTGTTTTTAAACTCAAGGTGGGTACACACTAGGCTATGTGCTCTATGAGCGACGTCGCCTAATGTGTTCCCTTCCCTGCCGGGACGGTTGGCGGCAGTGCGTACCCACCGAGCGATATGACAACGATATCGCTCAGTGACGTCACGCTGCAGCCGGGCCGTGCATGCAGCTCTTGGACGATAGTCCGAATTGAGCTGCATGCATGGCTGACAGTGAGGGTCAATAACGCTAAGATTTAGCCACTAAGTAGATAGTCCTTGCAAAAATTATTTTAGAGTTTATCTGACAAATAATTACACATACTGTAAATACACAGGGCACAGTGCACATTCCTTTGAGCTTCATCATTGAGGTGCAGCTGACCAGTACAAAATGTGTTCTATTAAAGCATAAGACATGGATTGATCTCCATCATCAAATAGAGCACACATCAGTGTAAAAATGACTCTGTGTCAATCTTGAAATAAGATACACCTCTAATAATGTACATACAGGGGTGTGGCGAGGGTGGCTCCGATGGAGCACGAGCACCGGGCTTGGAAAAGTTTGAGAGCGCGCTGCCGTCTGACTCTTCCCTCTCTTCACCCACTAAACCTCATGCCACTTTACAGACAGTCACAGGGCTCACACATGCAGCTGCAGCTGCTCCTACCTCTTTAACTCTTTATTTGTATCACTCTTGCGATGCCCTGGGGTTGTCTGGCTGGGTGGCTCTGGGGTGTCCTGCCCCCCTGACCTGAACCCCTATAGTTAGTGTTAGGGACTTACCCAATGAGAGGGTACCTTTATGCGGTGGGTAAGCTCATAGCCCTGGCCAGGAATATGCTAAGTGCCTCTGGTTATTACAGGTTGAGCTAGTGTGAGACAGTGCACCTGCTACTTTTTCCCTCTGTACATTGTATTAAGTCTCAAGCAGAGTAGAACCTCATTACATAATTAAGGTGTGCAAATTAGGGCCCTCTTCCCCCAGTAGCAAAAGAAGCAGAGGGGCGCACACTGACTCAGACTCAGAGACTAGGTGGGGAACAGGGCAGGTCAGAGGCCACAGCAGGAGACACTGACAGCTAGCACATGCTAGATCTCTGCCGCCCTCTTTACATGTCTCATAGTCTGCTTGTACTGTGAAGCAGAGTTAAGTCTGTCCTGCTACACCACTCTCTGCAGCACCTCTTTCTGCCCCAGCTGCTGCAGCAGCACCTCTCTCTATGTCCCGGCTGCTGCAGCATCAATCCCTGCCATGACTGTTGCAGCACCGCTCTCTGCCCCGGCTGCTACAGCACCTCTCTGTGTTGTGTAACAAGTATAAGGGGCTCTACTGTGTTGTGTAACGTGTAAAAGGGGCTCTACTGTGTGACGTAATGTGTGTAAGAGGCTCTACTGTGTGGCTTAAAGTGTATAAGAGGGGTACTACTGTGTGGTGTAATGTGAATAACAGACACTACTGTGCGGTGTAATGTGAATATCAGATAAAACTGTGCTGTGTAATCTCAAATGGTACTATTCTGTGGCCACGCCCCTTCCACATGAAGCCACACTCTTATATTTTTAGGTGTCCCTACGTTAATCATAAGGGCGCCAAAGGAAACTTTCACCCTGAGCACCACAAAGTCTAGAACTGGCCCTGCCACCAATTTAACCAATTTTTTATATTTCTTCTTTTCAAATGTAACATTCACCCAATTTAGTAGAGGGGAGGGGGTGCCGAAACATACCCTTGCTCCGGGCACCATGGCACCTGGCTACACCTCTGTGTACATATCCAAACCTTATCTAATTTTAATGTTCTTGTTATACAAAATTAATTGTGATTTTGCTAGTGTTCTAAACTAGGGGCACTGATGCGCAAACTCTGTATTTAGCAAGATGGTCTGATCGCTGCTGTGCGAAAATGCACAGCAGCGATCAGATCTGAATTACCCGCTTAGTTCCCAAACCCCTGCTCTTTGGCTGAGACCCAGGTGCATAAATTAAAGTCCAAAAGACCACCAAGAGGATTTCTCACTGTGTCTCGGCTCCTTTACGTTTTTGTAAGTGAGGTGCATAGAGGGTCTGATTCAGATGTGGTTGTTATTGCTTCTGCTGTTGCTATCTTTTGCCATATGCAATTGCGATTATATGCTAATATGGACAGAAGCTAACCTGAGCATAGGGATGCCCACTGCTATTGCATCATTTCCGTCCGACAGTGTATAAATGCTGATACATCGGTACTATCGCCGCAAATCGGAAAATGTTGCAAATTCAGAGTGCCTCCGTAGACACGCAGGCTGAGTTGCTCTCCAGCAATGCAGAGGGCTCTCCAGTAGCAAGTAAGAAACTGCCAATTTATGCACACCCACAAAACGCCGCCAATTTATGACCACCTCCCGAACGCTGTCTTCCTGTCACTCAATTTGCGAATAAATCCTTGGTGTGACAGCAATTGCTATTCACTTGCTGCACGTGCGCAGTGTTGCTCAGACGCATGCGCAGGAAGAAAATATTGTCAGATTTGCGTACAATAGCAGCTTTGTGACCGCATTTGTATTAGGCCCACTGTCTGAACATGAAAATAATACATCATGTGTTTCCTTTCAGGCACTGGAAGAATTCTAAAGACAGGTGGAGGCAGGCAGCTTGATTGAAACCATCAGGGGACTTGCTGGATGTTCACTTACTGTATGTTACTTTGTTTTTTTCTTACAATGGGGGTCATTTCCGAGTTGTTCGCTCGTTGCCGATTTTCGCAACAGAGCGATTAAGGCAAAAATGCTCATGCGCTAAGTATTTTAGCACAAAACTTAGTAGATTTACTCACGTCCGAATGAAGGATTTTCATCGTTGAAGTGATTGGAGTGTGATTGACAGGAAGTGGGTGTTTCTGGGCGGAAACTGAACGTTTTCTAGGAGTGTGCGGAAAAACGCAGGCGTGCCAGGATAAAACGTGGGAGTGTCTGGAGAAACGGGGGAGTGGCTGGCCGAACGCAGGGCGTGTTTGTGATGTCAAACCAAGAACGAAACGGGCTGAGCTGATTGCAGTGTAGGAGTAAGTCTCGAGCTACTCAGAAACTGCTAAGAATTATTTATTCGCAATTCTACTAATCTTTCGTTCACTATTCTGCTAAACTAATGGGCCCTACACACTGGCCGACCCGCCGCCGAGCTGCCCGACGGCGGATACGGCCGACGAGCGACCCGGCGGCGGGGGGGGCAGTGACGGGGGGAGTGAAGTTTCTTCACTCCCCCCGTCACGCGGCTCCATTGAAGTGCAGGCAAATATGGACGAGATCGTCCATATTGGCCTGCATGCACAGCCGACGGGGGACCAGCGGTGAACGAGCGCGGGACCGCGCATCGTTCATCGCTGGAGCCTCCACACTGAAAGATATGAACGAGTTCTCGTTCATTTATGAACGAGATCGTTCATATCTTTCAAACAAATCGGCCAGTGTGTAGGGCCTATAAGATACACTCCCAGAGGGCGGCGGCCTAGCGTGTGCAATGCTGATAAAAGCAGCTAGCGAGCGAACAACTCGGAATGAGGGTCAATGTTATTGACAAAACACTCCACACAATGGCTCCTTCATTACCTCTTTCCTATGACTAAGTGAAATCCTTGTGTTTTCAATACAAAGAATCCAAATCAGAGTTAATGAAACCGAGTATTCTGAGCACTGCTATTGTGTAATATCACACACTTTATTGTACATGTTCAAACACTTATTGCTGCTGATAATACTAGAAAAATCCAATACAAAATATCAAAGCAGCCAAAACGGCAATAACTGTTTTCAAGCCCATAGCTCTTAGGCTTTCATGATTGTCTTTAGTTGATAAATTGATTTTAAATTAACAACTGTTTATATATGTACTTTACAGTGTTTGTTTGTTTTTTTTGCTTTGCATAACATACATTGCACGTTCAGTCCATTAGTTTTATCATAAAAAACAGACTAGAATGTGTCTTATAGTGATGCTGAAACTCATGCTGCATTTGGCTATTGCTTTAGAATATTATAATAGTCTTTTTGTGTTTGGTCTGGGAGTGATGAGGAGGAGATGAAGAAGAGAAATAAGAAAAGCAAGGGTAATGGGATAGAAATTTCCCCCTGAAGGCTTTTCATCGCCATGCACACAGGTATGATTGCCAATGAGCTCAGGTGCATTAAAAATGCTAGTAAAATACATGCAGTTAATGCCGGTGGGCACCAGTATGTACAATGGGTTCTTCAGGATTAAAGGCATGCTTTTATTATCTATTAAATATGCCAGGAGTTACTTCTAATTATTTTTACATATACGTGCACTTCTCTTATCTCTGCATCAGCTTTCCATTCATCCTGCAGTAATATTTGTCAAAACTCCTTTGCTTGTGTTGCACCAATTTGCATTCTGTCTTCATGATATATAGTAAGAGCAGATAGTGTGTAGTGTCTTCTCATTTTATCTGTATCCAATAATGCAGTTAATGGTTCCTAAACCTTCAGCTCTTCCATAGACTTATTCTGAAGAATCTTGTTTACTGATATTATTACAACAAACCTTGGGGTTTTTTCAAAAGAAGTAAAGACTTATTTCCAGTTTAAAGCATGTTATATATGGGGTGAGGCAAAAAAAAAAAAAAATTCCCAGATTTTAAAGGTTAACAATAAAAGGCATGGTAAATGCAATTCAAAATGTTAGTACATAATCTAAAAGTACATTGAATATAGATGATTTTCAATTGGTTTTGAATATGATATCGTAAGTACTTAGTGTCGGACTATGGCATGAAGGGCCCACCGTGGGAATGCAGTGGTAGGGGCCCATGCTTAGGGGAGTGGCCGGTCTCCAGAGGGGGTGTGGCCAGGTGCCACATTGGTTTGCCTAACCATTAGAGAGTGCATGGGCTGGGCCCTTGCTAGTGCATGCATGATAATGTTCCAGGATAATAATAGCAAAGCACTGTAGAGACTGCACCATAGTCCTGTGCAGTATAAGGTAACATGTATAATTCAAGTGCACAGTCTTGAGCCTGTTCCCTTGAGGAGGAGCGCGGGGTAAGGGGGCGGGGGCACCGGGGCTTTCCCCTGTGGGCCAGACCAGCCCTGATTGCAGCCTTAAGTTCATTTATGGTTCTTGGTCGATGTTTGTAGACCTCAGCTTTCAGGTGGCCCTGTTGACTGTGTAGAGGCCTTTTGTGAAGCTTATGAAAATTGTTTTTAGTCCAGTAAAGTTCTGCGTGTCAATGTAGCCAGACAAATGATAGTAATCTTTGTCTAGAAAATGCAGTGATAACACCGGAAATGACCCGTCAAGTGATTCGAAACTTCAGAACAAATGTGTATCACGAATGAAGGCCACCATCTGGATTATATCATATTCAAAACCAATTGAAAATATGCTGTATTTCATTGCCGCTTAGATTATGTACTAATTTTTTGAATAGCATTTACTGTACCACACCTTTTTTGTTAACCTGGAATTTTTTTTTGTTTGCAATTTGTATTGCTAGGAAACAGAACTAATTTCTATTAATTAATGAAAAGCCATTGCGGGAAATTCTGAAGTGGAGACTATTTTAGTGCAGAAAGATCCTCTATGGCAAAAAAATGTATTTGCATCCCTAGCATTGCAATATGTTGTTTTCCACGTACCATACAAAGTGACTTGCTGTTTTTGCTTTGCTCCCAACTCGGGAAATTTATTAAAGCTTCTAAAACAGAGAATTGGTGATGTTACCCATACAGTAGCATCCAATCAGATACTGTCTATTATTTTGTAAAAGGCAATAGAGAAATGATAGAGAGCATCTGATTGGTTGCTAAGGGCAACATCACCAATTAGAAGCTTTAGTAAATTTACCCCTCAAAATCAGCCTGAGTGTAAGTGAGATTCCATGTTCAGCTTTTATTGTTTGTGTCTTTCTAATTCTCATGTGGTGTGAATGTTTATTCTATACTCTGAAGGTCCATTTACAATAGTTGCAATCGTGACTGGCCCTTTCTTGGAAATTGAAAACTGTGATTGCTTATATTTGTTATTGTGGGTACAGTACTATCTTCAAGAACCAAAAAACATGTTGATTATATTTCTTGCTTAGGGATCTCAAAAATGAAATATATATTGTCCTCATCATATCTGCAACACACACTTGTGAAGAATTCAGAATGATAGTAATTCAAATATTGAAAGAAGTTTTTAGATCATTGCCATTGTAGCAGAAGAATTGAAATAAATAAAAAAGATGATATTTTTATTTAAAAAAAAAAGTATTTTAACTGTATAAATATGGAGGAAGAAAATGAGTTTTGTGGTAGGAATGCATGCTTCATCATATGCTGGAGAAATTAGTTGGCTCTTAGTCTGCACACCTGGCAAGCTCACCACTGAGGGCCAGCATCTACAAATCAGCTGGGCCCCAAAAACTATCTGGACTAGCTTGATTATTTGCCCCCTTATCTGCCTGCTTGACACTGCTTTTCCCACTTTGGCATCCCGTGTAATTAATGTTGTTACTCTTGCCTAGAACTGCCACACTAGAGCACTAGATGCCTCCCTGTGGCTTGCTCTTTCCTGCAATCAGGCATATGGTTCTTTCTCCACAACTTCAGTCCCAGGAAATGATGGCTGCTGCCTTGACCCTACATACAAATCTCTGGCTTGCCTCTCCAACTCTTTGCTCCTCGAAGCCTACTCCAGCCTTCTGGTGCTGTTACCTGTGTTTCCCTCTTTTTCCTTTGCGTTCCTAGTAGTCAATCCCCCATCCTCTTGGCATGCTGCCTGTCCGAGTGACTTGGCTGATTTTCCTACATCCTGCTTCAACTTGCATTTAAGGCCTTCAGCAGAGTAACAGCGCTGGCTCCCAGTACAAGAAAGGGCAGGAAGCTAACAAATTTTGATTCTCAATTGATTCTCCTCTTTCCTATCTAATAAGGACCAGGACATTCAGCACCAACATGGTAAACCATTTGAGACTCTGCTCCATCTAGAACCCTGCACTGTCATGACTTCATCTAATTTCCTGCACCATCCTGGCTTCAGGATATTCTTACCTCAATCCCAATATGCCTATACTGCAATTACTCCTCTACCCTATGTATTATTCCTGTCCATTCTCCGTTGCACCCTTTTGTGTTTCCCCAAGGTCTATCATTTCCCCACATACAGTATTATGTATCCCACCCATTGTAACCTATATAGTGGGCCCAAAATGGCTGCCTTGCTTAGGTCTAGGTCTTTTACAGAGGCAAGTGGATCAAATAAATCTATTGGTTAACCTGTATTTCATATGTGATATTTTGTCTTTTCCCACAAAGTGTATCAGTATTAATTTGATAATATCTCCATGTATCACTTATCCTGCCCATTGTAACCTTTGTATTGTATCCAAGGCAGCTGCACCACTAAGTACTTTGTAAGTAGTATTAATATTCTATGTAATTTATAATCTTAATTGTATCTTGGTGTTTTTCTATTTTTCTATTTCATACTTTGTATCTCCCCAAAATATGATCATATCTCCATGTATTGCTTGGCTGCCTCACTTGGTAGCTTTGTGAGCAGAATGGACAACCAATGAAATTTATGATTTGGTTATGTATCTTGCATTTTGTACTTCATATTTTAAAATTTGCTTTACACCCAGACAGTGTTGTAATGTATCTAGGTATCTAGGGGTGTCACAAACTAAAGGATGGATTATAGATGCAAACCCATTGTGAGGAATTGAGGTCTGTGACAATTAATATAGCTATGCCTCATTTCCCATGTCAAATATGTACTTTTTATACCCATACCCATAAATATCCAATTCATCTGTTTGTTCATTCTCCATAAAATGTTCATTGCTGCTCACCCAATACTGTGTTTAAATCAACCTAAATATTGTTAATATATCCAATTGTGTTTTGTTATCTGTTACCCTTTAGATAATGTATTTGTTAGACCTAGTTTCCTATTGTTTTCATACACCACAGTGGACACTCAAAGGTTGAGTCATATAAGGTACCATTGTCCATTTTTGTCTACTCCCTATTGTCCAAAAGTGAGCTGACCAGACAGGGTGGCTCTCTGACTGATGTAATTACCTTGATTAGAATATGTATTGTATTCCAATGCTATAAGATCCTAAGACACAGAGGCCACCCCCCCCCCCCCCCCCCAGCAATATGAAGCTTCTGGAGGTATAAGTAGAGCTACCCAGAGAGCTGAAGGGAGATTCTTCGATCCCAGGCTAAGAAATAATGTTCTGCCAGGGATCTGCTTGGGGACCCATTATATTGAATTTATCTGGGACTCTGTGTTTCTAGAAGAGACTCTCTGCTCCCAGACTAAGAAGTAATGTTCTGTCCGGAGCTTGTGGTGGGAATTGTCAGGTGAAATTGGATTACAGAAGTGTGCTGAACTGTGTTATAACCTATTCTGTCAATAAACCAATAAACCCCGGATGGTTTTTCGTCTACTACCAAGCTTGAGTGATTTGGAACCCGGTATCTTCACACCCATACTGTGGGATTGGTGGAGATCGTGAAAAGAGGTGTGGAATCTAACATGCCAGGGACCCCTGCATGGATGTTTGGACTTAAACTCGACACTCCAGTCGGGGAGCTCAGTCTGGGTTTCCAGGTACAGGGGCTGGTATGCACTGGAGCAGTCACTGGAATATGCTGAATGGTGGGCAGACACTGGAACTGCAGACTGAAGAGAAGCCGATTGGTGAAACACAGAGTGAAGCACGGAGAGACGGGTACCAGAAAAACAGGAACCAGGAATGGAGCTTGGATTACAGAAATCCAGGACAACACTGGGAACAGGAACCAGGAATGTAGTTTCACGAAGAACACAAGTAGCACAAAGGCTGACATTGGAGTATGGATTGGGAGCATATACTCTGGCACAATAGAACACTCAGGGACTTCCTTTTAAAGGTGGATAATATGGTCATTATTGCGTGGCATGCATGTCCCTGGGCACGCCCGGCAAAGTGAAGAACTTCCCAATATTTCAAAAGTAGGTTACTACAAAAACAACATAGAGGTTGCCTATTCATACAAATAAATTAAACACATATTTCGGACCATAAGACGCACATATTTTTCGGACCATAAGACGCACCTGACCATAAGACGCACCTAGTTTTTAGAGGAGGAAAACAGGAAAAAAAATATTCTGAACCAAATAGTGTAATATAAGATTTTTCTGGGACAGAGTGTGACAGAGGCAGCCACACAAGCACAGCCATAGTCACAGTACAGAGCAGCTTTTTAAGGTAGATGAGAACCTTTTTACCTCACAACATACAGTATAAGGAACTTAAAAAAAAATCCCCATTCATTATAAATTGAAGCAGCAGAAATATTGCTCATCATGGCTCTTCACTTACTACCACTAATATACCAATACTGTATGGTAGTATATGGGTACCTTATTACGGCAAATATTACGCTGCCCAAAGCACTCTGAGGAAGAAGGAGGTGAGGGGGGGGGAGTCACTTTATTGTGGCAAATATTATACATGTACTGTGTATACAAGGTTCCCCGCACCCAGCCTGTCAGTTTACGCTGCCCGAGGACTCGGAGGAGGTGAGGGGAGGGAGCGGGGGAGTCACGTGATGCCGGCGCTCTGCTGCCGCGCTCTCAGATGCCGGGCTCTGAGATGACGGCAAAGCAGCAGCAGCAGGACTCGGAGGAGGTGAGGGGAGGGAGCGGGGGAGTCACGTGATGCCGGCGCTCTGCTGCCGCGCTCTCAGATGACGGCAAAGCAGCAGCAGCAGACAAGACCCGCCGCTACCCGCACTCGATAACTGCTGCCTCTCCCACCCAGTGCGCTCCCACCCAGCGCATTGAGAGCGCTCCATAAGGTTTTTATTGCTCTGCATATGTATTATTCGGACCATAAGACGCATGTACTTTCCCCCCCACATTTTTGGGGAGAAAAAGTGCGTCTTATGGTCCGAAAAATACGGTAACTGTGCAGAAAACATCTAATAGCTTGGCAATATGTATCTAATATGCTGAACATGCTTATTTTTACATGTATTATTTGCCTCACATGTTCAATTAATTAACATAAATTCATCATTATGAAAAAATGATTTAACACAAAATACAATACTCTAGAAATACTTTTAAATACAAAGAGTCTGAAAAGGAATGAAGGTTACTCCAGATATATTAAATAAACACATATAGGGAGAGAGCCTATCCCTGCAATGTGTAAAAGTAAAGTGATTACTAATGCGATCACTTTATGGTTTGAGGGCTAACCCTGCTACTGCATGCCTGCGAGATGTATAGTTTTGCGTTTCCTTCACACCACCTCCCAGACACTTCACCATAATGCCAATTACTTTGCCTCTCCTGTTCTTATTTGCAGCTCTCCTGCTTGCAACAGAGTATTTGTATGTTCACTTAGGGCACCACATGCGCTGTGGGAGTTTCCATGTAATTGCACACATAGTCATTACGTGTGGTTTGCATGTACCTCTGACTCAGGCCTAGTTAGCAAAGGAGGAGGTCGAGCCAGGTGCCAAGGGCCATAATTAGTCAGGTGGGCAGAACAGTGGCCATCACCAGAAGTTGAAATTAAACTAAAAGGAGGAGGGCATAGCAGCCTCTGGTCAGTCCAGCTGTGTAATGTAAATGCTAATTGATCAATTAATGTAATAAAAAGTGATGGTTCTTATGGTAACCCCCTGCTTGACCTGAACCCCTATCAAGTGACATCCTGGCCAATCTCTGTTATGACCCTACACCCAGCTGCATACCTCCTAACTTTTCAGAACCTTCAAGTGGGACTCTCGGCATGGACTCAGATGGGAGGGGTGTGGCCTTGGACAAGTGGGCATGGCCCTGCGTCACTGACCCATTTCTCTGCATTTTTGGGGTGTGCCCAGTTTTTCTTGAGCAGCTGGGTAGTCCCCTGATCGCTTCCATGTACTGAATAGATGCCACGTGCACAGCATCTATTCAGAGATCAGCGGGTGATAAAAGGATCTCCCAACTGCCAGCCCATCCTCCCCCCCACCCCGCACACGGAACACTGCTGTCCACGGGTGGGACAGTGTCCGAATAGCAGGACTGTCCTACTGGAATTGGGACATTTGAGAGGTATGTAGCTGTAACCATTGCAGTGTGCCCAAAATTGCTGTCTCCTTTGTAATTCTGTTTCCTGCTAATTAAAACATTTTAAGTCCTAATGAAGAAAAATGCTATAGAAACATAATTATTATTATTATTATTATTATTATTATCATTACTACTATTATTATGTAAGCATCATACTGTAAATATATTTCTGCATTGTGAATGTAAACAGTATTTAAAATATATGTATACTGTTTCTCAATATCTTATTTTATAAGACACTTATCTTTATGTTCCCTATATCAGGGCCGTAACTAGGTGTGTACAGAGTGGGCACCGTTCAAAGTGCTGCAGGGTAGGGGGTGCTGTTGGCAGCACTTGTCAATTATCTGTTTTAATTACTTTCACTTGCAGTTTCCCCACTTTTTGAAGCCCAGCATCTCCTGACCACACCTGTCTCCTTCCCCAACCCTTCTGTCGCTAATACCTATACAACATTCATGAACTCATCTTGAGATTTCTTTGTTATTCAGTCATACTGTCCTTTATTACATTTCAAGATGCTGACATAATCGGGATTCAAATCCATTGCCTGTGGCATTGCTGTCAGACAATCTATTCATTGAGCTATATGCCCTTGCATAGAAAGGTAGATCATTCTAAGCTAGATAATTCTAACTATTTGAAGTTTACCTTGTACTTTGTGAAAAATATTATCAGAACTGTGGCTGAGCAGATCTATGTAGTGTGTGGCTGCAAGAGATACACTACATAGATCTGCTCAATTGCAATGCTGATTATTTTAATACAAAGTACCAGGAGCTTCATATAATGTTCATAGTTTTTTATGTAGGATCAAATAGCTAAATGTGTAGGGTGTTTGATTAGAATTCAGCAGGATATAGATTTAAATCTTGGTTACGGCAGTGTATTGAAATGTGCTCTTTAACCACTTGCCTGGCATGGTTGCATCAGATGTGACCATACCAGAAAGTGTCTTGTCTGACCTGGTCGCACAGGATGCGACCAGTCACATAGAGAGTGTTTGCAGCGGCAGTGAAGAGAAACTTCCCTCCACTGCTGCTGTTAGAGGAACCGTTACGTCCCTCTTCCTCCCTGCACCCTCCCCCAGTGTTTGCCATGCTGCCGATCACAGCTTACCGGTCAGTATGGCAGAACACCCCACCCAGCGGCTGCAAACAATAGCAGCCGCTAGGAAGTGTAAATTAACCCCCCCCAAGCACCCCTGTGTACCTGGTGGCTGTCCCGGCTTTCAAAATGAAAGACAAAATGTTTCTGATGGTCGCAATGTTCCGATGTTGGTGACCGATGTTCCGATGTTTGGGGTGACGATCAATATATATATCTTCTTGTCTTTGTACAAGATGTAACATATAGGGCCAAATGTAATAGAGTGAGAGTTTCAAAAAGTGAGAGATTTGGTAAGGTTTTGCAGGTTTTTTTTTTAAGTGGCAATCATTTACACAGCAAGATCAACTTTGTTTTGCAGTGTAAATGATTGCCACTTTAAAAAAAAACTGAAAAACCTTACCAAATCTCTCACTTTCTGAAACTCTCACTCTATTACATTTGGCCCAGAGCCTTCACTTGTAGGGCCCTTGACACACACACACGCACACACACACACACACACACACACACACACACACACACACACACACACACACTCACTCCAAAAGATAGTTGTCAAAGATGAAACAGGACTCAATAAGTAAAATGCAGATGTAGCATATTGCTATTCTTCTTCATAATAATAACAACAATAATAATGATATTATTATTATTATTATTATTATTATTATTATTATTATTATTATTATTATTATGTTGTTGAAATAACTTATGTCATGTTTATCTGAACTTTTGCTAAATTGATATCTTGTAAATTGGATTATTTTACTACTTGCTTTAGGGGTTGGATACCTGGAGGTCATGGCTGCTTAAGGTGAGACTAGTTAACATTGCAAAATACCATCAGAGTGCCAACTATTTTCTCCATTATGTTTTTTTGTGGGAATCTGTGTTTGACATGTATTATTTTTTATTATTGACAGCAAAATTCATGTTACAGAAATGCCTGAATTGTTTGTCTGGAAGGTGGAATAACAATTCTGCATTATTAATATAGTGAATTATATTTTCCTTACCACTTCACTTTACTAGCAACTATGCATAACAAAAATCAAGTTATTGAGTGCTATGATGGATATTTAAAATGTCATCTACAAAGAAAAAGATTTAGAGTTACAGAATGCAAAGACATGTAGCCTGATTCAGAGTTCTACACTAATGCATTCACAGCTGCGATCCTGTCTCAGCCTCCAGGATTGGTACTGAGATGCCCAAAGGCTGATTCGCAGATCCAATAATCTGCGTACAAACATGCATCAGTTGCAGATCATTGGATTGTCAGGATCTGAGTAACTTTAAAGTTGCACAAATTACTGCAGGCACTGAGACGATGGTGCCATATTATCAGCATATGGGACCACAGGCAAGGGCTGAGACATACCCACAAAACTGTTATGACATGTTCTTTCTCAGTTACCTCCCACAAATGGTTCCTGCCAGTCAATCCCTTTGTGAATAAATCCTGTCTGCAACCGCCATCGCTAGTAAATCACTGGATATGCGCAGTCTGAGCATGATGCATGTGCAGTCAGGAAATAATCTCTGTACATCTCTGTAAATATTGGCATTACGTGCACCTTTTAATCCTGCCCATTGTGCATTCACATTTACCCTAACTTTTACTGCAGCTCTTTTTAAAAGTTACATATCTACTCTTCACCATAAACAAAAATAAAATTGTATGTCATGTAGCCATTATACTGAAGGATACTGAGATGGGTCACAAATCTAGAATTGCAATGTACAGTAGATTACTAACAATATAGGATATAACTTCAGATTTCCAGAATTCTCTTTCTTTTTGTAAAGCAAGACAAAGAAGACTAACTTTTCTCATAATCATTTTTGTAAAATCTAGGGCCGTAACTAGGTGTGTGCGGGAGGGGCACCACACATAGAGCTGAAGGGTTGGCGGCACATGTCAATTATCTGTTTTATTTACTTTCACTTGCAGCTTCCCCACTTTTTGAAGCCTAGCATCTCCTGACCGCCCATGTCTCCTTCCCTGACCCCTTCTGTCACTAATACCTATACAACCATTCATAAACTCAACTTGAGATTTCTTTGTTTTTTAGTCATACTGTACTTTATTACATTTCAAGATGCTGACATACCCAGGGATTTTAACACATTGCCTCTGGCATTGCAGTCAGACAATCTATTCATTAAGCTATATGCCCTTGCAGAGAAAGTTAGATAATTCGAAGCTAGAGAATTCTAGCTATTTGAAGCTTACCTTGTACTTTGTGAAGCGGTAATCAGCATTGCGGCTGGGCAGATTTATGTAATGTGCTGCTGCAAAAGATTGGATGTGTGCAGAGCTGGCGCTTCCATCAGGCAGCTTTAGGCAGCTGCCTATGGGCGCCGGGACCTGAGGGGGGCGGCCCACTGAGACTGCCTAGTAGAAAAATTAAGGATATCTCTGAAAGAGAGACACCCTTGTTTTTAGATTAGGGGTCGGCGGGCATAGGAGCAGCGCATGTGTCATCAGCTAAACAGGGAGTCAGGCACAGGTGACTCCCAGTCCTAGAGATCGGCGCCACTGCCAGCAAGAGAGGATGTAGAGCTGACAGGCAGGTGCCAGGTACAGAGGAGGACAGTGCATTACCTGCCGCCATAACTTCCAGGTTCCCTGCAGGCGTCTAAGCGGCATTGCGCTTGCACAGAAGCTGCAACTGTACCTGGCCAGCGCTTTTAGCTGCATGTACTGAATTCTTGGCAGCAAGGACGGCCGGACAAACAGCGCTTGACCTGAGCCGCCCCCACAGCACAGTATAGTCGCCGGGCAGAGGAGGAGAAACGAATCTGAGGTGAGGTAAGAATCTTCCCTCAGCATACACAACACTGAACTGTCAATGCAGTGGGGGATCTTGTATCCCCCCGATGCTCTCCTCCTCCACGATGTTCCCAGGTGAGGTCCTGTGTCCCAGCTCCCCCTCTGATGTCCCTAGGTCCAATGTACCTCT
Source organism: Pseudophryne corroboree (assembly GCF_028390025.1). Taxonomy (NCBI): domain Eukaryota; kingdom Metazoa; phylum Chordata; class Amphibia; order Anura; family Myobatrachidae; genus Pseudophryne; species Pseudophryne corroboree. The sequence continues at coordinate 295,406,658 of NC_086450.1, read as the reverse complement.
TCCCCCCTGATGTCCCTAGGTCCTATGTACCTCTCCCCCCCTGATTTCCCTAGGTGGTATGTACCTCTCCCCCCTCTGATTTCCCTAGGTCCTATGTACCTCTCCCTCCCCCCCTGATTTCCATAGGTCCTATGTACCTCTCCCTCCCTCCCTGATGTCCCTAGGTCCTATGTACCCCCCCGATATCCCTAAGTTCTATGTACCTCTCCCACCCCCAACCCCCCACCCCCGATGTCCCTAGGTTCTATGTACCTCTTCCCCCGCCCCCTGATGTCTGTAGGTCCTATGTACCTCTCCCCCCCCGATGTCCCTAGGTCCCATGTCCCTCCTCACCCATCCTCGTCTTGCCCAATGTCCTGTGTCACCCTTTCCCCCTCGTGTACTGTACATGTCCTGTGTCACCTCCCCCCATGTCCTCAGTTCCTGTGTCCCTCCTCTCCCTCTCTCCACCCTCATGTGCCCAGGTACTGTCACATTCTCCCCCTCATGTGTAAATGTCCTGTGTCACCTCCCCATGTCCCCAGGTCATGTGTCCCACCTCCCCCCGATGACCCTAGGTCCTATGTCCCTACTTCCCTTTTCCCCCATCTTGTGCCCATGTCCTGTGTCAACCCCTCCCACTCATGTTCTCAGGTACTGTCACCCCTTCCCTCTAATGTGTCCGGGGCTTGTGTCACCCCCCCTCCCCCATATCCTGTGTCACCCCCCCCATGTCCCCAGGTCCTGTGTCCCTCCTATCCCTCTCTCCACCCTCATGTCCAAGGTCCTGTGTCATCTCCTGCACCTCATGTGTACTGTATTTGTCCTGTGTCACCTCCCCCTATGTCCCAAGGTTCTGTGTCCCCCCTCTCCTTCATGTGCCCAAGTCCTGTGTCACCCCCCAGGTCCTGTGTCACACCCCCTCATATCCTTAGGTTCTGTGTCCCTCCATCCCCTTCTACCCACCTCATGTCCCCATGTCACCCCTCATGTGCCCATGTCCTGTATCACAGCTTCACCGGGCTCCTCCATCCCTTCAGGGGGGCAGAAAGCTCAAATTTTGCCTAGGGTGCTTAGAAACCTTGCACCGGCCCTGGATGTGTGGCTGCACACTACATAGATCTGCTCAATTACAGTACAATGCTGATTATTTTTTATACAAAGTAGCACTAGTTTCATATAGTGTTCATAGTTTTTATGCAGGATCAAATATGGAGGGGGTACAGCGCCACTTATGACGTGTCCTCTAGCAGCAGTATGGGTTATTAAAATTTGTCTATTGGATAGACACACCCTAAATTTAAGTGCGTCAGCTAACCTCTAAATGTGCAGAAATGGTAGGTTACTGTACAAATGGACCATATACCAAGTGAATAGAGGTATCAGCGACTGGTTGTGTCAGGTCTATAGCAAGAAAATATTGAGGTAATAGAAAAATAGGTTAAAAAGTAAATCAGATATCTGAAGTAAAATTATAATAAATTGTATTTAAATAAAAGTTGGACATATAAAAATGGGAGGACAAAGAGTTTACATGTAGATATTTAAAAAGATCCATACACTGCAAATACTGTATGTACATAAAAATTGAAAAATTATAAAAAATTATGAAATTTATAAGAAGATATAAGAAGCAGCAACAACATAAAATGGAATCTGGCGGTAGCTTATCTGTAATGCAAGAGGTCAATAGGGAATGGCCAACACGTTTTGTATCTGCAGACTTCATCAAGGGGTAATATTCTGCTGGGAATGGGCTCGTATTTATACCCCAAACACTTCTGAACCAGGTAGTGACATCACTTCCTGTTGGGGAATGGGATAAAGTGCTAAACGTGTAGTATTGCTGATATGCAGCCTACATATGTATATGGTGATTGAAAGGCTAATATGTACATGCAAACCAAGTGTTTGTTTACATAAAACACTGTTTAAAACAGTATTTTTGGAGCAGAGTTTGTCTAAGTGTGGCACTTCTGCCACACTTCCTGTGTCAGTGGAGGTGTCCTGGGCATGCTCAGTGCTCCTCACATCAGACTTCCTGTGATGCACTTCCTTTCTGTCACAGTCTGCCTAGACTCTAGTATGAGCAGCCATTTTCTTGTGAGGAGGATATTTTTGTGCATGATTGATGCTGGGAATCAGCTCCATATACATCGAAAAAACGGAAGAGAGAAAAAAAAGTTTTTTCAGTGTTAATTACTACTGCAAGTTTATTTGTATACATTTTCTTTAGTAGCTATATAATGGTCTTAAGCCCACAATTTGGATTTCTTTAGTCATATAAGCCACATGTTATTGTAGTAATGGGTGATATAGAAAGGACTAGTGGGGGTGGCTAATGGTTTATTTGTGCATTTATTATTAGTGCTGTGATAGTGCATGTGAGATGCAGTTTCATTTTATTTAAGGGTGATATATATTGCAATTAAAATTTTTATATGTGAGGGATATTAGTCAGTATATATCGTAATTTACGTGGGTGTGGTCTATGTCTTTTGGATATTGGTTGGATTAATAGTGACTATACTGTATGTGATCACATCAGTAAAAAAGTTATTATATATCTATGTGACTATTATTTATGCTATTATAGCTATTGCTATTAAAGTTATTTAAGTTATTATTCATACTACAGTACCTGATCTTCCCAGATGGTCCCCTTCCCTGGAATAGGCCAGGCTCCATACTACTTAGCTTCCACGATCGGACAAGATTGAGAGTTGCCAGTAACGTTGTGACTGTAGAAAGTTAATTTATAACTTTGCTGTAACAAGTGTTAGGCTGTTTTACGTGTGTCAATATTAAAAGGTGGTTATCGTGAAATCTATATAGTGGAAGACAGGAGTGGGCGGAAAGGGGGGAGCAGAGATAGAAAGCAGTGGAGGAGTTTGTTTCTGATGGACAGCACTTTTACAGAAATGGGGTAATCTCGTAGCTTTCCTTGAGGTCCATTGGATGCAAGGTCTTTAACTGGAATATCCAGTGCATTTCACGTCTGGATAGTTGATTGGCCAAGTTTCCTCCTCTTTCTCCTACTTTCACCAATTCGATGGCCTTAAAGGTCAAGTCATCGGGATTAGAGTTGTGTTGTAGGTTAAAGTGTCTTGAGACTGCATGGCTCTCTCTTATTCTTTATATTTTAGACACATTCTCGAATTCACATCTTAAGAGGTCTTTTGGTTTTTCCCATGTACTTCATCTCACATTTGCATTCCAAAAGGTATATGACCGAGGAAGTAGTACAGTTTATGAAATCTTTGATTTTGAAATCCTTATGTTCGCCAACGTCACAAAGACTGTTTGGATGTAGATATTTGCAGACGTTGCATCGTCCACACTTGTATGAACCTGTGCATTTTGGCATTGATGTGTTGTCTATTGTCCTTTCTCTCAGCATGCTTGGTGCTAGTATATCTTTAAGGTTTCTTGATTTCCCGAAGATGATTTCTGGCTTTGGAGGGAGTATGTCTTTGAGGACCGGATCCATGAGTAGGATGTCCCAGTGGTTCCTAAGTGACTTCTTTATCATGCTTTCATTGCGATTGTAGGTAGTTATAAATGCTATGGGGTCTTTCTCATTTTCCTTGGTCTTATATTTGAGTAGATTGGTCCTATCCAAGTTTTTAGTTTTCTCGATGGCTTCTTGCAGGATGCTGATTGGGTATTGCCTATCCTCAAACCTCTTCTTGTATATTTCCAGTTGTTCCTCACACTCTACCCTTTGACTGCAATTCCTTTTGATTCTGTGGAACTGGGAGTATGGTATGTTGTTTTTGCACCTTTTCTGATGGTTACTTTTTTAATGCAGGTAGCTCTCTGTGTCCACTTTTTTAATATAATTTCTGCTGCGGGGTACACTGGGCTCCACAAGGATAGACATTGGGGTGTAGAGTAGGATCTTGATCCGAGGCACCAACAGGCTCAAAAGCTTTGACTGTTCCCAGAATGCACAGCGCCGCCTCCTCTATAACCCCGCCTCCCTGCACAGGAGCTCAGTTTTGTAGTTGGTGCTTGCAGTAGCAGGCATGTCAACAGAGGCTGATCCAGGCAGTCTAAGAAAAGAGCTTTTTTTGAAGAAAAGAGTGAAGTCTACAAGGGCTGCAGCAGAGGTTAGATGTCAGGGACATTCTCTGCTGTGGCTCCATCTCTCCCACAGCGGCGCTGTAGACTTCCGCGCCCTGGTTGCCGGGTACACACAGCAGGAGGCTCCGGTTTTCTTCTTGGTCAGACACACACGGCTGGGGCTCTCCGGGATCGTGTGGACGCATTTCGGGAGGTGGTAAGTGGGTCCTGCTCGCGGGACCCGCGCTTTATCACGATCCGGCACAGCCAGTGGGAGGAGGGCCGCGTGCGCTGGCGTGGACACTGTGTCAGTACATGGACCCCACTAGGCCACCAGGACAAGGGCACAGGTCGGTTTCTCTCATAAACTGTTTCTCATGCAGCCCACAGTACCGGTGGTTAAGTCCAGCAGGGGGAAAGGCTTAGACCTGTAGTCCCTCCCCCAGCCCCAGGGCGCCATTTAGAGTAAATGTTCCCGCCCTGGGACTGCATATCTCTCTCTCTCTCTCTCACTCCCAGCAGTGTTTGGGCGCCATTACACTCAGCTACACTGTTTCTGGGACTGTTTGGGCAAATCCTCCTCTGTAAAGCCGCCTGCATGTCAGCTCTGTGCATCTTACAGGACACTTAAGTATTCTACATGTCTGTTGACAGTGCTAGTTAAGAAAGAGTTGTCACGATCCGGGTATCTGGACGCCATTTCTTACCCATCAGATGCCTCCTAAGGCTGGCTCAGCGCTCCAGGACCGGATCCCATCTGTTATCCTGATGTGTACATTCCTGTATCCTCTCCTGTCACTCTGGGACGCTGTCACAGTAAACGCCATATTACACCTGGCATGGCGTCTCCCGCGGCCTCCGCCGCCGTCCCTGAACTTCTGCATGCAGAGTGTCTGAGTGGCAATTACGTCAGCCGCGGCCTCCGCTGTGTCCGCGTGGTTGGATGTGCATCTGTCAGCCTGGCGCCTCCTGTCTCCGGTGGCCGGCGCCGCCATTACTGTTTTCATTACCACATGGATTACAAACCAAACTTCCCTCCAAGTGTCTGCATGGGCGCAGCCATCTTGGATTCTGTCAGCTGATCATTTCCACCAATCTGTTCTCAGTATTGATAATCTGCATAATTGCCTAGCCAATCCCTTCCTTGCTGCAGGTATAAATACACTGTGCCTGAGCAAGGAAGGCGTCAGTGCTTTGGTTGTCAAACCTAGTTCCTGTTTGTCTCTCTCCTGTGATTGTCTTCCAGGTTCCAGCTCCTGTCTCAAGACTTCCACCATAGAGACCCGCACCAGCATTCCACCTGCGGTGTAGCCTGACTCTCCAATCCATTGTGGATTCATCTGTTTCCAGCTACAACATTACCTGCTTCCAGCTCAGCTTCCAGCAGAGTACAGCTTCCCTTAAAGGGCCGGTGTCCTTTCTACACTTTACCACTCTCCACCGGTATTATTATTTCTCCGCTTTCAAGTTCTACATTTCAGTTCATATTTCATCGCTCCCAAGTTCATTTATTATTTAACTGGTTCCAGCCAGTATCCACTCCGTGCTAACAACAGTCTGGTTCCAGCCAGTATCCACAGCAGCTGTTTTATCTTCAGCAACCCAGCTTTTCCTGGAACACCAGCTGGCACAATCCTGGGTTATCTCCATTGCTACAGTCGGGCCTGGTAAGGACTTTCCATCTAGAAGATCATAAGAACTATCTCACACTACCAGTGCCCTGTGGCTCCTGCCATCCTGTAGTACCCAGGAACTGTATTTATTCTTTGCTGACTTTTTCGTTTTCTTTTACTGCTGCTGTGTTGCGGAGTTGTCATAATAAACATCATTGACTTTTATCCAAGTTGTCGTGGTCACGCCTTCGGGCAGTTATTATTCATGTTACTTACATGTCCAGGGGTCTGATACAACCTCCCAGGTTCCGGTACATCTCAGCCCCTACAACTGAGGCTGCCTCCCGTCAGCTCAGGCCCTCAGTTGTGACAGTAAGCACTGACCTAATGAATCCAGCCGGAGACCAGGATCAAGCGGCCAGGCCGATGCAAGAACTGGCAGCCCGACTAGAACATCAGGAGGCTGCACAGGGCCACATCATCCGCTGTCTCCAGGATCTCTCTACTCGGCTGGATGGGATTCAGACAACTCTCCGTGGATCAGGCGCGTCTGGTGCGTTAACCACAGTGACTCCAGCTACAACCCCATCCACCTTACCCATTTCTGCTCCACGTCTTCATCTTCCAACGCCAGCAAAATTTGACGGATCTCCAAGATTCTGCAGGGGATTTCTCAACCAGTGTGAGATTCAGTTTGAGCTACAACCTGGCAATTTTCCCAGTGACCGTACAAAAATTGCCTACATTATTTCTCTTCTCAGTGGCTCAGCCCTTGATTGGGCATCACCGTTATGGGAGAGGTCCGACACCCTGCTATCTTCCTACACTGCCTTCGTGTCAACATTCAGGCGCATCTTCGACGAGCCAGGCCGGGTAACCTCAGCTTCATCCGAGATTCTCCGTTTACGCCAGGGGTCACGTACTGTAGGACAATATCTGATACAGTTCCAGATCCTGGCATCCGAACTGGCATGGAACGACGAGGCCCTGTATGCTGCATTCTGGCATGGCTTATCTGAGCGTATTAAAGATGAGTTAGCTACCAGAGACTTACCTTCTAAGTTAGATGAGCTAATCTCACTCTGCACGAAAGTTGATTTACGTTTCAGAGAGAGAGCAACTGAGCGTGGAAGATCATCTGCTCCAAAATTTTCTGCTCCTCCTCCTCTTCAACTGTCACCATCTAAAGATGAGCCCATGCAACTTGGCCGTTCCCGTTTAACTCCTGCTGAGCGCCGAAGACGTCTCTCCGAGTTTCTCTGTCTCTATTGTGCAGCTCCGTCTCACACCATTAATGCCTGTCCCAAACGTCCGGGAAACTCCAAATCCTAGCTCGCCAAGGAGAGGGCCGGCTAGGAGTAATGATCTCCTCTCCATCTCCTCAAGATTGTAATCTCCCAGTCTCGCTTCAAGTTGCTCAACGTTATCGGAACGTCATTGCCCTCCTTGATTCCGGAGCAGCTGGGAACTTTATTACCGAAGCCTATGTTAAACGGTGGTCCCTACCCACGAGAGACTTCCTTCGTCCATTTCTTTAACTGCCGTGGATGGCAGCAAAATTTTTGATGCAGTTATTTCTTTAAGGACTCTACCAGTTCGTCTGAGAGTGGGAGTTCTTCATTCCGAACTTATTTCTTTTTTAGTGATTCCAAGAGCCACACATCCTGTGGTCCTGGGCCTTCCATGGCTCCGTCTTCACAATCCTACAATTGATTGGACGACTACGCAAATCCTGGCATGGGGTTCCTCCTGTGCTGAGACATGTTTGTTTAAAGTATTGCCTGTCTGTTCTTCCTCCCCCAGGTCGTCTGATGTTCCACCTCCTCCATATCAAGATTTCACGGATGTGTTCAGTAAAGCTTCTGCTGATATCCTTCCTCCTCATAGAGAATGGGACTGTCCGATTGATCTCGTTCCAGGGAAGGTTCCACCTCGAGGCCGAACTTATCCGTTGTCTCTGCCTGAGACGCATTCTATGGAGGAATATATTAAAGAGAACCTAGCAAAGGGGTTCATTCGACCTTCTTCTTCTCCAGCCGGCGCAGGCTTCTTTTTTGTAAAAAAGAAAGATGGTGGTCTGCGGCCGTGCATCGACTACAGAGGTTTGAACGACATTACCATCAAGAACCGTTATCCTTTACCCCTGATTACTGAGCTCTTTGACAGAGTTAGCGGAGCTACCATCTTTACAAAGCTGGACTTGCGAGGTGCATACAATCTCATCCGGATCCGTGAGGGTGACGAGTGGAAGACCGCCTTTAACACCCGTGACGGACATTATGAGTACCTCGTCATGCCCTTCGGATTGAGCAATGCTCCAGCTGTCTTCCAGCATTTTGTCAATGAGATCTTCAGAGACATTCTATACCGTCATGTCGTGGTCTATCTAGACGATATCCTCATTTTTGCCAACGATTTAGAGGAAATTCGTTTTTGGGTTAAAGAGGTTCTGTCCCGTCTCCGTGTCAATCATCTCTATTGCAAATTAGAAAAATGCGTCTTTGAAGTCAAGTCCATTCCGTTTCTAGGGTACATTGTGTCCGGTTCCGGACTAGAGATGGATCCTGAGAAACTACAAGCAATCCAAAATTGGCCGGTACCCTTAACCCTCAAAGGGGTCCAGAGGTTCTTAGGGTTCGCCAACTATTACCGAAAGTTTATACGAGACTTTTCCACCATTGTGGCGCCTATTACTGCTTTCACTAAGAAGGGTGCTAACCCGTCCAAGTGGTCTGAAGAAGCCATGCAAGCATTTCATCTTTTAAAACAAAGGTTCATCTCTGCGCCTGTTCTGAAACAGCCTGACATCGACTCTCCTTTCATCTTAGAGGTGGATGCCTCCTCCGTTGGAGTAGGAGCGGTGTTATCTCAGAGGGCTAAAGATGGCCATTTACACCCTTGCAGTTTCTTCTCCCGGAAGTTCTCCCCAGCTGAGCGCAACTATGCCATTGGCGACCAGGAGTTGCTAGCCATCAAGCTCGCTCTAGAAGAGTGGAGGTATCTGTTGGAGGGAGCTTCTCATTCAATCACCATACTTACAGACCACAAGAACCTTTTATACCTGAAGGGCGCACAATGTCTCAACCCTCGTCAGGCCAGATGGGCACTTTTCTTTTCCAGGTTCGACTTTAAACTCCAGTTCTGTCCGGGCTCTCAGAATCGCAAGGCCGATGCCCTTTCCCGCTCATGGGAGCAAGAAAATGAGTCAGAGTCTTCAGACAAGCATCCTATTATAAATCCGTTGGCATTCTCCACGGTAGGGATGGACTCTACGCCCCCATCAGGGAAAAGTTTTGTGAAGCCGATGCTAAGGAAGAAGCTCATGCATTGGGCCCATGCTTCCCGTTTTGCCGGACATACAGGTATCCAAAAAACCCTGGAGTTTATCTCTAGGTCCTATTGGTGGCCAACTCTGAAAAAGGACGTCTTGGAGTTTATTGCATCTTGCCCAAAGTGTGCCCAACATAAAGTATCCCGCCAGTCGCCTGCGGGGCAACTGGTTCCACTATCCGTTCCCCGTCGACCATGGACCCACTTGTCGATGGATTTCATTACAGACTTACCCATGTGCAACAAGTTCAATACCATCTGGGTGGTAGTTGACCGGTTCACCAAGATGGCACACTTCATTCCTCTCACCGGTCTTCCGTCAGCTTCCAAGTTGGCTCAAGTATTCATACAAGAGATCTTCCGACTCCACGGTCTTCCTGAAGAAATTATCTCAGATCGAGGAGTTCAATTCACAGCCAAATTCTGGCGAAGTTTATGTCAAGTCCTCCAAGTCAAGCTAAAGTTTTCCACGGCTTACCATCCTCAGACCAATGGTCAAACCGAGAGGGTGAATCAGGACTTGGAGGCCTTCCTCCGCATCTATGTGTCCTCCTCTCAAGATGACTGGGTTCAATTACTTCCCTGGGCCGAGTTCTGTCATAACAACCAGTATCATTCTTCATCTGCTTCAACACCATTCTTCACTAACTTTGGATTCCACCCTAAAGTCCCTGAGTTCCAACCGCTTCCAGCAACTTCTGTTCCCGCAGTGGATATCACCTTGCATCAGTTTGCCAATATCTGGAAGAGCGTACGATCAGCTCTGCTCAAGGCATCGTTCAGGTACAAGAAGTTTGCGGATAAGAAGCGTTGAGCAGTTCCTGCTCTCAAGGTGGGTGATCGGGTATGGTTATCCACGAAGAATTTGAGGTTAAGAGTTCCCAGTATGAAGTTTGCACCTCGCTATATCGGTCCTTTCAAGATTGAACAAGTCATCAATCCTGTTGCTTACAGACTCCAGTTGCCTCCCTTCTTAAAAATACCCAGGACATTCCATGTTTCCCTGTTGAAACCGCTGATCTTGAATCGGTTTCATTCCTCACTTCCTCCAACTCCAAAAGTCCAAACTCAACGAGGCGTTGAGTATGAAGTGGCCAAGATCCTGGACTCACGTCACCGTTACGGTCAACTACAATATCTTATTGACTGGAAGGGTTATGGTCCTGAGGAACGTTCATGGACCAATGCTTCTGATGTCCATGCTCCTGCCTTGGTCCGGAGATTCCATTCCAAGTTTCCTCAAAAGCCAAAGAAGTGTCCTGGGGCCACTCCTAAAGGGGGGGGTGCTGTCACGATCCGGGTATCTGGACGCCATTTCTTACCCATCAGATGCCTCCTAAGGCTGGCTCAGCGCTCCAGGACCGGATCCCATCTGTTATCCTGATGTGTACATTCCTGTATCCTCTCCTGTCACTCTGGGACGCTGTCACAGTAAACGCCATATTACACCTGGCATGGCATCTCCCGCGGCCTCCGCCGCCGTCCCTGAACTTCTGCATGCAGAGTGTCTGAGTGGCGATTACGTCAGCCGCGGCCTACGCTGTGTCCGCGTGGTTGGATGTGCATCTGTCAGCCTGGCGCCTCCTGTCTCCGGTGGCCGGCGCCGCCATTACTGTTTTCATTACCACATGGATTACAAACCAAACTTCCCTCCAAGTGTCTGCATGGGCGCAGCCATCTTGGATTCTGTCAGCTGATCATTTCCACCAATCTGTTCTCAGTATTGATAATCTGCATAATTGCCTAGCCAATCCCTTCCTTGCTGCAGGTATAAATACACTGTGCCTGAGCAAGGAAGGCGTCAGTGCTTTGGTTGTCAAACCTAGTTCCTGTTTGTCTCTCTCCTGTGATTGTCTTCCAGGTTCCAGCTCCTGTCTCAAGACTTCCACCATAGAGACCCGCACCAGCATTCCACCTGCGGTGTAGCCTGACTCTCCAATCCATTGTGGATTCATCTGTTTCCAGCTACAACATTACCTGCTTCCAGCTCAGCTTCCAGCAGAGTACAGCTTCCCTTAAAGGGCCGGTGTCCTTTCTACACTTTACCACTCTCCACCGGTATTATTATTTCTCCACTCTCAAGTTCTACATTTCAGTTCATATTTCATCGCTCCCAAGTTCATTTATTATTTAACTGGTTCCAGCCAGTATCCACTCCGTGCTAACAACAGTCTGGTTCCAGCCAGTATCCACAGCAGCTGTTTTATCTTCAGCAACCCAGCTTTTCCTGGAACACCAGCTGGCACAATCCTGGGTTATCTCCATTGCTACAGTCGGGCCTGGTAAGGACTTTCCATCTAGAAGATCATAAGAACTATCTCACACTACCAGTGCCCTGTGGCTCCTGCCATCCTGTAGTACCCAGGAACTGTATTTATTCTTTGCTGACTTTTTCGTTTTCTTTTACTGCTGCTGTGTTGCGGAGTTGTCATAATAAACATCATTGACTTTTATCCAAGTTGTCGTGGTCACGCCTTCGGGCAGTTATTATTCATGTTACTTACATGTCCAGGGGTCTGATACAACCTCCCAGGTTCTGGTACATCTCAGCCCCTACAACTGAGGCTGCCTCCCGTCAGCTCAGGCCCTCAGTTGTGACAAGAGTGCATTTAGTCAGGGTTATTTAGTACAAGTCCCCTGTGTTATACATCCAGTCTTTACTGTGCATTGTTATATCTATCTTCTATATAGCTATATAGCTAGTCCAGTGCAGTATTATTGCATGTCATAACTTCTGCATTGTACAACTGTGACTATTGTGTGTGCATTTGCCTGCTGTGTGACATCCATTTCGTGTTTCTCACTCAGCTTGCTATCCATATATTCTATAACCTGAGGGGGTTAGGTGCGTCAGGTTTATAATATCAATATAGGTTATTCACAAGATATACACAGTGTGTATTTTTCTATGAGATTTTAGTCACCGTATCTATCCTAAATTCCTGTTCGTGCTGACTACACTGCGCAGGGGTTTGGGTCAGGTATTGTGCTGCTGATACTGTACTGTGTTACCTTGTATTGCGATATATCATGTCCTCCAAAAAGGGTAACAGTTCTGGGGCTGAACCCATTGGGAGTGGTGATGAAGTCGCAGATACATTTGAGGAAAATGTAGCAGCTGAGGGTTCTGGTTCTAGGGGTTCCTTTCCCCCCAGTGGGACAGTAGCAACTGGGGTTCAGAATGACCCACCGTGGGCTACCTTCTACATGCTACTGACTACACTAGCTACCAAACTAATGTCCCCGCGGCTAATCCGCCATGGGCAGATGATTTGTCCAGTCAGTTACAGCAATTGAACCATTCCTTGACTACTAAGAAGTCAAACCCTCGCCCGCCTAAGACCAAAGGATCCTCTAAGCGGGCCATTACTTCCTCACAATCCACTGCTGTCCCTGACACCTCATCTGATGAGGATGGCGTTTATACTAGAGATGAGCGCCTGAAATTTTTCGGGTTTTGTGTTTTGGTTTTGGGTTCGGTTCCGCGGCCGTGTTTTGGGTTCGAACGCGTTTTGGCAAAACCTCACCGAATTTTTTTTGTCGGATTCGGGTGTGTTTTGGATTCGGGTGTTTTTTTCAAAAAACACTAAAAAACAGCTTAAATCATAGAATTTGGGGGTCATTTTGATCCCAAAGTATTATTAACCTCAAAAACCATAATTTACACTCATTTTCAGTCTATTCTGAATACCTCACACCTCACAATATTATTTTTAGTCCTAAAATTTGCACCGAGGTCGCTGTGTGAGTAAGATAAGCGACCCTAGTGGCCGACACAAACACCGGGCCCATCTAGGAGTGGCACTGCAGTGTCACGCAGGATGTCCCTTCCAAAAAACCCTCCCCAAACAGCACATGACGCAAAGAAAAAAAGAGGCGCAATGAGGTAGCTGTGTGAGTAAGATTAGCGACCCTAGTGGCCGACACAAACACCGGGCCCATCTAGGAGTGGCACTGCAGTGTCACGCAGGATGTCCCTTCCAAAAAACCCTCCCCAAACAGCACATGACGCAAAGAAAAAAAGAGGCGCAATGAGGTAGCTGACTGTGTGAGTAAGATTAGCGACCCTAGTGGCCGACACAAACACCGGGCCCATCTAGGAGTGGCACTGCAGTGTCACGCAGGATGTCCCTTCCAAAAAACCCTCCCCAATCAGCACATGATGCAAAGAAAAAGAAAAGAAAAAAGAGGTGCAAGATGGAATTGTCCTTGGGCCCTCCCACCCACCCTTATGTTGTATAAACAAAACAGGACATGCACACTTTAACCAACCCATCATTTCAGTGACAGGGTCTGCCACACGACTGTGACTGATATGACGGGTTGGTTTGGACCCCCCCAAAAAAGAAGCAATTAATCTCTCCTTGCACAAACTGGCTCTACAGAGGCAAGATGTCCACCTCATCTTCACCCTCCGATATATCACCGTGTACATCCCCCTCCTCACAGATTATCAATTCGTCCCCACTGGAATCCACCATCTCAGCTCCCTGTGTACTTTGTGGAGGCAATTGCTGCTGGTCAATGTCTCCGCGGAGGAATTGATTATAATTCATTTTAATGAACATCATCTTCTCCACATTTTCTGGATGTAACCTCGTACGCCGATTGCTGACAAGGTGAGCGGCGGCACTAAACACTCTTTCGGAGTACACACTTGTGGGAGGGCAACTTAGGTAGAATAAAGCCAGTTTGTGCAAGGGCCTCCAAATTGCCTCTTTTTCCTGCCAGTATAAGTACGGACTGTGTGACGTGCCTACTTGGATGCGGTCACTCATATAATCCTCCACCATTCTATCAATGTTGAGAGAATCATATGCAGTGACAGTAGACGACATGTCCGTAATCGTTGTCAGGTCCTTCAGTCCGGACCAGATGTCAGCATCAGCAGTCGCTCCAGACTGCCCTGCATCACCGCCAGCGGGTGGGCTCGGAATTCTGAGCCTTTTCCTCGCACCCCCAGTTGCGGGAGAATGTGAAGGAGGAGATGTTGACAGGTCGCGTTCCGCTTGACTTGACAATTTTGTCACCAGCAGGTCTTTCAACCCCAGCAGACCTGTGTCTGCCGGAAAGAGAGATCCAAGGTAGGCTTTAAATCTAGGATCGAGCACGGTGGCCAAAATGTAGTGCTCTGATTTCAACAGATTGACCACCCGTGAATCCTTGTTAAGCGAATTAAGGGCTGCATCCACAAGTCCCACATGCCTAGCGGAATCGCTCCCTTTTAGCTCCTTCTTCAATGCCTCCAGCTTCTTCTGCAAAAGCCTGATGAGGGGAATGACCTGACTCAGGCTGGCAGTGTCTGAACTGACTTCACGTGTGGCAAGTTCAAAGGGCATCAGAACCTTGCACAACGTTGAAATCATTCTCCACTGCACTTGAGACAGGTGCATTCCACCTACTATATCGTGCTCAATTGTATAGGCTTGAATGGCCTTTTGCTGCTCCTCCAACCTCTGAAGCATATAGAGGGTTGAATTCCACCTCGTTACCACTTCTTGCTTCAGATGATGGCAGGGCAGGTTCAGTAGTTTTTGGTGGTGCTCCAGTCTTCTGTACGTGGTGCCTGTACGCCGAAAGTGTCCCGCAATTTTTCTGGCCACCGACAGCATCTCTTGCACGCCCCTGTCGTTTTTTTAAAAATTCTGCACCACCAAATTCAAGGTATGTGCAAAACATGGGACGTGCTGGAATTTGCCCATATTTAATGCACACACAATATTGCTGGCGTTGTCCGATGCCACAAATCCACAGGAGAGTCCAATTGGGGTAAGCCATTCCGCGATGATCTTCCTCAGTTGCCGTAAGAGGTTTTCAGCTGTGTGCGTATTCTGGAAAGCGGTGATACAAAGCGTAGCCTGCCTAGGAAAGAGTTGGCGTTTGCGAGATGCTGCTACTGGTGCCGCCGCTGCTGTTCTTGCGGCGGGAGTCCATACATCTACCCAGTGGGCTGTCACAGTCATATAGTCCTGACCCTGCCCTGCTCCACTTGTCCACATGTCCGTGGTTAAGTGGACATTGGGTACAACTGCATTTTTTAGGACCCTGGTGAGTCTTTTTCTGACGTCCGTGTACATTCTCGGTATCGCCTGCCTAGAGAAGTGGAACCTAGATGGTATTTGGTAACGGGGGCACACTGCCTCAATAAATTGTCTAGTTCCCTGTTAACTAACGGCGGATACCGGACGCACGTCTAACACCAACATAGTTGTCAAGGACTCAGTTATCCGCTTTGCAGTAGGATGACTGCTGTGATATTTCATCTTCCTCGCAAAGGACTGTTGAACAGTCAATTGCTTACTGGAAGTAGTACAAGTGGGCTTACGACTTCCCCTCTGGGATGACCATCGACTCCCAGCGGCAACAACAGCAGCGCCAGCAGCAGTAGGCGTTACACGCAAGGATGCATCGGAGGAATCCCAGGCAGGAGAGGACTCGTCAGAATTGCCAGTGACATGGCCTGCAGGACTATTGGCATTCCTGGGGAAGGAGGAAATTGACACTGAGGGAGTTGGTGGGGTGGTTTGCGTGAGCTTGGTTACAAGAGGAAGGGATTTACTGGTCAGTGGACTGCTTCCGCTGTCACCCAAAGTTTTTGAACTTGTCACTGACTTATTATGAATGCGCTGCAGGTGACGTATAAGGGAGGATGTTCCGAGGTGGTTAACGTCCTTACCCCTACTTATTACAGCTTGACAAAGGGAACACACGGCTTGACACCTGTTGTCCGCATTTCTGGTGAAATACCTCCACACCGAAGAGCTGATTTTTTTGGTATTTTCACCTGGCATGTCAACGGCCATATTCCTCCCACGGACAACAGGTGTCTCCCTGGGTGCCTGACTTAAACAAACCACCTCACCATCAGAATCCTCCTGGTCAATTTCCTCCCCAGCGCCAGCAACACCCATATCCTCCTCATCCTGGTGTACTTCAACACTGACATCTTCAATCTGACTATCAGGAACTGGACTGCGGGTGCTCCTTCCAGCACTTGCAGGGGGCGTGCAAATGGTGGAAGGCGCATGCTCTTCACGTCCAGTGTTGGGAAGGTCAGGCATCGCAACCGACACAATTGGACTCTCCTTGTGGATTTGGGATTTCGAAGAATGCACAGTTCTTTGCTGTGCTGCTTTTGCCAGCTTGAGTCTTTTCATTTTTCTAGCGAGAGGCTGAGTGCTTCCATCCTCATGTGAAGCTGAACCACTAGCCATGAACATAGGCCAGGGCCTCAGCCGTTCCTTGCCACTCCGTGTGGTAAATGGCATATTGGCAAGTTTACGCTTCTCCTCCGACAATTTTATTTTAGGTTTTGGAGTCCTTTTTTTACTGATATTTGGTGTTTTGGATTTGACATGCTCTGTACTATGACATTGGGCATCGGCCTTGGCAGACGACGTTGCTGGCATTTCATCGTCTCGGCCATGACTAGTGGCAGCAGCTTCAGCACGAGGTGGAAGTGGATCTTGATCTTTCCCTAATTTTGGAACCTCAACATTTTTGTTCTCCATATTTTAATAGGCACAACTAAAAGGCACCTCAGGTAAACAATGGAGATGGATGGATTGGATACTAGTATACAATTATGGACGGGCTGCCGAGTGCCGACACAGAGGTAGCCACAGCCATGAACTACCGCACTGTACTGTGTCTGCTGCTAATATATAGACTGGTTGATAAAGAGATAGTATACTCGTAACTAGTATGTATGTATAAAGAAAGAAAAAAAAACCACGGTTAGGTGGTATATACAATTATGGACGGGCTGCCGAGTGCCGACACAGAGGTAGCCACAGCCGTGAACTACCGCACTGTACTGTGTCTGCTGCTAATATATAGACTGGTTGATAAAGAGATAGTATACTCGTAACTAGTATGTATGTATAAAGAAAGAAAAAAAAACCACGGTTAGGTGGTATATACAATTATGGACGGGCTGCCGAGTGCCGACACAGAGGTAGCCACAGCCGTGAACTACCGCACTGTACTGTGTCTGCTGCTAATATATAGACTGGTTGATAAAGAGATAGTATACTCGTAACTAGTATGTATGTATAAAGAAAGAAAAAAAAACCACGGTTAGGTGGTATATACAATTATGGACGGGCTGCCGAGTGCCGACACAGAGGTAGCCACAGCCGTGAACTACCGCACTGTACTGTGTCTGCTGCTAATATATAGACTGGTTGATAAAGAGATAGTATACTCGTAACTAGTATGTATGTATAAAGAAAGAAAAAAAAACCACGGTTAGGTGGTATATACAATTATGGACGGGCTGCCGAGTGCCGACACAGAGGTAGCCACAGCCGTGAACTACCGCACTGTACTGTGTCTGCTGCTAATATATAGACTGGTTGATAAAGAGATAGTATACTCGTAACTAGTATGTATGTATAAAGAAAGAAAAAAAAACCACGGTTAGGTGGTATATACAATTATGGACGGGCTGCCGAGTGCCGACACAGAGGTAGCCACAGCCGTGAACTACCGCACTGTACTGTGTCTGCTGCTAATATATAGACTGGTTGATAAAGAGATAGTATACTCGTAACTAGTATGTATGTATAAAGAAAGAAAAAAAAACCACGGTTAGGTGGTATATACAATTATGGACGGGCTGCCGAGTGCCGACACAGAGGTAGCCACAGCCGTGAACTACCGCACTGTACTGTGTCTGCTGCTAATATATAGACTGGTTGATAAAGAGATAGTATACTCGTAACTAGTATGTATGTATAAAGAAAGAAAAAAAAACCACGGTTAGGTGGTATATACAATTATGGACGGGCTGCCGAGTGCCGACACAGAGGTAGCCACAGCCGTGAACTACCGCACTGTACTGTGTCTGCTGCTAATATATAGACTGGTTGATAAAGAGATAGTATACTCGTAACTAGTATGTATGTATAAAGAAAGAAAAAAAAACCACGGTTAGGTGGTATATACAATTATGGATGGGCTGCCGAGTGCCGACACAGAGGTAGCCACAGCCGTGAACTACCGCACTGTACTGTGTCTGCTGCTAATATATAGACTGGTTGATAAAGAGATAGTATACTCGTAACTAGTATGTATGTATAAAGAAAAAAAAAAACCACGGTTAGGTGGTATATACAATTATGGACGGGCTGCCGAGTGCCGACACAGAGGTAGCCACAGCCGTGAACTACCGCACTGTACTGTGTCTGCTGCTAATATAGACTGGTTGATAAAGAGATAGTATACTACTAATATTATATATACTGGTGGTCAGGTCACTGGTCACTAGTCACACTGGCAGTGGCACTCCTGCAGCAAAAGTGTGCACTGTTTAATTTTAATATAATATTATGTACTCCTGGCTCCTGCTATAACCTATAACTGGCACTGCAGTAGTGCTCCCCAGTCTCCCCCACAATTATAAGCTGTGTGAGCTGAGCAGTCAGACAGATATATAATATATATAGATGATGCAGCACACTGGCCTGAGCCTGAGCAGTGCACACAGATATGGTATGTGACTGACTGAGTCACTGTGTGTATCGCTTTTTTCAGGCAGAGAACGGATATATTAAATAAACTGCACTGTGTGTCTGGTGGTCACTCACTATATAATATATTATGTACTCCTGGCTCCTGCTATAACCTATAACTGGCACTGCAGTAGTGCTCCCCAGTCTCCCCCACAATTATAAGCTGTGTGAGCTGAGCAGTCAGACAGATATATATAATATTATATATAGATAATAGATGATGCAGCACACTGGCCTGAGCCTGAGCAGTGCACACAGATATGGTATGTGACTGAGTCACTGTGTGCTGTGTATCGCTTTTTTCAGGCAGAGAACGGATTATAAATAAAACTGGTGGTCACTATCAGCAAAACTCTGCACTGTACTGAGTACTCCTAATGCTCCCCAAAATTAGTAAATCAAGTGTCTCTCTAATCTATTCTAAACGGAGAGGACGCCAGCCACGTCCTCTCCCTATCAATCTCAATGCACGTGTGAAAATGGCGGCGACGCGCGGCTCCTTATATAGAATCCGAGTCTCGCGATAGAATCCGAGCCTCGCGAGAATCCGACAGCGTCATGATGACGTTCGGGCGCGCTCGGGTTAACCGAGCAAGGCGGGAAGATCCGAGTCGCTCGGACCCGTGAAAAAAAACATGAAGTTCTGGCGGGTTCGGATTCAGAGAAACCGAACCCGCTCATCTCTAGTTTATACTGACCCAACAGATTCCAATCCTGATCAATCTGATGGGGAGGGTGTTTCACAAGTGGATGTTCCTGATTTATTGGAGGCTATATGGTCAATTCTTCAGATTACAGATGAACCGGAACCGTCCGTTCCTCATAAGAAACCGGATAGGTTTAATCGTCAGAATGTGGTTAAACTAGTTTTACCTCACTCTGATCATCTGGTTGATATACGTCAGCAATCCTGGGAAAACCCAGGAAAGAAGTTCACGCCTCATGAGAAGCTACTTGCTCGCTATCCTGTCGCGTTCGCGAGTCTTTACCAAAGTCATGGCGGTGACGGCTGTACTCCGCCGTCAAGGGGTCAGGATCCTACCGTACCTGGACGACTTGTTGATCCCGGCAAATTCCCTAGAAATTCTCTTATGTCATCTGGATCTGACTGTCCGGTTTCTGCAAACCCACGGGTGGCTCATCAACTGGAAGAAATCATCCCTGGTCCCTGCTCAGAGCATGGTGCACCTGGGAGCGTTATTGGACACTCGCAACCAATGGTTGTTTTTGTCTCAGGAGAAAGTCCTGAAGCTTCAGGACAGGATTCAATACTTTCTATCTCGTCCACAAGTGTCGTTACATTCGGCGATGCTAGTGCTAGGCCTCATGTTGTCGGCATACGACATGGTGGAGTATGCTCAATTTCATTCTCGCCCCCTCCAGAGGCTGATTCTGGCCAAGTGGGACGGCCTGCCTCACCGGATCAGGTCTCAATTGATCTCCTTGACACCGGAGGTCCGTCTGTCACTGAGCTGGTGGCTTCAGGACCAATGATTGTGCAGGGGTCGTCCCTTCTGGATACCCGACTGGGTCCTGCTGATGATGGATGCTAGTCTGAGAGGTTAGGGTGCAGTGTTGGAACAACACTCTCTTCAGGGTCGGTGGACCGTGGAGGAGTCTCGCCTCCCAATCAACTTTCTGGAATTACGGGCGGTATTCAACTCATTGAACCTGGCCCAGCATTTAATACAGAACCGACCTGTTCAAGTACAGTTGGACAACGCCACCACAGTCGCTTACATAAATCATCAAGGCAGAACTCGAAGCCGCTTGGCAATGAAGGGAGTATCACGGATTCTTCAATGGGCGGAACGCCATCTACCGGCCATATCGGCAATATTCATTCCGGGGGTCCTGAATTGGGAAGCGGACTTTCTCAGTCGTCAGGACGTACACGCCGGAAAGTGGGGCCTCCATCCTGAAGTGTTTCAACTCCTAGTGGAAGGGTGGGGCCTTCCAGACGTGGACCTGATGGCGTCTCAACACAATCACAAGGTTCCGGTCTTCGGAGCAAGAACAAGGGATCCTCAAGCAGCGTTCGTCGATGCGCTGGCGGTTCCGTGGAATTTTCGGCTGCCATACGTGTTCCCTCCGTTGTCACTCCTGCCCAGGGTAATACGGAAGTTCAAGCAGGAAGGAGGACTTCTGCTTCTCGTAGCTCCAGCGTGGCCCAGAAGGCACTGGTTCTCAGACCTCCGGAGCCTCTCGCTAGTGTCCCCTTCTACTTCCACAGTGACCAGACCTCCTTGTTCAGGGCTCCTGTGTCCACCAGGACTTGGCCCGGCTGGCTTTGATGGCGTGGCTCTTGAAGCTTCCGTCTTGAGGGACAGAGGTTTTTCTGAGTCGGTCATTCAAACTATGCTGCGGGCCCAGAAACCGACTTCTGTTCGAATTCACCATAGGGTCTGGCATTCTTACTTTGTTTGGTGCGCATCTAACAATTATGATGCATCCAAGTTTAGTACGGCCAAGCTTTTGGCTTTTCTTCAGCAGGGCCTGGACATTGGCCTGCGTCTGGCTTCCATCAAAGTTCATATTTCTGCCTTGTCGGTTTGGTTTCAGAGAAAAATCGCAACCTTGCCTGATGTACATACCTTCACTCAGGGTGTGTTGCGAATCCAACCTCCCTATGTCCCGCCTATGGCTCCTTGGGATTTGTTGGTGGTTTTGGAGGCATTGCAAGATTCTCCATTTGAACGTCTTGAATCGGCTGACCTTAAGTGGCTTTCCCTTAAGGTGGTGTTTCTGCTGGCTATTGCCTCTGCTAGAAGAGTGTCGGATTTGGGCGCCTTGTCCTGTAGTTCCCCATTTCTGATTTTTTACCGTGACCGGGCGGTTCTGTGGACTCGTCCTGGGTATTTACCTAAGGTGGTGTCTTCGTTCCACCTTAATCAGGAAATTGTGGTTCCGGCCCTTGCCTCTCCTGATTTGTCTCCCAAAGAGCGGACTTTGGATGTGGTACGGGCTCTCCGTATCTATGTGAAGAGGACTACTTCCATCCGGAAGGCTGATTCTCTCTTTGTTCTGTTTGGTTTTCACAAATGTGGCTGGCCTGCTCACAAGCAGACCTTGGCCAGGTGGATTAGAATGGTGATTGCACATGCTTATGTGAGGGCTGGTCTGTCCGCTCCTGCTCACATTAAGGCCCATTCTACTCAGTCTGTTGGACCTTCTTGGGCGGCTCGCCGTGGTGCGACCCTTGAACAATTGTGCAAGGCGGCTATGTGGTCCTCAGTGAACACGTTCATAAGGTTCTATGCCTTCAATACGACTGCTTCCCAGGATGCTTCCTTTGGACGCCGGGTTCTCATGCCCACTACAGTGCATCCCCTCCCATGAGGAACTGCTTTAGGACATCCCCAATGTCTATCCTTGTGGAGCCCAGTGTACCCCGCAGCAGAAAATTAGATTTATGGTAAGAACTTACCTTTGTTAAATCTCTTTCTGCGAGGTACACTGGGCTCCACAAGGCGCCCACCCTGACGCACTTAGTTTTTTGGGTTGGTGTGGTATTAGCCACTGACACTTTCTCCTGGGGTGAAATTGTGTTGTCTGTGGCTACTAACTGTTGTTGTCTCTTTTACTTGCTACTGCTTTGGGCTGGTTAACTAAAAACTGAGCTCCTGTGCAGGGAGGCGGGGTTATAGAGAAGGCAGCGCTGTGCATTCTGGGAACATTCAAAGCTTTTGAGCCTGTTGGTGCCTCGGATCAAGATCCTACTCTACACCCCAATGTCTACCCTTGTGGAGCCCAGTGTACCTCGCAGAAAGAGATTTAACAAAGGTATGTTCTTACCATAAATATCGTTTTTGGTAGTTACAATACCATCTGCTCCTGTTAGAACCAAGTCCAGAAACTCAATTGAGTATTTGTTTGTGTTTTAAGTAAAAGAGAGGTTTATCTCATTGTTGGATAAATATGTTAAAAACTGATTAAAACAATCCACTGTACCATCCCAGATAATTAAAAATAGGATTTTAATTACCTACCGGTAAATCCTTTTCTCGTAGTCCGTAGGGGATACTGGGAATCCAATTTAGTACCATGGGGTATAGATTGGTCTGCTTGGAGCCATGGGCACTATAGAGGTTTGATTGTGTGTGCTGGCTCCTCCCTTTATGCCCCTCCTACCATCTCAGTCTAGGAAACTGTGCCCGAGGAGACGGACATACTTTGAGAGAAGGATATAGAAAAGGAAAGTGGTGATAATTTGAACCAGCACAACCAGAACAAGAGGAAAGCCATGCTAACCAAACTTGAAACAGTAACAGCAATAGCTGAAACAAACAATTGTACTTAAACAAGTAACCATGCAGGAAGAATGAAGCATCGGGTGGGCACCCAGTATCCCCTATGGACTACGAGAAAAGGATATACCGGTAGGTTATTAAAATCCTATTTTCTCTTACATCCTTTGGGATACTGGGAATCCAATATAGTACCATGGGGAAGTACCAAAGCTCCCAAACCGGGTGGGAGAGTGCTGAGGTTCCTGCAGAACTGATTGACCAAACTGAAGGTCCTCAGAGGTCAAACTTAGCAAACATGTTCGAACCTGACCAAGTAGCTGCTCGGCTGAGCTGTAAAGCCGAGACACCCAGGGCAGCCAACCAAGAGGAACACACCGACCTAGTAGAGTGGGCCTGTATAGATTTTGGAATTGGAAAGCCTGCTGTGGAATAAGCATGCTGGATAGTGAGCCTGATACAGTGAGCAATTGACTGCTTTGAAGAAGTACACCCAATCTTGTTGTCATCATATAGAATGAACAGCGAGTCTGATTTCCTATGTCAAGCTGTTCTCTTCACGTAGACCTTCAAAGCCCTTACAACATCCAAAGACTTTGAAGTAGCAGAGGCATCCATAACAACTGGAACCACTAAAGGTTGGTTGAAACGCGGACACCACCTTATGAAGAAATTGCTGATGAGTCCTGGGTTTAGGTCTGTTCTCATGGAAAATTAAGTAGGGGCTCTTGTAAGCCAATACCCCCCAACTCCAACACACGTTTTGCTGAAGTCAAGGCCAACAGTGTCTTCCACGCAAGATACTTTACGTCTATCTCCTGCAATGGTTCAAACCAATCCGATTGAAGGAACTGCAGTACCAAATTGAGATCCCAAGGTGCCATAGGAGGCACAAAGGGAGGCTGTAAGTGCAGAACACCCTACAAGAACGTCTGGACCTCAGGGAGAGAAGCCAATTGTTTCTGAAAGAAAATAGACAAGGCCTAAATCTGAACTTTTATGGAGCCTAGGCATAGGCCCACATCCACTCCCGACTGCAGAAAAAGCAGGAAACATCCCAGAGGAAATTCCACCGTAGAATATTGTCTGCTCTCACACCAAGAGACATATTTCTTCCACATCCGATGGTAATGTTTTGACGTTACCCCCTTTCTGACTTTGATCATAGCTGCGTTGACCTTGTCAGGAATCCCTATCCTGGCTAGAATCAGCATTCAACTTCCATGCCGATAAACGTAGCCGTGGTAAGTCTTGATAGACAAATGGGCCCTGCTGCAGAAGACCGTCTCAAAGAGGCAGAAGCCATGGATCTTCGATCAGCATCTAGAGAAGATCTGCATTCCAGGACCTTCGAGGGTTGCTTGAACCTTTTCCCTTTTTATTCTTTTTAGAATTCTTGGTATCAGAGGAATGAGAGGAAACACGTACACCAGCTGGAAAACCCACCGGAGTTGTCAGGGAGTATACCGCTACTGCCTGTGGGCCCTTCGACCTGAAACAATACCACTTGAGCTTCTTGTTGAGTCGAGAGGCCATCATGTCAATTTTTGTGGACACCCCCACTCACATGTTAACAACTGGAACACCTCCAGGTTGAGGCCCTATTCCCCCCGGGTGCAGGCTGTGTCTGCTAAGGAAGTCTGTTTCCCAGTTGTATACTCCCGGAATGAATATCGCAGACAATGCCACGGCTTGTTTTTCCGCCCAGAGGAGAATTCTTGACACCTCTGCCATTGTGGCTCTGCTTTTCATTCCGCCCTGTCGGTTTATGTACGTTACCACCGTTACATTGTCTGATTGGACCTGAATGGCCTGATTCTGAAGAACAGATGAGGCCTGCAGAAGGGCATTGTAGGTAGCCCTGAGTTCCAGGATGTTTATTGGAAGGACGGCTTCCTGATTTGACCATCTTCCCTGAAACTGTACCCCCTGGGCGACTGCTCCCCAACCTATGAGGCTTGTGTCTGTGATTAGCAGAATCCAATTCTGAATCCCGAACCTCCGACTCTCGACTATGTGAGAAGTCTGTAGCCACCACAGGAGGGAGATCCTGGGTTTTGGTGACAGACGAACCCTCTGGTGCATGTGAAGATGTGATCCGGACCATTTGTCCAACAGATAAAGCTGGGCCTCGCATGAAACCTTCCGCACTGGAATGCTTTGTAAGACGCCACCATTTTCCCCAAAAGGCATATGTAGAGATGCACTGAGATTCGGGTCGGCTTCAAGACGGCCCGAACCATCGACTGGATTACCATTGCCTTTTTCAAGGGAAGGAACTCTTTCTGAGACTCTGTGTCCAGTATCATTCCCAGGAAATGAAGCCTCTGCATTGGTTCTATGTGATATTTTGGTAGGTTCAGAGTCCACCCATGATCCAGTAGTAGTCTGGTTGAGAGGGCAATGTTATCCAACAGCTGTTTCCTGGACGGTGCCTTTATCAGAAGATTGTCCAGGTATGGAACTATGTTCACTCCCTGTCTGCGGAGCAACATCATCATCTCTGCCATCCTCGGTGCCGTGGAGAGACCAAATGGCAGAGCCTGAAACTG
Source organism: Pseudophryne corroboree (assembly GCF_028390025.1). Taxonomy (NCBI): domain Eukaryota; kingdom Metazoa; phylum Chordata; class Amphibia; order Anura; family Myobatrachidae; genus Pseudophryne; species Pseudophryne corroboree. Next base: position 295,381,357 of record NC_086450.1, on the reverse strand, counting down.
GTAGTAACAGTCCTGCAGTGCAAATCATAGATAAGAGGGAAAAGGGCCCTAATTTGCACACCTTAATTAGGTAGTGAGGTGCTACTCTGCTTGAGACTTAGTAAAGTGTACAGAGGGAAAGGGTAGCAGGTGCACTATCTCACACTAGCTCAACCTGTAGTAACCAGAGGCACTTAGCATATTCCTGGCCAGGGCTATGAGCTTACCCACCGCATCAAGGTAGCCTCTCATTGGGTAAGTCCCTTACACTAACTATAGGGGTTCAGGTCCGGGGGGCAGGACACCCCAGAGCCACCCAGCCAGATAACCCCAGGGCATCGCAGGAGTGATAAAAATATAGGGTTAAAGAGGTAGGAGCAGCTGTTGCTGCATGTGTGAATAATATGAGGATTAAAAGAAAATTATGTGAAGGTGTTACATATATATAAAACAAACTATAAGGGCCATGGAGTGATGAAATAGTGTTAAATTGCGATGCCCCAGGGACACCCAGCCACGGCAGGCATAGAGAGCCCTGCACCCCAGAGAATTCCCCTCATTATGGACTGCCATAGTAAACAAAATGTAAGAGTCTTACCTCAGTGTGCTCATTCCAAATGTAAAGGCTATAGTGTTGGACTATTTAAAATCAGAGGGGTGGGTTAGGCAGGGTGCTAAATTAGGGTGAAGGTGTCTCCTACCTTCAAAAATTCTCTGGGGTGCGGGGCTCCCTGTGCCTGCCGTGGCTGGGTGTCCTTGGGGCATCGCAATTTAACACTATTTCATCACTCCATGGCCCTTATAGTTTGTTTTATATATATGTAACACCTTCACATAATTTTCTTTTAATCCTCACATTATTCACACATGCAGCAACAGCTGCTCCTACCTCTTTAACCCTATATTTTTATCACTCCTGCGATGCCCTGGGGTTATCTGGCTGGGTGGCTCCGGGGTGTCCTGCCCCCCGGACCTGAACCCCTATAGTTAGTGTTAGGTACTTAACCAATGAGAGGCTACCTTGATGCGGTGGGTAAGCTCATAGCCCTGGCCAGGAATATGCTAAGTGCCTCTGGTTACTACAGGTTGAGCTAGTGTGAGATAGTGCACCTGCTACCCTTTCCCTCTGTACAAATCATAGATAAGCCTGATGAGGTGGCCATATCGGGATGTGAAGGTATACATCCTTGACATCCAGAGATGCTAGGAATTCTCCCACCTCCAGACCGGAGATCACCACTCTCAGCGACTCCATCTTGAATTTGAACACTCGTAAGTATGGGTTCAATGACTTGAGGTTCAGAATCCGTCTTACTGAACCATCCGGTTTCGGTACTACAAACAAGCTGGAATAGTAACCCTTGGTTTGTAGATGAGGTGGAGCTGGAACAATGACCTGGGTCTGTAACAGTTTTTGAATGGCGTTGTGTAAGTTTATTCTCTCCTCTTGTGAAACTGGTATGCCTGATTTGAAGAATCTGAGGTGGGAGCTCCGGGAACTCCAGTCTGTAGCCCTGGGATATAAGGTCTATGACCCAGGAATCCTAGCACGATCCTGTCCAGATGTGACTGAAGAATTTTAGCCAGTCTCCCACCCACCTGTCTTCCAGGCATTGCAGTCAACCATCATGCGGAAGGTTTTGAGGAAGCAGAGCTCGAGGCCTGTTCCTGTGAACCAGCAGCCGCGGGTTTGCATGGTTTACCTCTAGCACCTCTGGCGGTGGTAGAAGAACCTCTGGCCTTGCCCCTAAAATTGGACGTCTGAAAAGACTGTATATTAGGTCCTGAGTAGGCCTTTCTAGCTGGCGGAGCTAAAGAAGGTAGGTATATGGACTTACCCGCAGTAGCTCGGGAGATCCATTTGTTGAGTTCATCTCCAAATAAGGCCTCTCCTGTGAAAGGCAGCCCTTCCACTCCTTTCCTGGAGTCCACATCAGCAGTCCACTAACGTAGCCATAACCCTCTCCGTGCCGACATTGCCATAGCTGTAGTGCATGCGTTAAGCAAACCTATTTCTTTTATGGCTTCCACCATAAAGTTCGCAGAGTCTTGTATATGTTGCAGGAGCAAAACAATTTCCTCTTGAGGTAATGTTTCTAACCCCTCAATTAAATTAACTGAAAATTTAGCAAAGGCTCTTGTAATCCACCCACATGCTATAGTGGGTCTCTGGGCCACCCCAGCAGCAGTACAGAAAGATTTGCATGTAGTCTCAACTTTGCGATCAGCCGCATCTTTTAGGGAGGCTGCACCAGTGACAGGTAATACAATTTTACGCGAGAACCCGGAGACTGACGCATCCACTATCGGTGGTTTTTCTCATTTTTTCCTATCCTCAGGAGAAAAAGGAAAAGATGATAACAACCGGCTAATAATTCGAAATTTCTTATCTGGATTAACTCACAGTTCTTCAAACAGGGTATTTAGTTCCTTTGACACAGGAAAAGTAGCTGAGGATTTTTTCTTAATATTAAAGTAAGATTCCTCACTCTCCTCTGTCACCTTGTCAGGGATATTTAGAATTTCTCTGATAGCCTCAACACCCTTTGACAGAGTACCATCCCCTTCCTCTATGTCCACCTCACCATCCTCCATTTCTGACCCTTCACTATCAGAGTCAGGATGCAGGATCTGGGCCAAAGTACGTTTTTGCGGACAAATGGTAGAGGACTGAGACTCTGGTCTGGGTACTGAGTCCATTTTCAGAAACTCAGCCATAAACAGCCTTAAGTATTGCATCTCTTTCTCATTACAAGAAAATTTTGTAGAAATGGTGGAAACCATTCCCCTAATAAAGTCCAGCCATGCTGGTTCTGCCCCACTAGCCTGGGAAAAGATATTACACTGAGTACACACTAGTGAATCTCCTGGAGAAGAGGAACACTGTGCCTTACATGAAACCCACTCTTTGTCTGACATACTGCAACAGTGACAGCAGACACACAGGAAAAGGTTAAAAGTACAATTAACCCAAAAGAACCCTTCCAGAGAGACACAGAGAGAGTATGGAATCAGCACACGGTGCTCTTATCACTAATGCCAAGCTTAGCCAGACTAAGTAACTAGATTAGGGATTTAGTACACTAGTAAACCACTCACCCCTGCTATAACCCCCTGGTACCGCTGAGGTAAACTGGAGGCTTTCCGGAGGAGCTGCGCATCCCTGTCAGTCAATGTCTGTCAGCTGCAGTAGGGAAAATGGTGCCTGTGAGCTGCTGGATCTGCTCAGAGTGAAGCCCCACCCCTTCAATTGCGTGCGGACTTCCTACTCTTCTTTATACTTGCTTTATGTGTCTGTGTGCATAAAATAGAGACATTCCTCTTTTATGGCTGTAGTGCCAGTCTGGGTACTGTGTACACTACAGTGTAGATAGTCAGGAGACTCAGTCAGCTCCATGTAGAAGCTGTGCATCTCCATACTCTCATGCCAACATAATGGCCGGTGACCCGCTAACCGGGACGCTGGCTTAGTACTCACCACTCTTCATTCTTCTGGCTCTGTTAGGGGTGGTGGCATGCTGCGTGAATGTATGCTCGCCGTGGTGGAGCTTGCGAATAGTTCCCTCAGGAGCTAGCATCCTGTCAGCGGGGAAGGGCACCATTAACCCTTAGTGAGGTTGGGCCATTCCCCCATTAAGTCTCACGAAGGAGGCAGGCTGGTGCCATCCAGTCCTGCCTGAAAATAACAAACTTTTAAAATAATTGTAGAAAACTTTTCAGGAGCTTCCGGAGATGTGACGGGCTCCTCCGGGCACATTTTCTAAACTGAGTCTGGTAGGAGGGCCATAGAGGTAGGAGCCAGCACACACAATCAAACTTATATAGTGCCCATGGCTCCAAGTGGACCAGTCTATACCCCATGGTACTAAATGGATTCACAGTATCCGCTAGGATGTAAGAGAAATATCATCAATGTATCTTTAATATTTTTATATCCAACTGTTATTTAAATAAAATATGTTATAGTTTTACTTGAGCTGTCTGATCCACTTATTAACCTATTTTCTATTATCTCAATATTTTCTTGCTATAGACCTGACAACCAGTTGCTGATACCTCTATTCGCCTGTATATATATATATATATATATATATATATATATATATATAAAAATATATATATATATATATATATATAAAGCACGATAAATCCTGCACTCACACATACAACCTAAACAGCAGTGGGGTGCTCCTAGTGGTGATCTCCCTCAATGGGTAGACCCACAATATTTAGGAAAAGTCCAACAATGTGGAGGGGCACTCATCCAATCAGAATGTCTTCAAAGGCTTGAGTTTCAAAATCACTTTATTTCGGTCGATATCAAACTTATTGTAGTCGACATTTCGATCCTACATCAAGGATCTTTATCAAGACAAGCTTCCATATACAAAGAATAATTGCAAAGCATCACACATTGATTGCTACAAAAAAACACAAATATATATATAAAAATAAAACACAAAAACAAGGACAAAAACAAGAACATATATATAGACTCCCAGGTCCCATAGATTATTCACCTAGAAAAATCCACACCAGGTAAGGGTGGGATCTGCACTTTAGGCCTTGCTCTATCAGTTAACATGTTCCACAGTGGTATATCAAACACCATAAATAAGGCTAGGTAGGCCTCTGTATAGTCAGAGACCCTAATCTTAATCCACCATGTAGTGTGACAACTGCATACCAACACCGACACCACGGTGACTACATGCCAATAATCTCATACACTTACTCCAAAGGATCAATGCGGCATATTCAGAGTAATGGCTGTGTGGTAAATATTTCACAATTCATCTCACAATTCTGTAGTGATAAATAGGAAACACTGCTAATGAGTAGAAAGACATATGCCACTCCACCACTGGACATCCACCCAAAGTGTAATACTCACACAGTAGTTAATAAACTCTCAGCAATAAGATAACCGAACAACTGGAGTCATCGCTGCAAACCAAAATAACACAAGTGCATGTAGCGATAAAACAGAAGCACAAGTTAATCTACATCATCAAAAGACAGCTCAGTACTTACCCCCGGTAGGCTAATCAAGCCCACAGTACTTCTACAGCCACACAGCCAAAGAGCATGTGTGGTGTCCTTAAATACCCACACACAGGAAATAAGCTGTGCGGGCGGGAAAGATGTCCAACCTCATGCCCACACTACCCCACTCGGTTGCCCACTGCAGCGAACCACCAACAAGGCTCTAGGAGATAAAGTCAACCAAAAGATAACCACATAAAGTGTCAGGGACAATCCAAAACCCTGACCCGGCGAGCCGCAGCGTCGATGGAGCGCACTGCGTTCCAACAACCGGAAACCGGAAGTTGGATGCGCACCGGCGCCCGCTCCGGGGCAGCCGCTCAAAACATAAATGTACAAGACAAAATAAGATACGCTGGCAATATAGACAACATATAGTTGTCTAAATCCAAAGCACTGCTGATGGTAAAAGATAACAGAGGTTGAATGCACGCAGAATAGTAACAAGTATGTCGCTCAATATGCGTTCCATATCCCGGAATCCGGAACTCCATGCATTCCACACGTTATACCACAGGTATCAGCGCTGTGTTATAATAAACAAATGGGGGGATGATAAAAGCACCAATTGGTTAGAGAGACTTCAGTCACAAGTTGAAGCATATAGGAAGGAGCTCACTTCATTTAAAAGAAAGAAGCTCACCACGGTAACGGCGGATTATCAAAATCACACCGTGTACCGGTGGTTACTAGGCAATAGTAATTCGCAATATACTGATCGTACTGGACGGTTCTATAGGAAACATAGACAAGCACCCTTCCCACGTGAAATTGCCACCTCTATATCGACCTCTGATACCGATCAATCCGATACGCATCGGGGTAACGCCTTCCATTTTTTAGATACACCCAATGGACCGGTGGGTCTCCCACCAGCCCACGGAGATTCACGAAACACCGAGCATGCACGAGGAGGGGCTGTTATAAAAAGAAGAGTACGCAGGAAGCGCAATTAGATCTGGTATTCAATCTTTCCAAGCGGCAATATAGACATATGTTGTCTATATTGCCAGCGTATCTTATTTTGTCTTGTACATTTATGTTTTGAGCGGCTGCCCCGGAGCGGGCGCCGGTGCGCATCCAACTTCCGTTTTCCGGTAGTTGGAACGCAGTGCACTCCATCGACACTGCGGCTCGCCAGGTCAGGGTTTTGGATTGTCCCTGACACTTTATGTGGTTATTTTTTGGTTGACTTTATCTCCTAGAGCCTTGTTGGTGGTTCACTGCAGTGGGCAACCGAGTGGGGTAGTGTGGGCATGAGGTTGGACATCTTTCCCGCCCGCACAGCTTATTTCCTGTGTGTGGGTATTTAAGGACACCACACATGCTCTTTGGCTGTGTGGCTGTAGAAGTACTGTGGGCTTGATTAGCCTACCGGGGGTAAGTACTGAGCTGTCTTTTGATGATGTAGATTAACTTATGCTTCTGTCTTATCGCTACATGCACTTGTGTTATTTTGGTTTGCAGCGATGACTCCAGTTGTTCGGTTATCTTATTGCTGAGAGTTTATTAACTACTGTGTGAGTATTACACTTTGGGTGGATGTCCAGTGGTGGAGTGGCATATGTCTTTCTACTCATTAGCAGTGTTTCCCATTTATCGCTACAGAATTGTGAGATGAATTGTGAAATATTTACCACACAGCCATTACTCTGAATATGCCGCATTGATCCTTTGGAGTAAGTGTATGAGATTATTGGCATGTAGTCACCGTGGTGTCGGTGTTGGTATGCAGTTGTCACACTACATGGTGAATTAAGATTAGGGTCTCTGACTATACAGAGGCCTACCTAGCCTTATTTATGGTGTTTGATATACCACTGTGGAACATGTTAACTGATAGAGCAAGGCCTAAAGTGCAGACCCCACCCTTACCTGGTGTGGATTTTTCTAGGTGAATAATCTATGGGACCTGGGAGTCTATATATATGTTCTTGTTTTTGTCCTTGTTTTTGTGTTTTATTTTTATATATATATTTGTATTTTTTTGTAGCAATCAATGTGTGATGCTTTGCAATTATTCTTTGTATATGGAAGCTTGTCTTGATAAAGATCCTTGATGTAGGATCGAAACGTCTACTACAATAAGCTTTATATCGACCGAAATAAAGTGATTTTGAAACTCAAGCCTTTGAAGACATTCTGATTGGATGAGTGCCCCTCCACATTGTTGGACTTTTCCTATATATATATATATATATATATATCAAACAGATCTGAGGGCGCTTACATGTATGGTACTGTTTCGATAATATTAGTACATCAGTTTAAAAAAAAGCAACTTTCAATTACATAGAATAACAATTATTCATAAAAGTACAGAATAAAATATTGGCCCTCATTCCGAGTTGTTCGCTCGCAAGCTGCTTGTAGCAGCATTGCACACTCTAAGCTGCCGCCTACTGGGAGTGAATCTTAGCTTAGCAAAATTGCGAACGAAAGATTCTCAAAATTGCGAATAGAAATTTCTAAGCAGTTTCTGAGTAGCTCGACACTTACTCTGCCACTGCGATCAGTTCAGTCAGTTTCGTTCATGGTTTGACGTCACAAACACACCCAGCGTTCGCCCAGACACTCCCCCGTTTCTCCAGCCACTCCCGCGTTTTTCCCAGAAACGGCAGTGTTTTTTCACACACTCCCATAAAACGGCCAGTTTCCGCCCAGAAACACCCACTTCCTGTCAATCACACTCCGATCACCAGAACGAAGAAAAAACCTCGTAATGCCGTGAGTAAAATACCAAACTTCTTAGCAAATTTACTTGGCGCAGTCGCAGTGCGAACATTGCGCATGCGCAATTAGCGGAAAATCGCTGCGATGCGAAGAAAATTACCGATCGAGCAACTCGGAATGAGGGCCATGGTACGTCTTTGTGATTTTACAGAGGACGTCTTCGGATATATCAGGTTTTACATTCAGTTTTTAGTGCATTTCATTGTTGAAACATACGATACAGAAGTAGAACAATAGATCAACCCAATGCGTTTCATCCCTATCGGAACTTCATCAGGGTTACTTTAGCTAAACAATAAAATAGAACTGAATATATGAACAATACCAATTTCCAAATACATATGATTCTTTACAAAATATGTGGAACCATACATACCAAAATGTTTAAACAGTGATGTGAAGAAAATCTGATGAAATGTATAAACTAGAGATGAGCGCCTGAAATTTTTCGGGTTTTGTGTTTTGGTTTTGGGTTCGGTTCCGCGGCCGTGTTTTGGGTTCGAACGCGTTTTGGCAAAACCTCACCGAATTTTTTTTGTCGGATTCGGGTGTGTTTTGGATTCGGGTGTTTTTTTCCAAAAACACTAAAAAACAGCTTAAATCATAGAATTTGGGGGTCATTTTGATCCCAAAGTATTATTAACCTCAAAAACCATAATTTACACTCATTTTCAGTCTATTCTGAATACCTCACACCTCACAATATTATTTTTAGTCCTAAAATTTGCACCGAGGTCGCTGTGTGAGTAAGATAAGCGACCCTAGTGGCCGACACAAACACCGGGCCCATCTAGGAGTGGCACTGCAGTGTCACGCAGGATGTCCCTTCCAAAAAACCCTCCCCAAACAGCACATGACGCAAAGAAAAAAAGAGGCGCAATGAGGTAGCTGTGTGAGTAAGATTAGCGACCCTAGTGGCCGACACAAACACCGGGCCCATCTAGGAGTGGCACTGCAGTGTCACGCAGGATGGCCCTTCCAAAAAACCCTCCCCAAACAGCACATGACGCAAAGAAAAAAAGAGGCGCAATGAGGTAGCTGTGTGAGTAAGATTAGCGACCCTAGTGGCCGACACAAACACCGGGCCCATCTAGGAGTGGCACTGCAGTGTCACGCAGGATGTCCCTTCCAAAAAACCCTCCCCAAACAGCACATGACGCAAAGAAAAAAAGAGGCGCAATGAGGTAGCTGTGTGAGTAAGATTAGCGACCCTAGTGGCCGACACAAACACCGGGCCCATCTAGGAGTGGCACTGCAGTGTCACGCAGGATGGCCCTTCCAAAAAACCCTCCCCAAACAGCACATGACGCAAAGAAAAAAAGAGGCGCAATGAGGTAGCTGTGTGAGTAAGATTAGCGACCCTAGTGGCCGACACAAACACCGGGCCCATCTAGGAGTGGCACTGCAGTGTCACGCAGGATGTCCCTTCCAAAAAACCCTCCCCAAACAGCACATGACGCAAAGAAAAAAAGAGGCTTTTTACTGATATTTGGTGTTTTGGATTTGACATGCTCTGTACTATGACATTGGGCATCGGCCTTGGCAGACGACGTTGCTGGCATTTCATCGTCTCGGCCATGACTAGTGGCAGCAGCTTCAGCACGAGGTGGAAGTGGATCTTGATCTTTCCCTAATTTTGGAACCTCAACATTTTTGTTCTCCATATTTTAATAGGCACAACTAAAAGGCACCTCAGGTAAACAATGGAGATGGATGGATTGGATACTAGTATACAATTATGGACGGGCTGCCGAGTGCCGACACAGAGGTAGCCACAGCCGTGAACTACCGCACTGTACTGTGTCTGCTGCTAATATATAGACTGGTTGATAAAGAGATAGTATACTCGTAACTAGTATGTATGTATAAAGAAAGAAAAAAAAACCACGGTTAGGTGGTATATACAATTATGGACGGGCTGCCGAGTGCCGACACAGAGGTAGCCACAGCCATGAACTACCGCACTGTACACTGGTTGATAAAGAGATAGTAGTATACTCGTAACAACTAGTATGACACTATGACGACGGTATAAAGAATGAAAAAAAAACCACGGTTAGGTGGTATATATTATAATAATAATACAATTATGGATGGACGGACTGCCTGCCGACTGCCGACACAGAGGTAGCCACAGCCGTGAACTACCGCACTGTACACTGGTTGATAAAGAGATAGTAGTATACTCGTAACAACTAGTATGACACTATGACGACGGTATAAAGAATGAAAAAAAAACCACGGTTAGGTGGTATATATTATAATAATAATACAATTATGGATGGACGGACTGCCTGCCGACTGCCGACACAGAGGTAGCCACAGCCGTGAACTACCGCACTGTACACTGGTTGATAAAGAGATAGTAGTATACTCGTAACAACTAGTATGACACTATGACGACGGTATAAAGAATGAAAAAAAAACCACGGTTAGGTGGTATATATTATAATAATAATACAATTATGGATGGACGGACTGCCTGCCGACTGCCGACACAGAGGTAGCCACAGCCGTGAACTACCGCACTGTACACTGGTTGATAAAGAGATAGTAGTATACTCGTAACAACTAGTATGACACTATGACGACGGTATAAAGAATGAAAAAAAAACCACGGTTAGGTGGTATATATTATAATAATAATACAATTATGGATGGACGGACTGCCTGCCGACTGCCGACACAGAGGTAGCCACAGCCGTGAACTACCGCACTGTACACTGGTTGATAAAGAGATAGTAGTATACTCGTAACAACTAGTATGACACTATGACGACGGTATAAAGAATGAAAAAAAAACCACAGTTAGGTGGTATATATTATAATAATAATACAATTATGGATGGACGGACTGCCTGCCGACTGCCGACACAGAGGTAGCCACAGCCGTGAACTACCGCACTGTACACTGGTTGATAAAGAGATAGTAGTATACTCGTAACAACTAGTATGACACTATGACGGTATAAAGAATGAAAAAAAAACCACGGTTAGGTGGTATATATTATAATAATAATACAATTATGGATGGACGGACTGCCTGCCGACTGCCGACACAGAGGTAGCCACAGCCGTGAACTACCGCACTGTACACTGGTTGATAAAGAGATAGTAGTATACTCGTAACAATTAGGATGACACTATGACGGTATAAAGAATGAAAAAAAAACCACGGTTAGGTGGTAGGTATATAATAATAAATAATACAATTCTGGTCGGACGGACTGCCTGCCGTGTGCCGACACAGAGGTAGCCACAGCCGTGAACTACCGCACTGTACACTGGTTGATAAAGAGATAGTAGTATACTCGTAACAATTAGGATGACACTATGACGGTATAAAGAATGAAAAAAAAACCACGGTTAGGTGGTAGGTATATAATAATAAATAATACAATTCTGGTCGGACGGACTGCCTGCCGTGTGCCGACACAGAGGTAGCCACAGCCGTGAACTACCGCACTGTACACTGGTTGATAAAGAGATAGTAGTATACTCGTAACAATTAGGATGACACTATGACGGTATAAAGAATGAAAAAAAAACCACGGTTAGGTGGTAGGTATATAATAATAAATAATACAATTCTGGTCGGACGGACTGCCTGCCGTGTGCCGACACAGAGGTAGCCACAGCCGTGAACTACCGCACTGTACACTGGTTGATAAAGAGATAGTAGTATACTCGTAACAATTAGGATGACACTATGACGGTATAAAGAATGAAAAAAAAACCACGGTTAGGTGGTAGGTATATAATAATAAATAATACAATTCTGGTCGGACGGACTGCCTGCCGTGTGCCGACACAGAGGTAGCCACAGCCGTGAACTACCGCACTGTACACTGGTTGATAAAGAGATAGTAGTATACTCGTAACAATTAGGATGACACTATGACGGTATAAAGAATGAAAAAAAAACCACGGTTAGGTGGTAGGTATATAATAATAAATAATACAATTCTGGTCGGACGGACTGCCTGCCGTGTGCCGACACAGAGGTAGCCACAGCCGTGAACTACCGCACTGTACACTGGTTGATAAAGAGATAGTAGTATACTCGTAACAATTAGGATGACACTATGACGGTATAAAGAATGAAAAAAAAACCACGGTTAGGTGGTAGGTATATAATAATAAATAATACAATTCTGGTCGGACGGACTGCCTGCCGTGTGCCGACACAGAGGTAGCCACAGCCGTGAACTACCGCACTGTACACTGGTTGATAAAGAGATAGTAGTATACTCGTAACAATTAGGATGACACTATGACGGTATAAAGAATGAAAAAAAAACCACGGTTAGGTGGTAGGTATATAATAATAAATAATACAATTCTGGTCGGACGGACTGCCTGCCGTGTGCCGACACAGAGGTAGCCACAGCCGTGAACTACCGCACTGTACACTGGTTGATAAAGAGATAGTAGTATACTCGTAACAATTAGGATGACACTATGACGGTATAAAGAATGAAAAAAAAACCACGGTTAGGTGGTAGGTATATAATAATAAATAATACAATTCTGGTCGGACGGACTGCCTGCCGTGTGCCGACACAGAGGTAGCCACAGCCGTGAACTACCGCACTGTACTGTGTCTGCTGCTAATATAGACTGGTTGATATTTAAAGAGATATTAGTAGTATACAACAATACTATACTGGTGGTCAGGCACTGGTCACCACTCCTGCAGCAAAAGTGTGCACTGTTAATTAATATAATTGTACTCCTGGCTCCTGCTAACAACCTGCAGTGCTCCCCAGTCTCCCCCACAATTAATTATAAGCTTTTAATTTATACATTGATGACTGTGCAGCACACTGGGCTGAGCTGAGTGCACACAGACTGAGTCACACTGTGTGACTGACTGTGCTGTGTATCGTTTTTTTTTCAGGCAGAGAACGGATATAGCAGAGAGAAGTGAACGGATATATTATATTAAATAAAAGTTAACTAGCAACTGCACTGGTCACTGACTGTGGTAAACTAACTCTGTCTGCGACTCTGCACAATCTCTCTCTATCTAATCTATCTATCTCTATTCTAATGGAGAGGACGCCAGACACGTCCTCTCCCTATCAATCTCAATGCACGAGTGAAAATGGCGGCGACGCGCGGCTCCTTATATAGAATCCGAGTCTCGCGATAGAATCCGAGCCTCGCGAGAATCCGACAGCGTCATGATGACGTTCGGGCGCGCTCGGGTTAACCGAGCAAGGCGGGAAGATCCGAGTCGCTCGGACCCGTGGAAAAAAAAGTGAAGTTCGTGCGGGTTCGGATTCAAAGAAACCGAACCCGCTCATCTCTAGTATAAACCTCTATTAAAACCAGGATAATGAATAATAAATTACTTTAGACTATAAAATAAAGAAGATAGAAAATAGGTGGTAATGAGAGTTAATGAGGATACATACCAGACTAATAACTAGTATGAAAAATCTCAGCGTGATGTGGCTCCATTACGGGAAAAAAAGTGTCCAAACACTAATATGCAGTATCTCAACGTTGGTCTAAAATGACCTATATAAATGAACATAGTGGGAAGAGTTAATTATAAACTCTATAAATGTGTCTCAAAGTGAGGGGGAAGACTATAATACATGCCGCTATGTAAGTACGCAGATAAGTGTCTACCACTGAACTTTAGTAGATGTAGAACAGCCTTTTGTACATATAATAATATAGGGATATGCCTATAAAGTGAATTAGCATAATTTTAGAAATCTTTCAACTGGCGCTCAATCGAATAAAGCCATTCCTTCAAAAAAATAGCAGCAAAAACGAATACAGTGGGCAAAAGAACACATTGCATGGACAGAAGATCAGTGGAAACAAGTGATATGGAGTGACGAAACTAAGATATTGATATTTGGTAGTGATGGGAGAAAATATGTGAGACGCCGCATTGGGGAAGAGGTACATCCAGATTGCATTCAAGCGACCACAAAGAATCCTACAAGTGTTATGATCTGGGCATGTATGACAGTAGATGCTGTAGGCCGCCTTCATGTCATAGATGGCACACTGAACTGCAGAAAGTACATTGACACCATCCTACAACAAAAACTTCTACCTTCTATCAGGGGTCTTTTTCCAGATAATGCTCCATTTTTTCCACAGTAGGATTCAGCTCCCTGCCACACTGCATGGATGTGCAAACAGTGGTTCACGGAGAATGACATACAGGTGCTGGGATGGCCAGGAAACAGCCCAGACCTGAACCCCATAGAACATTTATGCCTCAGTTTGGAAAAACTGGTACATCTGATGCGTCCATCTGATAAAAGAGAATTAATTGAGGCTATAATTGTCTCATGGCACCACATAATAAAGAAAGAAGAGCTCCAAACATTGGTTGGCTCAATGCCACGTCCCTGTGCTGCTGTCTTGAAAAATAAAGGATGCCCCAAAAAATACTGATAGGACAGTGACATCATAAGTACACAGGGTTTTTCACCCTAAGTATTGTTTTTACTGCATACCTTCCCTTGTAATGCAAATATTTGACCTCTGTTTATTGTGTTGAATCCAGCATTGAATTTCCTTTCATTTGATATATGAATCATTGAACTGCGTGAAATGTAACAGTTTTTATAAGCATTTGAATTTGAAAAACATTCAAATATCAAAAAGTGTCTGCAATTTTAGCCACCGGTATATATAAAATCCAGATTACATATCACTAGGAGACTAACCGATTAGAAAAGCCATAACTAATTTGATTAAAGGGACAGTGCTAGAGAATAGTATTGATGACGGACTAGATATTTTATTAAGGGGAGACAAAATTAATTAAAGGAACAGTGCTGGTGAACAGTAATGATGATAAACTAAGTATTTTAAATATTTTATTGAGGATAAGCAAATCAGCCTATTTTTTATGGACAAATTAATTAAAGGGACAGTGCTTGTGAATAGTAATGATGATAAACTGAATATTTTAAATATTTTATTGAGGATAAGCAAATTAGCCTATTTTTATGACTAAATCTAAAGTGGCTATATCTATAGTGAACATAACTGCAATTAAAGGGACAGTACTAATAAAATGAAATTAGTGATAAACAAAATTATTATTAATGGGAGGCTATTCTTCATACTTTAAAGGGCTAAGCTTAAAATAGTTAATGAGTAGTGTCTCACTCTACTTTATAAGCAACAAAATAAATACACTTAGTGATACTTTTAAAAAACTAAGCATAGAAAGGTGAGTGAATAAAGTTCCATCATATAAAATAGTTAATGAAAGGTGTTTCTTCCTACTTTGTAAGAGGCTAAATAAGTGCATTTAGTTATACTTTTTAAGAACTAGGCATAGAAAGATAAGTGAATAGTGTTCCATCATACTTTATAAGGAGCAGTTTATAAATACTGGATTAATTGCATAGTGATATGACAATACATAGTAGTCTCTCTCTTAACTAACCTTATTACTAAGGTAACAAAAACAAGGAGAACTGAGAAGGCGGTTATTGAGTTGGGCACACAAATCTAAGTTGTTGGCTTGATTTATATAATAAAACTTAGCTGTTATTGCTTAAATTTATTCTAAAAGGGTCCCAATTGCAGGACAAATACAGCAAAATATATAGAGGTTAAAAATATTACATATACAAACCTAAAAGTGATAAAGACTGAAAAACATAAGTGTTGAAAGATTTTTTTTTAAAAAGCAGATCCACCACTATAACTCCTGCATCGATGTATTTTTAATGTATTATATTGGAGCCAATGAAAATGTCTCACTATATTGTCCTTAGTCCACACTGAGGCACCAATATGAGGTATGGAGGTATACAATGTAATCACAATTTAGCCATTGTTATCATTAATAAAATTGTACCAGCTCATTAAT
Source organism: Pseudophryne corroboree (assembly GCF_028390025.1). Classification (NCBI taxonomy): domain Eukaryota; kingdom Metazoa; phylum Chordata; class Amphibia; order Anura; family Myobatrachidae; genus Pseudophryne; species Pseudophryne corroboree. The sequence continues at coordinate 295,365,738 of NC_086450.1, read as the reverse complement.
GTGTTATTGTTATTTATTTATTTATTTATAGGCAACAATATATTGTGTCGCCACCGTACAAAATTGTATCTCCTACAACTATTCCTTACTAACACTTTGCTGTATCAAAATTTATTAAAGTAGTTCCTCCTGCACTATTAGTGTTTGGGGATGTTGGTTAACAGCTCATTGATGTGTTGTGATTTATTTGTAGGTAAACAATGTGCTGTATCGCCAGCTTACACAAATGTATCGCCCACAACTGTCCCTTACTAACACTTTGCTGTATCAAAATTAATTGAGATAATTCCTCCTGCACTATTAGTATTTGGGAATGTTAGTTGTCAGGCTGGGGATTCTATGGCTACTTGCATCCAATATTGTACCCCAACAGTGTCCTAATAAATTCCACACAGAAATAGATAGATCGCGCTTGGGCTAATATAGTAATCTGCGCTATCTATAAATTGTAATTATTGAGGTGTGCCAACTCATTCATATATTCATTACTGTCTCTTGTTGACACTGTGCTATATCGGAGTTAATCAAGACAATGCCTCCTGTATTATTAGTATTATGAGGACTTTGGTTAATAGGTTGAATTCTTTGGCTGTTTGCATCCAGTATTATAATGCAGATGTGTCCTGATATATTACATGCGGAGATATAAAAAGCAAATTGCGCTTAGGCAGATGCCTTAATCTGCACTATCTATGGGTTATAATAAAGAGTAATAAATGCTCACCCAATCCCCCTCAGCTTGGGGGATTGGGTGAGCACAAACCATATCACTGCCTGTGAACTGTCATCTCCAAATAAGGCTGAGAGGGCATGATCCAGCCGGGAGGAAGACTTTCTACTGCCTGCATTTATACAGGTTATATGCATACTCCTTGCAGTGGCTTAAAAATTGTTAGCAGCAAGACCTAAGAGGTTATGGACTAATATAAGTATACATTGTTGCTTGTGCATTAACCAAACGGCTACATGGGCATGAATGACTGATACTAACATGCATGATTACTCCAGATACTTATCAAAGTTTGTGTACATTAATATTAACCTCTGCCTGGATAATTGGACTTTTTAAGAATATTTTATATGTTCCAACTGATTAGTAACATAAGGCAGTGGCTATTATTGGATTATATATGCTCATTATAACCCAGAAAGTTAGTAAAAAAATTTATTTTTAAAAGGAGCTAGTTTATTACTTAAAATAAGTTTTAAGGTAATAGGGGTGTTTTTAAGTGTATTATTTGTATATTATGCTGGCCGGCATATGTAAATTGTATGTGTAATTTTCTTTTTATAAAAATAAAATCCACACCAGATGGAATAAACGCATTCTCTCAAAATTTCTTTCTCTTGTTTGCCATAGAAGGGGTTAATACCAATAACCCTTGTGAGATTGCTGCATTCAGTTTGGATCAGCCACAGCGCCAGGATAATTGGGTTAGAGTATTGTTTCTGGGGAATTAGAAACAGTCTCCGGGATACCTCAAACTTTAACATTGTTCCGACGCAATCTGTCCTCCAAATCTCCTACTTTACTAAGCAGAGCCATGACTTCCATCTGAAGGTCCTCATGAACGGAAATAAGTTAATTATGGGATTTGACAACAACTTTCAACTCATTTTCTAAGTGGTCTGTACGCTGGCCGACTGCGTCCACAGATTGTTGACAGGTCTGTAAGGCTAATCTGAATTCCTGTGATATATCCGATTTAAACAAGGTTAGAAGTTGTTTCATAGCGCCAATCGTTAATGGTGCATCGTCCCCTATATCTGGCAATACAGGTGTGGGCGCTGTGGTGGGCTCAAAGGGGTCGCTGAGAGCAGAAAGTGGTCTATGTTTTTTTGTCCAAGGAGGGTTTGCCCTTGATTCCTTGGGTGGAAGGGGATTGTTTGAAAAAGCTCACAGGAGGGACCCCAGGTGGATCTTTCTGATGTTTAGGCGACATGATGACTTTTAAACAGAAAAAAATCTGACGCCCAAGGTGCAAAAACACACCCGTGCAGCCACCTGGGAATACAAAGGGCCACTTCACCCCTTATGCATACAAACTTCACAAGACAAATTCCCAAGTTCTGGCGCTAGATGTGGATCCACACAAAATATATATGAATACTTATGTCCGTATTCCTTGAATGGTAGAGATCTTCTGTTTCTTTCTTGATAATTTTCAACAATGAAGTAAACTTCTGTTCATCTCCAATGGGCCATCATTCATATGAGAAAGAAACAGAAGATACAGAAATCATAGTGTAATATGTCCAATTAATTATTGTTAATGAGTTAGCCTATCTCCAGATTAAATGCATTTGGTGAGCACCGAACTCACAATCAAAATAAATGATTTCCACATATAATGGTTTCTTTATCACTGGTGTGGATACTGTCAAATAGTCAGGTAATGGTGCGTACCATACTCCCTCTTGATTATGCAATGATCCTCCTATCTGGGTATCTTTGTGGGATGTGACTCCCTTGCTCCTCTGCACATATGCCGATACCGTGGTAGGATAAAAATGACTTTATTGACATAAAAACTAATTACACCAGTGCATATAGGCACATCTAAACAACAAGTACTGTCCACTCTGTATTGCACAAAAATGTTAGCCGGTCCCTGTACTTGGAAGGGGATCAGCAGGAACAAGTGTGATGTAATTGAAAAAAGACACAGGCTGGCACAAGATTTATTGTACAGGGCTAGCACATGGATCCTGAGCCAAGGTGTGAGTAAGAAAACAGTAGCACAATGGATCACATAGACAGCAGCCTGTCTTCCAGGGTATAAACACAGCATACATGGGAAGTGGGTACTCACTCCAGTGTAATGCCCCTCTTGCAGAGGAAATTCCAAACATGGTACAGCCAGTGATCAGCACCTTTTCTGGTCCCCTGGTAGGGCTGGAGTGGGGTATACAGTGCATCGGCTATGGCAAGATGGCCACCACGGCTCCTGGTCAAGAAACAAGCTGCCACCTCCTCCCACCACAGAAGGCCCTCCCCTGGCTCCTAGAGCAGCACCAGCAAGGTGCTGACAGGATGCACAGTGAGGGGTTAGAAAGGCAGCTGGGATCCTGTTGAAGTGTTCTCTTCGCGGCCGCTTCTGGTCGTGCACTCCGGAGTTCAACACCCGGCCTCTGCAGGCAACTGAGGTCCCGGCCGCTGGCCACCGTCCCCCGCTAGGCCACAACACGCAGGAAAAAACTGCACTATATCTCGGTTCTGCGACACTGATTATTGCGGGCGGCGGGTCCTCTGGGAGGCAGGGTAGGTGCACTAATCCCTGGAGGCACCGGTACCAAGTTTAAGCTAATTAAGAGTGTGGTATTGCTGGAGCCTTGCACAGGCACATCCTCACGCTCTCGCAGCTAGCCACGCCCCTTAACATCTTATTTCTATACTATATTTTTGTTATTAGTAATTGACATTTTTTATCTAAAAAACTGGATTTAATATTCCTTTTGAATATCAGTGTAATTTTATGCTATATCTATGTTATAGCAATAATTAATATCTATCATTACCTGTAAATGTTGATGCTGAATTAATACCTTCTTAATAATCTTGCATTATATTCTTTATTTGCACTGTATGTGCTATTGTATTACTATTGCTATTGTAATGTATTTAATCTTGCTTTGGGACATTATTTACTTCCTCAAAAGGCTGTTCAGTCGAGTTGGATCAATGTTTCGATTGAGCACCAGTTGAAAGATCCCTAAAATGATGTTAATTCACTGTATAGGCATATCCCTATATTATTATATGTGCAGATGGCTGTTCTACATCTACTAAAGTTCAGTGGTAGACACTTATCTGCATTCCTTAGCGGTATGTTTTATAGTCTTTCCCCTCACTTTCACTTTGAGACACATTTATAGAGTTTATAATTAACTCCTCCCACCATGTTCATTTATATAGGTCATTTTAGACCATCGTTAAGATACTGCATATTATTGTATGGACACTTTTTTTCCGTAATGGAGCCACATCACGCTGAGATTTTTCATACTAGTTTTTAGTCTGGTATGTATTCTCATTTCCTCTCACCACCACCTATTTTCTATCTTCTTTATTTTATAGTCTAAAGTAATTTATTATTCATTAACTAGGTATCATATCCAGATAACCTGGTTTTAATAGAGGTTTATAAATTTCATCAGATTTTCTTTACATCAGTGTCTGAGCATTTTGGTATGTATGGTTCCACATTTGTTGTAAAGATTCATATATATTTGGAAAGTGGTACTGTTCATATATTCAGTTGTTCTATTTTATTGTTTAGACAAAGAGTCCCTGATGAACTCCCGATAGGGACGAAACGCATTGGGTTGATCTATTGTTCTACTTCTGTATCGTATGTTTCAACAAAGAAATACACTAAAAACTGAATGTAAAACCTGATATATCCGAAGACGTCCTCTGTAAAATCACAAAGACGCACTATGTCTTATTCTGTACTTTTATGAATAATTTTTAGTCTATGTACAGTAATTGAAAATTGTTTTGTTTTAAACTGATGTACTAATATTATCGAAACAGTACCATACATGTAAGCACCCTCAGATCTGTTTGTTTGCTGTTTTCACCCAAACCTTTGCTAATAGGAGTGTCACGTCTAGCAGAGTTTGAGGATCCGGCAGCTGAGATTTGCCCGAAGAGGTAGCAGGCTGTGAATGAACCAGATGAGGGGGCTGGATATAGTTCCTTCGCATGGGACACGGAGCAATGAAGAAAGTAGGCGGGGTTTGAGAGTCAATGGAAAGTATTTATTATGTACAGGGCTGAGGTAGAGAACCGAGGCTGGAGCACGATGGTTAAGACGTGGCTGGAGGCAAAGAACTGTGGACTGTGATTTGAAAGACAAGACTGTAGATGATGAACTGTGGATGATGGTTGAAGACGTGGCTGGAGACAAGGACTGTGGACTGTGGTTTGGAAAACGAGGCTGAAGATAATAATCTGCAGGCGGTGGTCGGTGGTACAAAGGCGTGGCTGGTGAAGGAGATCTGTGGAGTGTGGCTTGAAAGACGAGGTAGAAGACCCGGGGCCGACTGTGCCCAAAGAGTCTTACTGGACCGGGTTTTCCAGGGACGCTTCCACAGGCAGTAGCAGGGTAGGAACGGCAGGGCTGCAGCAGCAACAGAGAACCGACCAAGCAGGATCAAGAGGAACCATAATACAGCAGGAAACCTGGGAGCACAAGCTAAAGCACCTACAACAGGGTTGTAACTTGAAGCACTGGCATCCCTGTCCTAAACCAGCCCCCTTTTATAGGGAGAGCTTCCCCTGGATTGGCTGGAAGAGACAGGAAACAAGAACTATGCTCAAAACTTGGTCTCCAACATGGCGGCGCCCAGTAATGCAGACCTTATTGCAAAGCCACATTGCTCACTGCTTCTGGTCTCCTAGCAATGGATCAGCAAGAGCGACCCACTGTAGCGACGTCCCGCTGCCATGAGCGGACCCCCTCACCGCCGCTACTGCTGCCCACGGATCTGGCGCAGCAGCCCACCTCCGCCGCTGCCCGCACATCGCCAAGGAAGCCAGCCCCGCGGCCCCAGCGTACCGGTAAGACTCCGGACGCTGACAAGGAGGTTCTTCTAGAGGTGCTGCTCTTTAATTCTCTTAGCGCTATTGGGTACCCCCCTATTTTCTTTTGACAGATATATAAATATATATATAGCAAGGGAAACAATGTGGCACTCACGGCAAGTTTCAATAATCACAACCACAGCATGTAGCGTAGAGCAACGTTTCAGTGGCACCCCACTGTCGTCAGGCTTTATTAATAAAATATTAAAACAGTCCTACCTTTATAGAACACCCACGTGTATGTTGTACAGACAGTCCGGACTCAGACTTCCGGAAAAGAAAACGGAAATGATGTGTTAGTGCCGTCAGCGCACTGAAAGATCAAAGCCCATCACCATGGAAACCTGGTTGTTAGAAGTAGCAGAGCATGGATACTAATACAGCGTAAAAGAAATTGTAACAAACATTAGACACATAGTGTTAGATTAAGTCATGGAAAGCTACCAACGGTAATACAGAAATGACATAAATCAATATTAACATACTTAGAAAAATATTTGCATACTGTAATATATGCCAGTTTTCCGCAATCTGGAAATACTTCAAAAAGAAAGAAAGCATGAAATATAATAAATCAGCCTTCATATATTCACTTAGCCCTCAGATTGTTATAAAAAACAGGAATAAGAAAACTGTTCATTCAGTCCTCTTGGGTGAATCACGTCTAGATAGGCTATCCACCTTGCCTCTACCTGTAATAATTTTGTGGCACGATCACCACCCCTGATGTTCATAGGGACATGGTCGATCATTCTATAGCGAATACTGCTGATAGAATGCCTACAGGTAGCGAAATGCCTAGCCACAGGCTGCTCGCTGGTTCCTGACTCTAAAGCATTTCTGATGGCAGATCTATGGCAAGTCATCCTTTCCTTAAATTTGCGCTCAGATTTGCCAATATAACTGAGGCCACACGGACAGAGGATTTGATAAATGATAAAAGTAGAATTACATGTAAGACGATGTTTAATCAAAATCTTCTTGCCGGTGTGTGGATGATTAAATGAATCACCCACCAGTAAATACTGACAGGTGACACATGTACACTTGAAACATCCCAATCTGACGTTCTGTGCTGTCAGAAAGTGCGTCGGACTCGGGGTATCCGTTTGTACCCTTGACACATCAGTTTTAACAAGATAGTCACGCAAATTTTTTCCTCTGGAGTAACAGGGCATCAATTTGGACTGAGATAGATGCAATTGAGCATCTGTTTGCAACAATGGCCAATGTTTTTTACCAATCTTAGTAACAGTCTCAGAACTAGTATTATATTTGTTCACCCAGGGGAAATTAATTTGTTGTTTAGCTATCTGTGATTTTTTTCTGCAACAGTGCTGTTCTATCCATACTCATAACTTTAATTTTGGCCAATTGTAATGAGTCTTGAGAGTAACCTCTAAGCGATAATTTAACAATTAACGCATCGATCTGTTGCGAAGCTGTTTCCCTGTCACTATTGATTCTCCTTATCCTGATCATCTGAGAGTATGGGAGTCCTCTCTTTAGAGAGGAAGGGTGACAGCTGCGTGCATGCAGTAATTGACCCTGGTCTGTAGGCTTCACATAGATAGATGTACTGACGTGATTGTTGTAGATCGTTACACTGACATCTAAATAATTAATTGTATGTTGGTTCAGCTGAAATGTAAATTTAATAGTACTAGCGCTTGAATTATATGACTCTAATAAATCAATTAATCCAGTCTTATCGCCATTCCAGAGAATGAACAAATCATCTATGTAGCGATTAAATAATAAGGCTCCAGCTATGAATGTCTCATTACTATAAAATAAATCATCTTCAACTGAAAACATAACGATATTGGCATAGGTGGGGGAAACTGCAGATCCCATCGCACACCCTTGGACTTGCTGAAAGAATTGTTTACCATACAGAAAAAAGTTATTAGTCAAAACTAATTCTAACAGCAACAAAATTACTTCAATTTTGGCGACATCAAAAGCTTGTTTTTTAATGAGAAATTTTCTAACAGCTATCAACCCCAGATCATGGGGAATCGATGTATATAGACTAACTACGTCGACTGTTGCCAACCAACAGTCGTCCGGTACGGTCTCAATCATCTGAAGGTTATTCAGGAATGCCGTAGTGTCAATCAAAAAACTGGGTTCATCTACCAGTAATGGCTGTAATAGATAATCCAAGAAAATTGACAATGGTTGCAATAACGACCCTCGGGTCGACACAATGGGTCGACCAGGGGGAGGATTGGTTCCCTTGTGAATTTTCGGAAGCAAATAAAACAAAGGAACTATAGGGAATTCCGGTACCAAGATATTCATAACCTCTTCAGTAATCAATTTAACCTGCACAGCCTGAAACAAAGCATCTATCAAACGTTTCTTACATTTTGCAGTGGGATTGGTATGTAATTTAATATAGACATCAGAACAATCTAATTGACGTAAGGCTTCCAAATTATAGTCACTGAAGTCTTGCAAAACAATTGCGCCCCCCTTGTCCGCAGGTCTAATAATCAATTTATCATTGCTAGATAGTGTATGAAGAGCTTCTTTTTCAGCTTTAGTGAGATTGGGATGTAAATATCCACCGGTGTCAACAGCATCTTTCACATCATGTTCAAGTATTCTCATAAAGGTTTTTAAGCTAGCATTGTTTGATAAAGGGTCAAAAACTGACTTAGGGCGAAAAGGGAGGAGTTTGGTAGGTATAGAGTTATCAACAACATTATTTCTCTGATCACCAAAATGTTCCCGTAGTTTAACTTTGCGTTGAAGTTTATATTTTTCAATGTTCCATTGTAAGTTGTTAAATGGAACAGAAGGCACAAATGAAAGTCCTTTGCTGAGTAATTGAGTTTCAGTGTCAGATAATTGGTAAGTTGACAAATTGCAAATTATTTCTTGTTGGCTCGAGGTGGCCTGCCGACTCGACCCCTGCCTTTGGCATTGACGACCTCTGCGTGTGAACCGGCGTTTTCTGAAGTGATGATACCCCTTGCGGTCGTCCCTAAAGGGGCTGCTGCTTGGTTAGACCTGTCTGATCCACTGGTGGATTCTAGAGAAGATTCAATTTCAGGGCGCGGGTTATGTTTAAATTGGCGGCGGAAAAATGGACGCTTCCTCTCATTGGAATTTCCACCAGATAACCATCGATATACGGTGTGCCTCTCGTAATCCTCCTCCACTTTGGATAATTTTTTCTTTTTGAAATCAATCAGATCTTTCTTGTATTGTGTAATCTGTGTCTGTAATTTATTGATCCAATTACCTTCAGTGTCAGCAGTCAGTACCGACAAATTAACACTCTCAAACGCTGTAATTTTGGTTTTAACAATCTCAAGTTCCTTTGTAGATTGTTCTATAACTAATAAAATTAAATCAAGCGAACATTTATTGAGGATCGCAATCCATCTGCGGCAAAACGCCGCATCATGTCTACCAATGGTGGGACAGTTATGGACCCGGAAACCCCGTGGTATCTTTTTCGATCTAAAATAATCACTCAAAGATAAACTGTGTAGATCGAAGTCGACCTCTTTCTTTTTTAAATTAAGCAGGTCTCTAAAGATGATGTTAGGTGCCATTGCTTGTACCTCGTCTTGCATGCCCTTCTTGCGAAGGATTGATTCTGCATCAGATTCTGAGAACGAGTGTACATCTCCCACAGGGAAGTTAAAATGACCCCATTGTTCCTGGGTATCCTCCATAATAGAAACAGGATAAATGTCGCTGATTTAACTGCAACTCCACAGGTACTCCAAGAATAAAACACCCAGCCAGTGTTAATAATGAAAAAATGTCCAAAAAAATTGGACCCCGATACAACAAACCTTGTGGACAGTTCAGTGAATAAATAAGCAGGTTGCCTTTGTCAAGGAAAAACACAGCCAGTGTTTTACCATATACAGAGCAGTGGACAAGGCACTCCAAAAAGCTTGTAAGAATTAAGAGCCGGTGCCTCCATAGAAAGATAATAGCAAGGGAAACAATGTGGCACTCACGGCAAGTTTCAATAATCACAACCACAGCATGTAGCATAGAGCAACGTTTCAGTGGCACCCCACTGTCGTCAGGCTTTATTAATAAAATATTAAAACAGTCCTACCTTTATAGAACACCCACGTGTATGTTGTACAGACAGTCCGGACTCAGACTTCCGGAAAAGAAAACGGAAATGATGTGTTAGTGCCGTCAGCGCACTGAAAGATCAAAGCCCATCACCATGGAAACCTGGTTGTTAGAAGTAGCAGAGCATGGATACTAATACAGCGTAAAAGAAATTGTAACAAACATTAGACACATAGTGTTAGATTAAGTCATGGAAAGCTACCAACGGTAATACAGAAATGACATGAATTGGTACCAGAATTCCCTATAGTTCCTTTGTTTTATTTGCTTCCGAAAATTCACAAGGGAACCAATCCTCCCCCTGGTCGACCCATTGTGTCGGCCCGAGGGTCGTTATTGCAACCATTGTCAATTTTCTTGGATTATCTATTACAGCCATTACTGGTAGATGAACCCAAATGTTTTGATTGACACTACGGCATTCCTGAATAACCTTCAGATGATTGAGACCGTACCGGACGACTGTTGGTTGGCAACAGTCGACGTAGTTAGTCTATACACATCGATTCCCCATGATCTGGGGTTGATAGCTGTTAGAAAATTTCTCATTAAAAAACAAGCTTTTGATGTCGCCAAAATTGAAGTAATTTTGTTGCTGTTAGAATTAGTTTTGACTAATAACTTTTTTCTGTATGGTAAACAATTCTTTCAGCAAGTCCAAGGGTGTGCGATGGGATCTGCAGTTTCCCCCACCTATGCCAATATCGTTATGTTTTCAGTTGAAGATGATTTATTTTATAGTAATGAGACATTCATAGCTGGAGCCTTATTATTTAATCGCTACATAGATGATTTGTTCATTCTCTGGAATGGCGATAAGACTGGATTAATTGATTTATTAGAGTCATATAATTCAAGCGCTAGTACTATTAAATTTACATTTCAGCTGAACCAACATACAATTAATTATTTAGATGTCAGTGTAACGATCTACAACAATCACGTCAGTACATCTATCTATGTGAAGCCTACAGACCAGGGTCAATTACTGCATGCACGCAGCTGTCACCCTTCCTCTCTAAAGAGAGGACTCCCATACTCTCAGATGATCAGGATAAGGAGAATCAATAGTGACAGGGAAACAGCTTTGCAACAGATCGATGCGTTAATTGTTAAATTATCGCTTAGAGGTTACTCTCAAGACTCATTACAATTGGCCAAAATTAAAGTTATGAGTATGGATAGAACAGCACTGTTGCAGAAAAAATCACAGATAGCTAAACAACAAATTAATTTCCCCTGGGTGAACAAATATAATACTAGTTCTGAGACTGTTACTAAGATTGGTAAAAAACATTGGCCATTGTTGCAAACAGATGCTCAATTGCATCTATCTCAGTCCAAATTGATGCCCTGTTACTCCAGAGGAAAAAATTTGCGTGACTATCTTGTTAAAACTGATGTGTCAAGGGTACAAACGGATACCCCGAGTCCGACGCACTTTCTGACAGCACAGAACGTCAGATTGGGATGTTTCAAGTGTACATGTGTCACCTGTCAGTATTTACTGGTGGGTGATTCATTTAATCATCCACACACCGGCAAGAAGATTTTGATTAAACATCGTCTTACATGTAATTCTACTTTTATCATTTATCAAATCCTCTGTCCGTGTGGCCTCAGTTATATTGGCAAATCTGAGCGCAAATTTAAGGAAAGGATGACTTGCCATAGATCTGCCATCAGAAATGCTTTAGAGTCAGGAACCAGCGAGCAGCCTGTGGCTAGGCATTTCGCTACCTGTAGGCATTCTATCAGCAGTATTCGCTATAGAATGATCGACCATGTCCCTATGAACATCAGGGGTGGTGATCGTGCCACAAAATTATTACAGGTAGAGGCAAGGTGGATAGCCTATCTAGACGTGATTCACCCAAGAGGACTGAATGAACAGTTTTCTTATTCCTGTTTTTTATAACAATCTGAGGGCTAAGTGAATATATGAAGGCTGATTTATTATATTTCATGCTTTCTTTCTTTTTGAAGTATTTCCAGATTGCGGAAAACTGGCATATATTACAGTATGCAAATATTTTTCTAAGTATGTTAATATTGATTTATGTCATTTCTGTATTACCGTTGGTAGCTTTCCATGACTTAATCTAACACTATGTGTCTAATGTTTGTTACAATTTCTTTTACGCTGTATTAATATCCATGCTCTGCTACTTCTAACAACCAGGTTTCCATGGTGATGGGCTTTGATCTTTCAGTGCGCTGACGGCACTAACACATCATTTCCGTTTTCTTTTCCGGAAGTCTGAGTCCGGACTGTCTGTACAACATACACGTGGGTGTTCTATAAAGGTAGGACTGTTTTAATATTTTATTAATAAAGCCTGACGACAGTGGGGTGCCACTGAAACGTTGCTCTACGCTACATGCTGTGGTTGTGATTATTGAAACTTGCCGTGAGTGCCACATTGTTTCCCTTGCTATTATCTTTCTATGGAGGCACCGGCTCTTAATTCTTACAAGCTTTTTGGAGTGCCTTGTCCACTGCTCTAAATATATATATATATATATATATATACACACACACAGTATTTATATATATATATATATATATATATACTATATATATATGCACACACAGTGTATGTATATATATATATATATATATATATATGTATATATATATATATATTGCAAAAAATCTATGATGTGGAAGGTGCACTCTCACTGATCACCAATAGTTCCAAGAAAAATCACTCAACCTTCAGTTCTTCAGAATCACCAAAAGCTTTTATTTGTCGACGTTTCAATCTGTTCACAGACATTTTTCAAGACAGGTGATTCATCAAGACAAATTGGTTTCAATAAATTCATGAATAAATATATATGATACATCTGGAACAGACAAAGATTACAATTATGAAAACTTGCCTAACAGGTCCCTATGTGAAAAGTGACCCTCTATTTAGAAGACCACCACCTCCAACAGCAAGAAGTGGAAGGTCCTATTAGAATAATGTCACCACCAATCAACTAAACAACACTGATGATAGATACCTATGTTTCATATCTTCCACTATAAGACCATCTCATAGAATACGTAGAAAGGCATAATCATCTAAAACCCTATAAAAATACATATCAGAAAATTAATATATAAAAAAAAAGTATAATTACAATTATAGTCCTCAATCGGTCTCGCCAATCAAGCATATAAAGGCACTATATCAAACAATCACCACCACCAGTGTTACCTAGTGTGGCTCCAAACAGGCAAAGATGCAGCCTCAGACCTCCATAGACCCGTCAGAGTATTCTATAAAAAGCACACATGTACATGTAATGGCAACATTCAAAACATCAACTAACTGATACCTGTACAATGATAATAGTACTCACATCCTCAGATGTCCCTTCATACTTTTGGCTGCATGCCACTAACAGCAAACACTGTGCTATTTAAACCCCGCCGACTGGAAGTCAACTCCGTAGGTGGAAGTAAGTGATACACACACTTTTCAGGCTCCAATACCCGCTAAATCAACAAAAAAACGTTTCTATAAAAACAAATGCACTTTTGGCGCTAACATATACACCACTCCTCTAACCTATAAGCAGCATTATACACTACACACTCGCTCATCCCAAACCACTGGCCGGAAGTTCATGCTGCTCACGGACGTAATATGACATCATTGTGCGTTCCATCGATACCGCTGGCCGGGAATCTGTGCGGACCACCAAGTTCACTGTACCTTGTCTGTACCATTCTAGACAAAATCCAATATATGTCACTAAGGGGACAAGGAGAAGTACTTCAGTGGGCATATTGGTCACTATAAGGCTGGTCACAAACGACACTTAAAGTGACCACCGGACCCAGCGTACATGCGTTCCACCAACAGGAAATGAATGCGTTCCACCAACCAGAAGCGGGTGCGTTCCCTCGCTCAAAGGTGCTGATTGTGTGTTCCACTATCAAGAATTATTATTAGCATGAAATATATATGCCTGATGGGCTAACAGAACTGCACACCCATAAAGTTAGTCATTATAATCATCAATCTATATAGGGTAAGATGAATCGGGTCAATAATACATATCCCCTAAAATAAAAAAAGCTATAAGTCTCTGTCTTAACGTGACTCAATTACTTGGACATAATAAAATCATCTGATGTAATATAATATAAATAATAATAGTGAGGCAACTAAATGCCAGAGACCTGTGAGTCAGCACAAAAATTGGGGAGATGTTAGACAAACATTAGCTAGGAAACACTCAAATAATGGACTGCTCTGCAATTGCCACTGGCAAGGAAGTCAAGTCTTAACGATTTGGAGTTTTTGTGATGAGTCAGTGGTATTTGCTTTTTTTTATTGCTTTTTATATATATAGATTTCAAATATAAGTACTGTACTTAACAAACCTATTTCCAGTCAGGAGAGGATAGTGTCTCAATTATCAGAGGTTAACCTGTCACTTGAACTAAACATTGCCAAACCTCTCAGAGAGCAATAGGAGGAAAGGAGACATACTGTAGATATTCTGACTCTTAAATGCTTTAAAGGAAAGCTTGATAGTCAGCAACTACTTATCTGCTGTGTAAATGGTACTGACTCTCCCAATGACCCTAAGTGTTGTGCAAAAATATTTACCTTTTCACCTCAAATGAAGATCCCTAAGGAGAGCGAGAAGCTAAACAAAGAGACCTAGGGCCCTTTGGAATAAAGTCAGCCTATCCCTGAAAACTTTACATATTTAACATACAGTGGGCGGAGCTTGGTCTATCGTCCCAGCATTTACAGCACTGAGCAGCGCATCATCATAGGTGGAACGGGGCAAAGAAGGAGGCAGATTATTTTCCTCAGTGCCAGCCATTTGACATCATCAATCCGGGGAGGTTTGAAGGTTCAGCCTGAAAAAGATTGGCAGCAGCAGAGCATGACCTGTTGTAAGTCTAATTGCTGATCTTCTGTGATAAACTAACCAGTTATCTTTAGGTATATCCTGTTCAGAAAATTAAACACAGAGACTACAGATTCCCATACCATAAAATCAGTTTATTGTATTGGTGTGTTCTTGGGTGGTTTCATGAAGGGGCACTTTTGATGCTACAAGTTCTCAACAACATCCTACCACAAGTGAGCCTATTTTAAGAGCAGTATTAAATTTGCTTAAATACCAGCGATATTATACTTGAAATTCTGCAGCAAAGCACGGGTATTCTGCTAATATATATATATATATATATATATATATATATATATGCACTCAGGTAACCTGTAAAAGAAGCATGAAACTGATCTTCTCAATATATATATATATATATATATATATATATATATATATAGAGAGAGAGAGAGAGAGAGAGAGAGATTTGGATATGCAGGCACTCACCAGTAAATTCCAATAGGTATTTATTAATAACTCACAGAGGCATAAAGACGGTGTGTCGACGTTTCGGTCATCTCGTGACCTTCTTCAGGACATCATACAGGGACATCAGGAAGACAACTGTCCAGTGCATCACCATTCACCATATGTCACACAGGCTTCCCTTAAATAGCAGAGACAGGCCCAAGCCACTCCCAACCAGTAATTGCCACAGGAAGTGCCGCAAAAGGCACTAATTTCTGCACACAAACAGCTATCTTAACAAGGACATAAAGCCTATATGAACAATAATGCTATAATGTGACTCAAATCCTGATATCTCTACCTAGAACGTCACAAATAAATAAAAAACCAGCAAAACACGGCCGCGACCGGAAGTGCCATGCATTCCACTGTCAGTGGAACGCATCATGACCGGAACCGGGAGTGACGGCCGGGACCGGAAGTGACGGCCGGTACCGGAAGTGACGCGATACGCGTCAGAAAGAGCTCATCATTATGTTAAAAAACAAGTGGGAGGTGCTACACACATAGTAGGCCACACTCCGCCTCCCCGGCTGACATATCACCATGGTTACCGACCACTTTAAATGTATATATGGTAGTACTGAATACTTACTTACTCTATCACAAACATGTATAGTAAATATAACCATTAGTCTAGCCAGGCGATTATTATGGGAGTGTCAAGTGCTGCAGCCTCACCTATAAAAGGGGAAAAGCATCCTTGCTCCTGATTCCCGACTGCTGCTGCCCTCCGTCTCTGGCCGCTGGTGCCGCTCCTCTGATCTATTGGAGAGACATCATGACGTCTCTCCCATAAATCTGCAAAGACACTAGAGGTCAATCATAACCCCTAGTGTCTAAGTGCTGCTCCCACAATGCAGTGCGGTGCGCAATGAGTTCATCGCGCACTGCACAGCAGTACCGGCACCACCAGTAGTGGATCTTGCCACTGCAGCGGCGCCCTCCGGAAGGTGGCGCCCAGGGCAAAAATCTGCTACTGTTTCTACCTATCGCAGCCGGAAGTGAAGTATAATGTATTATAACAAGCACAGTAATGCAGCTCTATAAACATACCTGATGCCCAAATAGTTAGCTTTGGGTAGCCACAGCCAAGCACTCGCAGCACCCAAACTTCCGGTCTGCGTTCCACCGTGGCCGGAAGGCCGGCTGCGTGCATTCCACCATATCGGAAATAGGTATATCAGCACTACTCCAGACTTCCTGTTTGCGTTCCACCGCGGCAGGAAGTTTCGCTGTATACCTGTGCTTTACACAAAGATATACTGTTACTACATTAATTTTCTATCTTTATATAGGTGGCACACACTTAATAAACAACTTTAGCACTAAGCCATCCATAATAAACGCCAGGTGTATCAGAGGGAGTTGGTTCACAATGAAGAAACAATTAAATACATACAAAAAAAACACATCAAAAAACCACATAGAACACACAGAATTTCATAAGAGTCATCCGCAGATATAACGTGTACATATCTCTCCAGCAAAGTCACAAAAGATCAAAAAATCAAATAACCTTCTCGCCCTTGTGAGGCACTTATTGACAGTTTTCATTTATAACCACGGCCCTAGAATCTTATCTTGACCTCCAACAATTGAACCTCAGCTAGGTCCATTTCTGAATTGTTGCATAAAACAATTAGGAAGGTCATCTTCAGTGACTGAAACATTGACCGCCATAATGGCTTCCAATCAGTGAGTAATAAACCTTCTTTGATTATGCTGCAAAGACCCTGGTGAGTGCCTTTCTTGGAAAAACTACAATTATGTATTCTATTATGTATTCCAGGCAGATGGATTAGTAGTTAAGAGAGTGCCAACCTACTGAATAGATAGATAGATAGATAGATAGATAGATAGATAGATAGATAGATAGATAGAGGAAGCATTCGGCACTCACCTGAGTATTGCAGCTTGCCCAGTGCCTTGTCATGCATGAGATATGCTGGAAATAAGCTGTGAATCAAGCGGCACTTCAAGAACTCTAAATAATAAATGGGTCCTCACCCATCGTTCTGCAAAGTTTTAGTTTCATTCAAACCTTCGTCAGGGCATATATATAAATACACAGAAAAACGAGGCGGCACTCCAAGACTTGTAACAGGTGAAAATGTATTAGTGAGATCACATCAATGTTTCGGGGAATCATTCCCTCGAAACTTTGATGTGTTCTCACTAATACATTGTCACCTGTTACAAGTCTTGGGTGCTGCCTAATTTTTCTGCATGTAGAAGGGGGGTTGCCATACCCCAGGAGGGCACGCAAGCCCGGTTTAAACATTGGGCAGCACGCCGTCCCGCTGGAGTGCCGGGTTTGTACACACACACACACACATATATATATATATATATATACATATACACATTATACATATCTATTGATAAAGCTGATTATCTTTACAGGAATGAAAGCTATACCTTATACACACCTTAAATACACTTTAAACCTTTAGCCGCTGCGGCCGCTATACTTAATACACACGCTACGTACTTTATACACTGTTTGCGCACGGAGTCCCGTATCACTGTACGGACTAGGCGTACAAACGCAGCGCTGGGGGTACAAAATACACACAGAGCGCACACACCCAGAGATACACTTTAAACCTTATACAGCAATGCAATGCGTTACTAATACACTCTTAAACCTTAGCAGGAAAAGGAAGACACAACACCGATTTGTAGTTAAACCACTGGGTTCCGACACCACAGCGTAATATTTGCTGAAAGGGGGTTTACAATACAAATCATACACTACAATACAAGACAATATAACAGAATAATGGCTACAGTCAATGTACATACGTGATTGGAATCGCTTGCGCAACCCGGCCGGTCCCCGGTCATTTGATAGATAACTTTGTGAGTCTTGTGTGTGGCCAGGCTGCAGCAGGCTTTATTTATACAATTCTTCCAAAAGCAATACAATGGATACTGTAATCCCTTTGTCCATTGGACACAGGAATGCACTTTTACAGTACAGGAGAGGACATAGGTTGATTTGAAAAGGTAGGCGATGTCTTTCTTAACTGCTCTTGTGGGTGGTCTCCTCTGGATTCCCGCCGCATACATAATATACAGTAAATACAGTTTATATCTATATTCTGCTTCTGCACATAACTATCCGCAGGAACATGCGATCTTCCTCAGACTAACACCGGAATGTTACCCTTAAAATACCCTACAGCTGGATACCAAACACCACCTTATAACCTTAGTCTGTCCCCTCTTATCCTGTAAAGGTGAATCCCTTTGTTCTGAAACCATTTAAACTGTTGTTATTTTCTGGTGTGGTGCAGGGGACTATGTGTACATTGTGCACTATTTGGGTTAAATATGTAATGTGTTTTGATAGCTCTCCATGAGTTCACAGATTCTACCATAAATACCCATACCACGCGCTGATGCGCACGACCGCAGGAGCGACCATACGCAAATTGCGGATATGTGCACACACGGCAGAACAAGTGCACGCGCAGTGGGCATGTGTGTGCAGTTTGTACGTGATGTGTGTCCTGCAATATTTTTCGACTTTGACAGTCCACCCTTTGGCAGTCACCAATAACTGCCACTATCTAATCACTAAACAGAAAAATATCTACACAATATCTACAGAAGCTTTGGATGGTCGGGGGAGAGTGGTAGGTAGGAAATGTATGACCTAGTGTGATAGTAAAAAGCATGTATGTATGAATCCATGTCTGAGGGGCATGTATCATCATGCCGTATATGTTCTAAATAAGCTTCGAGGTATTGCGAAGTATACATTAAATCCTTCTTATCCCGTATTAAGGGTCTGTAAGTGGGCCGACAAACACTACCAAACTTTTTTCGGCTTCTTGTTCCAACAAATGGGGTGCACATTTAGTTGATGATACATGGAGGGGGAACATATGTGAGTGCTAGTTTATGTGGATATCACCTGTCGACTATGTGTGTCATTAACTGAAGGTTGTAGAGATGAAGATAAGACACATATCTAAAAAACATTCACATATCATTTACATAAACATTCTTGGGTAGGGCTGATGTCTTTTCCGGATGGGTGTATCTGGGCAGAGGGGGAGACAAAGGAAAAACGGGTGAAAGAAACAGGCCATGGAATTCATTTGCAATCCTTATCATAACACTGTCTTTATGGATGGGTCATAAATTAAATCTGCTGCTATAGCAATGCCCTCGCTCCTTAGACTCATAAAATTTATGCCGTGCTTGCGCCGCATCAGAATTCGAACACACCTAAATATCAAGCCAATAATTATGACGACTCCCAGGATACAAAGGAGAAACTTCCCTACACTCATAATAACATTTTGAGCCCACTCTCCTAATCCTGAGAACCAATTTCGTGGGTTCAACCATGAGACCCAGCCGGTCAGATCATTACCCACAGCCGTCAGGGTAAGGTTGTGTCTCTTCCGAAACTCCCACTTCAACTGCAAGATATCGTCCATCTTTTGGTCGATAATCTCCGTGGGGTCGTCAGTGCTGTTCGTGATATATGTACAGCACTTCACACCATATTGAGTTGCCAGAGCAACACAGTACCCACCCGTCATGGCTGTGATATAATTTAGGACCATCCTGTGCTGAATCAGTTCCTTCTTGTAAGCTTGTAACTCCCTTCCCGTATACCTGAAGGTGTCGTCATACATCTCAGTGATATTATCTATCAAGTTCGCTAGCGCATGGATATACCTATAATTTATAATTCCTCTGGCAGTACGGGTGATGTCTACTGCTAGAAGGAATTGAATCCCGGTGGATTCGTGGATCAAATCAGAGGCTACGTGCTCTGTCCTCTCTATGAGGTGTCTCTTGACGATGTGTTCATAGTGAGTATGAGTGTAAGGAGCCTGAGCACTGCGGTGAACATCTTTCATCTTATCATGGGTTATGGTCATGACCTCTGGCAACACTCTTCCAATATAACACAATCCCTCTGAGCTCGGGGCTAGCCACTTGTACGCCTTCCTCCTGCATATGAAATAGGCATCATCGGGGAGAACATAGGGGACAGAATATGACATTACCATATTACAAACTTTCCAAGTGAAAAACCCAATCCCTAGTTCTCCCATCTGCTCAGTACAAGTATCAGGCTGAATGATATGAGCACAGTACCCTGGTGATACTTCTCCAACCCACATGGTCTTGCTTCCTCGAGTATACCTATACCAAAATACCTTCCTCTGTTGGCTATTTGAGGTACAAGTTCAGAGTCTATGGGTATCCTATCAGCTCTGTGCGAGAAGGTCATTGTCTGGTTATTCCTTGTCACTTCCCAATTTCCCGGTTTTCGGTAATTGGAAATATTGAAACATAATAAGGATCTATCTACATGATACTGGTGGAGCTTCAAACTAGGGGGCCTAGAAATATTGAATTTCTTGTCCACCGGTCTCCCACCCCGTAATTCGAGTACCTCATCTATTGCTAAAGGGTACCGTACTAATCCTGACTTGCTCTGACCTTGAGGTACTTGTGAGCACACCCAGCATTCTGTCTGGTTTAAGACCTTACCCACTAGTGAGTGGTAATCACTCAATGGATGACGGTCCATGTTGATATTAAGGCTGGACTGACATCTCTGGATGCACCCATCCTCGACTATATTCTCACAATTCCTACAAATGCAATTTTCCTCAGACAATAACCCTTCACAGTGCCTCCGAGCTTCCTGACTACCAGATCGCTTTCTGATACTCGCCTTTGCTCGAGTGATGTGTTGCTCTTGAGATTCTACAAATCCATCCTCGCCATCAGAACCCATTCTAGATCCTTTCTCGACCTCTCTGGGACCCTCACCAAAACAGACTGTCCTGGTCAACAACAGGATTAACAGGAAAACCCGGAACGCAGCCTCTTGGGGTAAGTCCATCTCGTTAAGGGAAGAGAAGGGAAACAAGAAGGGGGAGAAAGAGAAGGAGAGAAGGAAGGTAGTGGGAGATGGAGAAAATAAATAAAAAAAAATAAAAACTGGTGCGACAACCGCCTCTGGTCTTGTTGTTCTCCACACTCAGGTGCCGTCTCAACAGCCCTGCCTCTCAGCTTTCCCGGAACAGACCCTCCAGTGATACTATGTTCTCTACACTCTGCTCTTTGTCACGAGTTCTCTCCGGGTCAGCGACCTTTCTGTAGGGAACATAAATCTTGCATTTCAATGTGTTTAACTGTTGTGTATTATCAGTTGTGTGAAATAAACCATCTGTGGAAAGTGAAAAGAGAGGGGAAATAATAAAAAGAAAATTTGTCAGATTTGCGTTCACCATCAGGCTGTCACACCATCATATATATCTGTATCTATGCACAGTCTCCCTTCACCAGTATTCCCATTCTCCACCCTTTGTGCATGACCAGGCACACTGATACTGGTGTCCCTATACTGGTGAGATAAACTGGGTTTGGGCAGAACTCTGAAAAGACTGAGTAGGCATGTGACGTTTGAACTGTAATCCTGTCGGTGAACGTAAGAGATGAAGAGGAAACTTTGAAGACAAATCACAGAGTTTAGTAACAGGTAAGTTTGTAGAGGCAAAGAAGATTTTACAAAGTTTGACATCTGGGTTGGACACTACGGGGAATGATTCCCTAATCGGTCTGTTCCCCTAAAAAAAATTCTATGTGTGTTATATCTCTACTGGGACTATCCCAGCCATCAATCCAGTGTCTTGTTCATTCTAAGTTCATAGGGAACCCGGTATCTTTGAGATAATTTCCTCTACCTGTGATGGACATGCATCTAAAACAGTGAAATGCAACATTAGTCTTCATGGGTATATAACATATTTTGTGCTTCCTGGGTGGGAGCACTCTATATGTATACCATCTCTAACTAAACTCCTGCTAAGTTACTTAGAGGTCACTTCTGCTAGAGAGAGAAGCAGAAGTTTAGAGGCCTCCTCCTAACCCCAGTAAGTTCTGTCAAAAGAGTAAAGTTGAATTTATTCTGTTCTTCCCATTAACCGAATCTGTGTTTTCTATATGGCTCGTGATTCCCTACTAAATGTCCCTTGATCCCGTCTATGTGTTTAATAACGTGGCTTGTTTTCTCTGTGTAGGGGTCTATCTTGACTATGTGTTCTACTATACCCACAATCTCTGGCAAAATGCCCTTCCTTTTTACAATGGTAACATATTTTCGGTCTTTTCCAAACAGCAGGGGTCTGGGTTTTAGGCTGATGAGACTTTGGTGTAAGAACCTGTATACTTTCAATCCTCAGCCTCTCCTCCTGTTGTTTTCTACGCTTAACAATATTCTTGTGGTATACAATTGCGCACTCTCTATGGCAAGCTACTGTGACCCCTCTCCAATTAGGCAAAGATGTTTGTACTCTGTCCCTTACTGTCTTATCAAGTCCGTCCATTAGCACAGAGACAGCCACCTCCCTGTAATTCGTATCGTTCCCTGTATCTGATACCCCCAATGTATCTATCCATTATTTGCAGGGCCCGATGGAAATATTCAGATGTTATTTCATTTTCCCTCTGTTTTATGGAGAAAATTCTTCTCCACTTAACGTGAATGGGGAAACACAACTCTAGTTGTCTATTAATTCGTTCTAAGTTCTCCTGATTGTTTTTGTCAGTCATAAGACTATCCGACTCTAACCTACAATCAGTGATACATTTTTGGGTGTCAATATTAGGGGGTAGGCACGCTTTTAAAAATATCCGCCAGTGTTTGTTTGTCGATTCACACGCATTACCCAGATCTCTGATGAATTTCTGACATCTGGCTAAATGCTTCCGAGGGTCGGGGAATTCTGAAATGATTGATCGCAGCTCATCTTTGGGCCACGGGCAATACATTGCATTATTCCTGGTGTGGACTATTCCCTGACTATCGGTTCCCCCATTGGGAGTTACTATTTCCAAGACAGGGTGTAATCCTACCGTTTCGTTCCTAATCTGTTTACTGTGAGGTGTTGTTGTCTCTGTGCAATGAGCTGTCTCACACTTACCGGTAGCTGTGACCTCACCAGTTCTTTCATTGGGGAATACTGTTACTGCTCTACCTGGTTGGACAGGCCCCACCTGAGTTTCCTGCAAAGTGACTGTTTGGAGGAGAGCTGGAATTTGGCTGGATCCTTCATCTTCTTGTGACCTATAACCTTGAAAAGACTTCAAAACAGGATACATCTTGCAAAAAGTAGGGTTAATAAATTGTTTTTGCATACTACTATCATTTACGGATATACCATTGACTGTAGCCATCTCTTCCCCTTCGACCTGTGTCGACAATGGGGTGTTTGTGTTCCCATTCCCGCTAGGTTTTGAACCTGTTTTGCGAATTTGTTCTCTTTGCATATCCCCCTCCTATTGCCATAATTTTAAACAATCATTATGTCTAATCCTTTGTTTTCTGGATTTTAGAAGACATATTTTTATCCTTAAATTCTGCAATACCTCTGGTTCAAAACTGCCCACTTTAGGGAATGGTACCCTATCTTTGTCAATCATACGTTCCCATTCAGACAAAAAGTCTTCAATACTTTTTCCTTCAAACTTCGCTGACCCCATGGGCCGCGGCCCTTCAACCTGAACCCTGGTTACAAAACGTCCCTTACTTGAGCAACTGGCTCCCATAATTGTGGGCCTTTTCCCACAAACACCAAAATACTCAATATAAGGTAACGGTGAAAGTTCCCTGAGCGCTCTTCACCCGCTCACCGCCCACGTTGGCCAGTACTACCATACACTGTCGATAGCGAAGGCAATGTACCCAACTTAGGGCCCTATGTGACCTATATTTACTGGAAGTTTTTAGGAATAACTTACTCTTTCCAGTAAATTATCGGCCGATGGAGATTTTCCTGAGAGAGACCAGCGAAAACTCCCTATGCACTTTATTATACACAAATCACACTTGTGTATGCTCTATACAGCGCTGATGATACCGCGTTTTTACGCAAAAGCTCGTAAAAAGGAAATCACGTTGCCCTATATATCGCACCCACAAACACGCGGTCCAATCGCACAGCGTATAGGTACTTGTTACTTATCTGCCGTACAACCACTGGAATCGA
This sequence comes from Pseudophryne corroboree, assembly GCF_028390025.1. Classification (NCBI taxonomy): domain Eukaryota; kingdom Metazoa; phylum Chordata; class Amphibia; order Anura; family Myobatrachidae; genus Pseudophryne; species Pseudophryne corroboree. The sequence goes on along the minus strand of NC_086450.1, from coordinate 295,341,624 downwards.
TTTTCAGGCTGCAAAACCTCAGCCGGAGCGTATATTAAAAAAAAACTATATGGGTCACAACACAATTCACAATTCCCTACCACGCTCCTGTAAGTCTCCTCACAACTTACGTATTAAACCTTATACTAACGTGAGTCAGCCGCCTCACGCCACCAAGTCTCCACTCACTTGATGTACCACACGACGAGATTCCGAATTCCGGGGTTCAAATTTACACTCGCTCCTACGTTCGCTCACTCAAATACACTTTGGTTTTTCTGTACAGAAAATTATCATTCATTCAGACAAGCAGCTTTACTCCCAGAGGCAATACAGTAAATAAGAGTTTTATACTAAACTTTGGAAACTGGGCAATCTTGTGCTATTGTAGCGTGGCTACTATCCCACGTTTAAACAAAACGAACTATCGTGTGGTTTTATTATGCGCACACAATGCTACGCAAGCTTGCGAAATTACGCAACCGTGCGTACCTCTATGCCACGTGTGCGGCCTTGCGCTACGTGCAAGTTTTGTGTATGCTGTCCTGACGTTCCGTACCACGTGTACTTATGTGCGGACGCAATAAAACAACTCACACAATTTCTATAAATGTGAGCAATATTAACTATAATCGCTCACTTAACACGCCACAGTTTCTTTTCTGTATAAACCCTTATAACTAGGCCAGACTGTGTTTGTGTTTTACACTTACTTTCTTAATATTTATATTATGAATCTAGCAATCAGTCCTATGGCAACAATGTGAGCGGGTGTACAAAGAGTATGGGTGTACGCTTTTGTTGTGTACGCATTTGGCGCCAAAAAAAAATTTCACAGATTTTAAATAGCTTTTTTTCTGTTTACCTTACGAATTCTACCAGCATCCCTACAAACCATACAGAGCAGACGTCGTCTAATCAGCAAATTAATAGGGTTTCTCAGTGCATCCACCGACCAAGAAAAGGATACGTAGGATACCTGTCCACCCTTTTGCTGATAGGTTAAGTCTGCTGTGACCTGTTAGGCTGTGGATATGTGGAAAACCGGACGATGCCCTCAATTGATAAAGCTGATTATCTTTACAGGAATGAAAGCTATACCTTATACACACCTTAAATACACTTTAAACCTTTAGCCGCTGCGGCCGCTATACTTAATACACACGCTACATACTTTATACACTGTTTGCGTACAGAGTCCCGTATCACTGTATGGACTTAGCGTACAAACGCCGCGCTGGGGGTACAAAGTACACACCGCGTGCACACACCCAGAGATACACTTTAAACCTTATACAGCAATGCAATGCGTTACTAATACACTCTTAAACCTTAGCAGGAAAAGGAAGACACAACACCGATTTGTAGTTAAACCACTAGGTTCCGACACCACAGCGTAATATTTGCTGAAAGGGGGTTTATAATACAAATCATATACTACAATACAAGACAATATAACAGAATAATGGCTACAGTCAATGTACATACGTGATTGGAATCGCTTGCGCAACTCGGCCGGTACCCGGTCATCTGATAGATAACTTTGTGAGTCTTGTGTGTGGCCAGGCTGCAGCAGGCTTTATTTATACAATTCTTCCAAAAGCAATACAATGGATACTGTAATCCCTTTGTCCATTGGACACAGGAATGCACTTTTACAGTACAGGAGAGGTCATAGGTTGATTTGAAAAGGTAGGCGATGCCTTTCTCAACTGCTCTTGTGGGTGGTCTCCTCTGGATTCCCGCCGCATACATAATATACAGTAAATACAGTTTATATCTATATTCTGCTTCTGCACATAACTATCCGCAGGAACATGCGATCTTCCTCAGACTAACACCGGAATGTTACCCTTGAAATACCCTACAGCTGGATACCAAACACCACCTTATAACCTTAGTCTGTCCCCTCTTATCCTGTAAAGGTGAATCCCTTTGTTCTGAAACCATTTAAACTGTTGTTATTTTCTGGTGTGGTGCAGGGGGACTATGTGTACATTGTGCACTATTTGGGTTAAATATGTAATGTGTTTTGATAGCTCTCCATGCGTTCACAGATCCTACCGTGAATATCCATACCACCCACTGATGCGCACGACTGCGGGAGCGACCATACGCAAATTGTGGATATGTGCACGCACGGCAGAACAAGTGCACGCGCAGTGGGCATGTGTGTGCAGTTTGTACGTGATGTGTGTTCTGCAATATTTTTCGACTTTGACACTATACACACACATATATATATATATATATATATATCCTACACCTTTTGCTGACATGCTGTTAACTGTCTCTATGTGAGACACACCACTAAAGTTTTCATCATCAAGGAAGTGGTGAGTGCCTGTATCTTTTTTCGGATAGATATATATATATATATATATATATATATATATATATATATAAAAATATATATACTGTATATATAATATATATATGTATAAATATATAAATATATATATATATATATAAGTGTGTATATATATATATATATATATATAGTGGAAAGGTGCATCATAGCAAGGGCTTTCTCTGTGATAAATGATAAATCTTGTCATGCCCCTAGATAAATGATACTTGAAAGTTCAAAGCTGATTGGTTGTCGTGGGCAAATTCTCCACTGGCTCACTTTTCCACTCTTTTCACTGCTTCATATAGCTCCCTTTGAATGATTTTGTCTAATATCTCTATAACACTGAGATTTATTTTTTTGCAAATGTACATGCAAATCTTTATTTTTGATATTCAGATACCTTTTGATATCTGGACTGAATATAATTTATCTTAGTTATGCAGACCACTATTATTCTACATTTTTTCTGTTGGTTTTTGTAAAGTCAGTCTTATAAAGTATTTGATATCTTTTGTATTTCAGTTTGTCCTATATTGGCGTACATAGAAGATTATTGTTTGTCTGCGCACACCTGATTTAAACTATTTAAAGATTTTCTCCATAGGGACAGAAATATAGTGACTGTGATAAAAAGAAGCAATTTGCCCTGTTTGCAATGCAAGTACTTATGAAACACATTTGTACTGCATCTTAGGGATTTGCAAAGCTTTATTGTATCACTTTATTAACACAATTCCCTTAGCCTTAAACAAATGTTCTTTATAATATAAAAACAACAACTGCAACAATGTAAAGCACAAGTAAATTGCATTATTTCATTACTACCAGCAAAATCTGTGTCAGAATTAATTACTCCTCGGGGTACTATTCGCAGGTGATCAGCTACTACAGTTGGGATCTTGCAATATCACGCAGGTTCTTCAGTTATTGCACACTGATACATTGTAGTCACACATTTAAGCATTTCATACCATTTATGTAAAAGAGACTATGCTAAATAAAAACTAAGTAAATGTGTATTTGCTTTCTAGTGGTTACATTATCAATATCAGAGCAACATTATTGTTAAGTCTATATACTGGGAATTTTGAAACTGTATGTATATTTACATTTAAGGGTATATTTACTAAAGTGCATGTTTTCGGAATGGAGAGGTTGTCCATAGCAACCAATGCTTATCATTTATCTGGCACCTTTTGGAAGATAATATCTGGAATCTGATTGGTAGATATACCCCTTACTGTTTATAAAGTAACATATATTCCATACTTCAGGACTAGATAACTGTTTTGTTCAACTATACAAAAAAAAAAATCCCAAGGCAATAAAGAAGCACCATGTATAATGCTCACAACCTTTTTAACACCCAAGTACAGAAAAAAAAAAAGAAATAGAAACCTATTAAACTACATCAAAAATATAGAAGGTCCATTGTCTCCTGTAATCCCGGCCATATATGTGTTACAGTATATACAGGTTGCCATCTGCTGTTGTAGCAATCTGGAGCCAGATTCGGGACCATATTCAGCATTAGTTGCATAGCGCGCCACCATGCCCGTAGCGTGGCGAGCGCAGCGAGCCCGCAAGGGGCTCATTTGCGCTCGCCACGCTGTCGGTAAGCCGGCGGTCGGGCTCCCGGCGCCGGGATGCTGGTCGCCGGGAGCCCGACCGCCGGCCAGCCGTAGTGAACCCGTGAAAGAGCGCTTGTATTTCAACTTGCTGAAACAAGCAATGAAGGACATCAATTGGGAAATTGTATTTCATGGTAAGAATACGGCTGAAATGTGGGATGTTTTTACATCTGTGCTCAATAAGTACACTCATTTGTTCATTCCCAAGGTCAATAAAAACAGGAGTAGTAAATTCAAACCAATGTGGCTTAATAAGATGGTCAAAGAACAAATGGGTAAAAAGAGGCGTGATTTCAAAGCATTTAAGTCTGACAGGAAGGCAGAATCATTCCAGTACTACAAGGAATGTAACAAAAAAAATGCAAAAAAGAAATCAGAGCAGCTAAAATAGAAACGAAAAACAAATCGCCAAGGAGATTAATACAAACCCTAAAAAGTTCTTTAAGTATATAAATGGTAAAAGGTTAAAAAAGGAGAATATTGGACCATTAAAGGGCAAGTTGGATGTCTTGATTAATGATGATAGGGAAAAAACAGATTTATTGAATAAATTCTTTTCATCAGTATTTACAAGAGAGGACTGGTTGACGGGAGAAGTGCATAACATAAGCTATGATTGCGACCCGTTACTAAGTACTTGGTTAAATGAGGAAGTAGTTTGAGAGAAAGTAAGTAAAATTAAGATAAATAAATCTCCTGGGCTGGATGGACTTCACCGCGTGGTTCTTATGGAACTTAACTCAGAGCTATCTAGGCCCTTATATTTGATTTTCAGTGAGTCAATTACATCAGGAATGATACCAAAGGACTGGCGTATAGCAGAGGTAGTCCCAATATTTAAAAAGGGAATTAAAACTCGTCCCAGTAACTATAGACTGGTAAGTTTAACATCTATAGTGGAGAAAATACTGGAAGGTTTGATAAGGGATAGCATACAAGAGTACTTGGCTACCTCCAAGGTTACTAATAGGAAGCAGCATGGTTTTGTGATGTGCAGGTCATGTCAAACTAACCTAATAAGCTTCTACGAGAAAGTGAGTGATAATATTGAGCAGGGTAAAGCAGTGGATGTGGTCTTTTTAGACTTTGCTAAAGCCTTTGACAAAGTCCCACATAAGAGACTAAATTTCAAATTAAGAGAGCTTGGGGTAGGAAACACTATTTGTACTTGGGTGAGTAATTGGCTGTACAACAGGGAACAGTGAGTGGTGATTAATGGGATGTTCTCTGAGTGGGCCTAGGTGCTTAGTGGAATACCGCAGGGTTCAGTACTCGGGCCATTGCTGTTTATCATATTCATTTATGACCTAGGAGTGTACCTGGAAAGCACAGTGTCAATTTTCACAGACGATACTAAACTGTGTAGAGTAATTCAGATAAGGATGTTGAGTCTCTACGGAATGACTTATCTAGACTTGAGGTCTGGGCAGACAAATGGAGAATGAGGTTCAATATAAAAAAATGTTAAATTATGCACTTTGGGACTAAAAACAATCGGGCAGCCTATAAATTAAATGGGAAAAATGTAGGGATAATGGAAGTTGAAAAATATTTGGGTGTGCTCATCGATAATAGACTTAGTAGCAGTACACAATGTCAAAATGCAGCAACAAAAGCAAATAAGGTGTTAGCATGCATAAAATGTGGAATGGAGACAAGGGATAAGGGTGTAATCCTGCCACTGTATAAATCATTGGTGCGGCCACACCTGGAATATTCTGTACTGTTCTGGGCACCTCACTATAAAAAGGATATCTTGGAACTCGAAAGGTTTCACAGGCGAGCCACCAAACTAGGTTAAGGGGTTAGAGGCACTGAATTATGAGGAAAGACAACGTTAGATATGTTTACACTGGAAAAGAGGCGGCTGAGAGGGGACATTATTAATATTTATAAATACATAAAGGGACAATACAAGGATTTATTAGACGATCTGTTTATCAAGAAAATGGTACACAGAACACTTGGTCACCCCTTGAGGTTAGAAGAAAAACAATTTCATATACAACAGAGGAAATGGTTCTTTACTGTAAGAGCAGTAAGGATTTGGAATTCTCTGCCAGAGAAGGTAGTAATGGTGGACTCAGTCGATAAGTTTAAAAATGGATTAGATAAATTCCTAACTGAAAGAAATATCCAAGGATATAGCATTTATATGAAATAAAATGTTATAATACATGTTGAAATCAATGGACTTTTTCTCTTTTCTACCTTATCAACTATGTTACTATGTTACCCTTGTTTTATTTAGATGCCATCTGCTCTTTGCACATAGGGTCTTGTAGATCTCTAAAAGACATAAGTACCTGCTTGATCTGTCCAGGACAGAGGGATAATGCCTGCACCAGAGACTATTGGGGCAAGAGAGTGCTAAATTTATATGTTGTCAATATGGGAGTAAAATTGGTGAGGAGCAGAATAGTGAGTGTCTAGCCGAAGAATGCTCCAGATGCCAAGTGTCACGAAGATTATGCTTTTTCAAGAAATCTGTAAGGACCAGGGATGCCCTGGAAAGAGCAAAATCCTTCTTTGTCTTTGGGAAACCATACACACAGTATCTTGGAGGGGGTCAACGATTGTCTTAAAGTCTCTACCTAATATTATATGGCCTTGTGCAACTTGGGCTATGGGCCTCATTCCGAGTTGTTCGCTCGCTAGCTGCTTTTAGCAGCATTGCACACGCTAGGCCGCCGCCCTCTGGGAGTATATCTTATCTTAGCAGAATAGCGAACAAAAGATTAGCAGAACTGCTACGAAATATTTCTTTGTAGTTTCTGAGTAGCTCCAGACCTACTCACAGATTGCGATCAGCTCAGTCCGTTTAGTTCCTGGTTTGACGTCACAAACACGCCCTGCGTTCGGCCAGCCACTCCCCCGTTTCTCCAGACACACCTGCATTTTTCCCTGACAAGCCTGGGTTTTTTAGCACACTCCCGGAAAACGCTCAGTTACCACCCAGAAACGCCCCTTTCCTGTCAATCATTCACCGATCAGCAGTGCGATCGCCGCAGGATCCACAGCAAAACTGCAAAGTTTTTAGTTAAATAACTAAGCACATGTGCCCTGCGTGCCTTGCGCATGCGCAATTACCAACAAAGCAGCATAGCGAAAATCGGCAACGAGCGAACAACACGGAATGACCCCCAATGTTCTTACAGTAAATAGGTCTTTAAAAAAGAGAGATTTTTTCTGATTAGGTCCATAGGCAGCAAGAGACAAGACAAGAGTAACAGTTTCACAGTGTAAGGTGCCAAATGCAATTATATAGTGAGCATCAGGGTTAATGTGGGTGACTGGGATGATGCAGTGAATTAAGATAGTAACAACCCTCTTTTTACAGTTAACAGAAGCATAAAAGGTTTGGGTAAATTGCTTACAGTACCTTGGAGTTAAGAATGAACCCCAGTGAACCCTGTAGGTAAACTATATCAGCCATTTTTCTTCTACAGGCCCCCGTAACCACAGTATGTTTTAAAGGTGAATTAGGCCCATTTACATTAATGGATAAAGGACCTAACCATGGTAAAATATACCACAGACCTAGCCATGGTAAAACATAAAAAATATGTGTCATCAAAGGTGATCAGGAGTGGGGAATGGGATTATGGGAGGGGGTATGAGCAAAGGGAGAATAACAGAAACTGAAGGGGAAAGGGAAACAGCTCATAGAAGGATAGTGGAAAAGTGAATATTGTATAATGTGGGTAAAGTATGAAACTATTATGACTAGAGATGAGCGCCTGAAATTTTTCGGGTTTTGTGTTTTGGTTTTGGGTTCGGTTCCGCGGCCGTGTTTTGGGTTCGAACGCGTTTTGGCAAAACCTCACCGAATTTTTTTTGTCGGATTCTGGTGTGTTTTGGATTCGGGTGTTTTTTTCAAAAAACACTAAAAAACAGCTTAAATCATAGAATTTGGGGGTCATTTTGATCCCAAAGTATTATTAACCTCAAAAACCATAATTTACACTCATTTTCAGTCTATTCTGAATACCTCACACCTCACAATATTATTTTTAGTCCTAAAATTTGCACCGAGGTCGCTGTGTGAGTAAGATAAGTGACCCTAGTGGCCGACACAAACACCGGGCCCATCTAGGAGTGGCACTGCAGTGTCACGCAGGATGTCCCTTCCAAAAAACCCTCCCCAAACAGCACATGACGCAAAGAAAAAAAGAGGCGCAATGAGGTAGCTGTGTGAGTAAGATTAGCGACCCTAGTGGCCGACACAAACACCGGGCCCATCTAGGAGTGGCACTGCAGTGTCACACAGGATGTCCCTTCCAAAAAACCCTCCCCAATCAGCACATGATGCAAAGAAAAAGAAAAGAAAAAAGAGGTGCAAGATGGAATTGTCCTTGGGCCCTCCCACCCACCCTTATGTTGTATAAACAAAACAGGACATGCACACTTTAACCAACCCATCATTTCAGTGACAGGGTCTGCCACACGACTGTGACTGATATGACGGGTTGGTTTGGACCCCCCCCAAAAAAGAAGCAATTAATCTCTCCTTGCACAAACTGGCTCTACAGAGGCAAGATGTCCACCTCATCTTCACCCTCCGATATATCACCGTGTACATCCCCCTCCTCACAGATTATCAATTCGTCCCCACTGGAATCCACCATCTCAGCCACGTCCTCTCCCTATCAATCTCAATGCACGTGTGAAAATGGCGGCGACGCGCGGCTCCTTATATAGAATCCGAGTCTCGCGATAGAATCCGAGCCTCGCGAGAATCCGACAGCGTCATGATGACGTTCGGGCGCGCTCGGGTTAACCGAGCAAGGCGGGAAGATCCGAGTCGCTCGGACCCGTGAAAAAAAACATGAAGTTCTGGCGGGTTCGGATTCAGAGAAACCGAACCCGCTCATCTCTAATTATGACATTATAGGGCTTAAAAAAGAGAGATAGAAAGAGAAAAGGAATGAGGTGGTGGAAATGGAGAGGGGGATAGGAAAGGGGTTGATCGGGATAGTGGGGAAAGGGGGCACACAGAGAAGAGAATTGCAGAATACAGCATTGCATAAAAAGGGAATAAAACATCAAACTTTGACAAGAACTAAAAGTTATCATTATCAGCATTAACCATATAACAATATAACTTGTAAAGGATACATGTCAGGTCTGAGATATTTGTGTTCCAGACTGTGACTGTGAGCCAGTGGCGGAGTCTGGGAGCTGGGAAGGCAGACAGGACTGGGACGGAAATGTAAATACTGAAACTGGGTTGGAACCAGACTGGAGTGCTGACTGGGCTGGAACAGGGATTATGACATTGCAACCAGACTAGGACTGAGCTGGAGAGCTGACCGGGCTGGAACCGGGATGATGGCACTGCAACCAGACTAGGACTGGACTGGAGTGCTGACTGGGCTGGAACAGGGATTATGACACTGCAACCAGACTAGGACTGAACTGGAGAGTTGACCGGGCTGGAACCGGGATGATGGCACTGCAACCAGACTAGGACTGGACTGGAGTGCTGATCGGGCTGGAACTGGGATGACAGCACTGCTACCAGAAAAGGGCCAGACTGAAGTGACTGGAGTGCTGATGATACAGACTGGAACTTCTACTAGCTGCAGGAGTCAAGAGTCTGGAGCCCAGGAACGTAGCTCTAGGAAGCGACATTGTTCAAGGCACCTGTACTCTGCCTGTGCAATCCATATATTTCCTCTGACGAGTGGTGATAGGAGGAACAGATCAGATGATCACTGCTAGGCCAGAGATTGGTAAAACAGAGAACAGCAGTGGATTGGTGTGCAGATTCATGTGACAGCTGCAGAGCCTGTGGTTGGAGAATCCATGGTCAGCTCATTGCAAGTGTTTTGAAGGGAGCTATTCATATACTAGGCACTGTAGTGTCCTAACCTATACCTAGAATCCCGATCTATAAATGATATGGTGTTCTCACAGTATCTTAATTATACTGTAGGTTGTGTCGAATACTGTGACAGAGACAACCTGCTGAAGGCCTAACAGCTATATATATGTACTACGGGATAGTACGTATATTATGCATACACCTAATAATCACAATATCAAAGGTGATCTCATATTCACTAGTATAGTATAAAAGGATAAGAGAATCCATTTTGTTTTTAGCTAGATGATACAGCAGATTCATCTAGAACTTTGTACACACTAAGAAAGACGAAAAACAACTTTGTTGGCTAGTATTGATTCCACATACGCACATCAGAAGTTCTGTTTAATTCCAAAAAAGGAATTACCCCACACAAACACACACACACTGTAGACAATGGAAAAACAGGAATTGGATATTTTAATATTATCAAGGACATAAGGAGACCACTGGGTCCAAAACTTGTGACTCTGACGTGATTATATATATTTCTTGTTTGTTCCTGCCAATTGTCCTAATATTGCATAACACTGTATTCCAGATGAATGAACTCATATGGGAGGGTTATAAGAATGGGGCGTAACTGGTATGTTATAAAAATCATTGTTTTTACGTGTATCTGTTGTTGAAGCATTTTGACCCAGGCTTGAGAGGATGTTCCCTCTCAACCTGTATACGGGCGTGGCCTTTTTAATAAATAATTATTGATTTTGCTAAATCTATTTTCAATTCATTCTTTTACATAACAACTCAAACAGCAACAAGATGGTTAATTTAATTAACCTAAAAAGGTATCCAACAGGTGGGGGCTCTATCCGTGCGACCTCGAATTGGTCCTTTCATCGACTTCTCACAAAGGGTGGAGACGACCAGCCAGACGAGCTGAGGACGGCACCAATCCTAACATCACTACAACGGGCACTGGTAAGTATAAAATATGACATGCTAATATGTTATGCATGGTGCTTTTGTACTTGCTGGTTACCTATGTGATGTACTTAGTAATTGCATTACTGATTAGTTGTGCTCAAGTCGGTTGAAGGACCAAGTAGCGAGGATAAGTAACTTGGGAATGATGATTGACAGATGCTGTTGCATGAAAATAGAATAAATAAGAATACTAAAATTAATTAATTAATTCAAAGTTTGTATTTGGGCAGAGAAATAGTGACCTGGGTTTTTCACTCTATGAGTAATTTGAGTAATTGTGTGAATAAGTGCTGTGGACCATCTTCACGAGGTCTGAATGAGTTCCAATCTGAGTTTGCAGTATTACGTGCCCTCGTTAATGCTGCGAGTGACAGATAAGATAGGGGCCATATTAAGTAAAAGCACATAGACCACCTTCCCCTTTTAGTCAGCTACACATGTGCAACAAGGGTAAATGAAATAAATAAGGTGATTACCCGAGGTTATAGTTGATTATAAATAATTTGATTGAAATTTTATACTGTAATACTGTGCAGCTGCTGATTGTTTTAATCATATATGGATTCTGGTAAATAACAGAATCTACGGACTAAAGTCCCAAGTATATTCTGAGTCTGTTTATTAACAGTGTTTATTGTGCACAAAAGAACTGAGCAACTCTAAAGAGGTGTTGTTTTAACCATAACCTAAGTCTGTTTGCTAACATTGTAGTGCACGAAGAGACTAGCAACTTTTTAACTTGGCATGTTGCTTTGTGATTGTAGTTTGTGATAAGAGGGACTAATGCAGTTTCCCAGTTGACAGACGTGTCGCGTGTGTGAAAGATTGCAGGGATTGCAAATTTTTCAGCGTATGGGAAGGGCAGGGAGGATTAACCCTAAGTGTGCATATCATGTTATTGAAGAAATATTCCATATATGCATAGAGTTTGTACAGTACTGTGACCTGAGGGTACAGTCTACAGAAAATGTGAAAGAGAAACAAACTATGTTTCAATTATGCATTTCAATTATGCTGTATAATATTGGCCTGATCAACCAATACTAAGCGTATTTTGAAATCGGCAAAACTGTTGAAATCTGCAAGATATTAAAGTCTGCAAACGGTTAAAATTTGCAAACTAATTTTTTATTTAAATTATGGGCGTCCAACTTATGAAATTATAAAACAGGTACCAAAGGAACACGCCCTTGCGCTGGCGAAACTGTATGTCAATTTTGTGTTTTATGGTGTCTTGTGTGTGGGACATAAAAGTTCAATGTTTGTTCCGTTAAGTATATTCTCAGATCTGTGTCTAATAGAAACCTTCTGTCTGTGAATGTTTGGCATGGTTACAAGTTTTGTAAATAAGGTATATATATATATGTGGTGAACTGAGGAAACAAAAGAGTTAATGTCCGTATTCAAATGGCTTTTGGAAGATCTGTAGTTAAAAATGTGTTTATCTGATGTTTATCTGATGTTAGTATTTAACTATGAAGCAAAGTTTCCCATATGGGTTTAATACGTAAATATTCTTTAATGCAATATATTGTGAGAAGGTCTGCCAGCAAATTAATGGCTGGATGCAGTGTGTTGTATTGCGATATAAAGAAAAAAAAAAAAGTTTTTTTCTTCCCTGTAAAATAAGTAAACATCCTTCAGTCTCCAACGCTGTGTAGCACAGAGAGCTATGGAGCTGTGACAGCCCAACTCGTGTGCCTAACCCCCCCTTCCAGCAGCAGCATAAGCCATGAGAGAAAAAAAAAAAAGTGTTCAGTGAGTTTTGACTTTTTTTCATCTAATAAGATGGATCACAATAAGCAGCACTCTAAATATATTTTGTGCTACAAATACAGTTGGAGCAATGCAAAAACAGCCACTTGTAACAGATTGCCACGAGCAACTGGCACAAGCATCACAATTATCCTCTCCAACAGGGGACTGTCGACCTCCAGCATATTGTCCGTTATATCCTCAGAATATTACTAGTATATCAGAGGATCAGTGGCAGGAGGAGCAGCAGTTAGCAGGGATAGCTTGTACGCTATCAAGACCTAGGGCAGTTGGGAGAACAGAGAGGGCTGCAGCGTCTTCCAGTAGCTCAGGACAGGTGATTGTTAAAGCTAGTGAGGAATCTAGTGACGGTAGCACAGATGAGTTATTATCAGAATCAGAGGAGGTAGCAGCGAAAGAAACTCGCAAGGAAAAAGCAGACAGGTTGCGCGCTGAAGCTATAATCACTAAAGACACTTTGCGCAAACCCAAACCTACATTGGAATTGCAACCAGTCAGGGTATTTACAGTACCAGGGCAAGAAGTAGGGTCGGATAGGACAGTTCCGATGTGGAGTCCCTGGAGGCAAACAGATTTGCAATCTCTAATACAGAGTTTTCCCGATCCAAGAAAAAATCTGCATAAGGCATGTCAATATGTGGAAACTGTGTCACTAATACATGAACCTGCAGGGAGAGATTGGAAGCAGCTAATACTAGCAATGTATCCCAATGAGAAAATTGATAGCACTAAGGTGGTTACAGCTGAAATGTTAGAGGCTACGCAGTTAACAGCTGAGCAGCAGAAGAATGTGGTGAACTTGTTTCAAGAACAGTTAAAACTGGTATTTCCCCAACGTATTGGTTGGTCTAAATTGTATCAGACAAAACAGGAGTTGACTGAGTCTGTGGCTGAGTACTATAAGCGATTGATGGAAAATCTTAAGGAGTATGGCGGAATCAGTGATGAGAATGATGCACAGGTTGCATTCATGATTAAGGGTCTGTTTATGGATGGGTTGAATGAGAAATTGCGTGACCGTGTAACCATACAATATCCTGAGTGGAAAGATGAAGTGCTTGGTGTTTTGCTTAATGCTTCAAAAAAAGACATGAAAGAAATATTTTGGTTAAGGACTCTAAGGCTAAAGATAAGCTAATGACATTGCAGATAAAAACTCTAGAGCGAGCGGCAAGTGAATCCGTAAAGGAACACATGCGTCAGAAACAAACCCCCCAGAATACTCAGACTAAAGTGTCCCAAAATGGTACATGTTATGCATGTGGAATTTATGGACATTACCAGCGTAGTTGTCCATCTTACCGAGCACTACAGGTACCAGCAAGGCGTCCTGCTCAGTCTTTTCACTCTTCTCCCTCCGTGATTCCCCCTCCTCCTTTCCCCCCCCCTTGGCAGAAAGCATAAAGCTAACAGAGTTTCCTTTGCAAGCTCTCCTGGCCGAAAGCCCAGAAGACAACGCCTAGTCGCTGCAGCGAGTGCTTCTCAGTCTCCCTCACAGTTGTGGGCTACACAGGGGGGTCAAAGGAGCAGAGCAAGACTATAGGATGAGGTTAGCGCCAGCATTCTTGCTGCCCATATGGGAGTGTTACCGGAGCCCACCGTATGGATGCAAGTAGGTATTGATATTATAGATATAGATTGCAGAGGTTCTTAGTGGACTGCACAATATGTAGTGATGAACCAGGTTCTGTAGCCAGAAAGTGTGGGGATATGATTGTATAAAAAAAAGTTATACAGATAATGTGAGCGGTGTTGTTAAGTTTGTAAGTTGATAAGTTTGTAAGTTTTCAGGGAATCCGTGTATGTGGCAAGGCATTCCATAGAAGGGATGCAGTCCAAGGAAAGTTTATAGTTGTGATTGAAAGCAAGTAAGGAGTGTGGATGAGAGAAGTAGATCTTGTGAAAAGTGGATTGAGTGGACTGGCCAGTCTGAAAGATATTTTGAGATAAGAAAAAAAACGTATAGTATGTTGGTGTAGTATGATTACTAACCTTGTGTGTAAGTAATGGTAAAATACAGACTACTCAATGAGAAAAATGTAATGTTGATGGAATAAATTACACTGTATTGGACTAGATTATGCAAAAGATTTATAGACAATCTTTCTTTGTACTTAAAAAAAATAAATAACCTACATTCTTTTGTACCTACAGATTATGCACCTGATGTACCCAGTATGTGGATGATCTACTGTGGTGCTATAAATTAACTGAAGTGTTGGTGTCAGATACTAAACAGTTGTGTTTTCTTGCAGAACAGGACACAAGGTGTCGCAAGACAAAAGTCAACGGTGTGCTGACATAGTTAACTACCTAGGTCATTATTTGGCACTAGGCCAAAGACAGTTAAAACCCTCAGAGGGTGGAGCCTTGGTATACATTTATTGATAGTGACAATACTAAATTCTTTTGTCGTATAAACAACCCTTAATGAAGTCTAAGAACACTGTACGCTGTTCACTTAAGAAGTACCGGAAGGGTACGCTAGTTGCGTAACGATCGCTCAGCCGTAGGCGAGACGCTCAAGCGTCACGTTCGCTCACGGCCCAGTGATCACAGGACAGCACGTTGTTGGCTATGACTGGAGAAATGATTCGCTATGGCGTAGCGGACGCTCGAGACCACGAGGAGATCACCAGCGGCGCAGACGCTCACAACGCTATACCTTTATGTCTAAACCTTTTACCAAGGAAATACACAGAATACCTTAATGTGAATACAGGGTGTAAGTGCAACCTTGTGTACCCTGACTAACTACAAAGCTGCTTGAGCGTCACCGACGCTCAAGTGAACACAACACTATAGGAAATACACAGATACGGGTTTAGGGTCCAAAGCCTATTAACTGTATTATATCTAATATACTTGTAAAAGAGAATAACAGTACAAATGATACACTACAATATAACAGATTCTTCCTAACCCATATACAATACTATCTAATACAATTCAATACTAGTCTAGGGGAGATGTGAGAGAAAAAAGAAAGGAGAGAGAGAAATGGAAAGAGATGAGAGAAATTGGCTCACAGTAAGACAATGATTACGGAGAGAAAACTTACGCACAAAGGGTATGATCGCATGCGCCTCGATATCCAGCTCCCGATTATCAGCAAGAAAACCGTTGATGAGAGTGAAGTTGGATATGGTCGGCCTGCCTATTTATGCCCCATACACAATGCAATCTCATAGTCCCTACAATCCCATTGTCCATTGGATGAAGGAATTCGGCCCCGCATCATAACAAAAGGTCATAGGTCGATTCATACAGGTGGGCTGTGACGATTTCCAACAGCTCAGGTGGGTGGGAAACTGGGTTTCCCGCCGCATACCTGAGTATGAGTAAATAATAGAAATGGACATAAACTTCTTATGTCCATAACTATCCGCACGAGCGATTAATACGCTCCAAACCAACACCGGAATATTGTTAATTAAATACTCTTCCGATGGGTACCAAACACTGCTATATGATTCCTGTTAGACCCTTCGTACAATAACAAGAGGGATTCCTCCGTTCAGGGACGTTCTATATTAACCAAACTTTCAGGAACTATTAAAGGGATCATGATCTATAAACTACATTAATTATGAAAATGTGTAACGAATGAGTCGCACGCTACGACTACATAAACTCTACCGTAAATACGCATACCGTGCGCCCGCGGGTGCACGCTATTGCGGGTATGCGCCTTCACGGGAGAGCGTACGCATGCGCAGCGCGGACCAGCGTGAGGTGCAAATATGGCAGCATGTATAGGGATATTTTTCTGACTTTGACAGTCCACCCTTTGGCAGTCAATAATAACTGCCACCTTCTAAAACATTTCAAAAGGAGAAAAATATATGTCAGGGGTTAATTCATTTCCATGGTTGGGTAGGGGAGGAGAGAGGAGTAGGTGTGAAGAGGGTATGACCTAGTGAGATAGCAGAAGCATGTGTGTATGAGTCCATGTTTGGGGGGGGGTCATGTATCATCGTGCCGTACGTGTTGTAAATCAAGCTTCGAGGTATTGCGAAGTATACATTTGAATTCCTTCTTATCCTGTGGTACAGGTCTGTGGATGGGCTGTCAAACTTTACCGAGCTCTTTTCGGATTTTTGAACAAAATGGGGAGCACATTTTAGTTGATGATACATGAATGGGGGAATATGTGATTGCTGATATCTGTGCCTGTATTCCCTATACTATGTGTGTTATTACCTGAGGGTTGTAGAGATGAAGATGAAGAACACTTATGGAAAATGCAATGATATTCTATGTCAGGTAAATGTACATCTGTCGTCGAAGTTTTGTTCGGTATCAGTTGAAAGTCGTCTTCTTTGCGCTGTTTTGCTCCTTAGGCATGAGCAACAAGCTTTGTCAGTGCCATCAGATTTACAAAAAATGTTGGGCTAGCGTGAGTTTAAAAATACTAGGGAAACTGGGGATCCATGGCAAAGTTCATCAAGTGTCCATTTCTCAAGTGGTCAAAACTCTTTCTTTGGTCCATCCGTTGTCTGTATAGCGTCTCGTCAACTTCCTCGTCCAAGGGGGTCTTGTTATCTTGGAGAAAAGCAGAAAAACAGGTGAAAGAAACGGACCGTATAATCGCATTTTCATCACATCCTGGTTTCTATTATTGGGTCATAAATCAAATCTAGGTTAATTACGGTTTCCTCACTCCTCAAGCTCATCACTTTTGTACTTTGTTTGCACCTCATTAAAGCCTGCCCGCATCTAAATATCAATCCAATAGATATAACAACACCCAAGATACATAGTAGAAACTTTCCAACATCCATTATGACTCCTTGAGCCCAGTCTCCTAAACCGGAGAACCAATTTCGCGGGTTCAACCATGACACCCAACCAGTCAGCTCATTACCTACAGCAGCAAGAGTGAGATTGTGTTTTCGGCGAAATTCCCACTTTAATTGCAGAATATCGTCCATCTTTTGGTCTATGACCTCTACCGGATCCTCGGTGCTATTTGTGATATACGTGCAACACTTCACGCCGTACTGTGTTGCCAATGTAACACAATATCCGCCTGTTACTGCTGTGAGGTAATTAAGAACCATTCTATGCTGTACCAGTTCTGTTTTATAAGCTTGGAGTTCTCTTCCAGTGTATCTAAACGTGTCATCATACATTTCAGTGATATTATCTAACAAATTGGCGAGTGCGGAGATGTATCTATAATTCATCACTCCTCGAGCGGTGCGAGTGAAATCTAACGCTACCAGAACCTGAATCCCGGTGGATTCATGGATAAGATCAGAGGCCGGATGCTCTAACCTTTCTGACAGTTGTCTTTTAACTCGGTGCTCGTAATGGGTGTGAGTATAAGGAGCTTGGGCACCACGGTGTATGTCCTTCATTTTGTCATGTGTTACAGTCATCACTTCAGGCAATACTTTTCCAATATAACACAATCCTTCAGAGTTTGGGGCAAGCCACTTGTACGCCTTTCTCCCGCATATGAAATATGCATCATCGGGGAGGACATATGGGACGGAGAAGGACATTACCATGTTACACACCTTCCAGGTGAACTCTCCTGACCCTAATTCTTCCATCTGCTTAATGCACGTATCAGTTTGTACGATATGTGCACAGTATCCTGGTGATACCTCTCCAACTCTAGTAATCCTATTTCCTAAGGTATATCGATACCGGAAAGATTTTCCTCTACTGGCTATGTGGCGTACAAGCTCTGTATCTGTAGGCATTCTATCTGCTCTATGCGAAAAGGTCATGGTAAGGTTGCTCCATGACACTTCCCAATTTCCCGGCTTACGGGGATTGGAGATATTAAAACATAAGAGGGACCTATCCACATGGTATTGGTGGAGCTTCAAACTAGGAGGGCTGGAGATGTTAAACCTCCGGTCCACCGGTCTCCCACCACTTAGCTCAAGTACCTCCCCTAACGTTAAAGGAAATGGTACTAGCCCTGATTTGCTATGACCCTGAGGTACTTGAGAGCATACCCAACAATCTGTTTGGTTTAATACGTTACCCACTAAGGAGTGATAGTCACTCAATGGATGCCGGTCCATATGGATATTAAAACTGGATTGGCATTTCTTTATGCATCCATCTTCAATCAAATTGTCACAAAGCCTACAGATACAGTTTTCTTCAGCTAACAATCCGTCACAATTCCTTCTATGATCAATGCTATCGGATCGTTTTCTGATACTCGCCTTTGCTTGTTGGTTTGGTTGATCTTGGAAAACTACGCCTCCATCACCATAATCGGAACCCATTCCAGAACCTCTTTCGACCTCTATGGTACTCTCGCCGGAACAGACTGCTCTGGTCAACATCATGGTTAACATCAAAGTCCGGATCACAGTCTCTTGGGGCACGTCCATCTTTGAGGGGAAAATAGAGAAGAATGAGAAGGGGGAAAAAGAAATTTCAAGGAAGAGGGGATGGGAAGTGGAGAAAAACAATAAAAGGGATTGGGGAGTCGACAACTGCTTTCGGTCTTCAAGGCTCAGGTGCCGCCTCAGTCCTCCTGGAACAGACACTCCAGTGATACAACCTCTACCGTCTGTTCCTTATCACGGGACTTCTCTGGATCAGCAACCTTCTTGCAGTGGGATGAATGGACCCAAGTCTCTCTCTCAGCAACCTTCAATGCTGTGGTGCTAGTCAATAAGACCTGGTATGGTCCTTCCCATCTATCAATAAGACAACCTGAGCGTAGAAAATTTCGTATCATTACATAATCCCCAGGTTCAATGTCATGACAATTACTATCTGGTAAATCAGGAATCACCAACTTCAGATTATCATTTTGATTCCTCAACTGCTTACTCATGTTAATCAAGTATTTTACAGTTACTTCATTGTTACATTTCAAATCATCCTGAGGGTTAATCATGACATGCGGTTGTCGACCAAACAGAATTTCAAAAGGGGACAGGTTAAGAGGGGACCTGGGAGTGGTTCTGATGCTATACAAAACAATGGGTAAAGCTTCTGGCCACGTCAATCCTGTCTCTGCCATTACTTTACTCAATTTATTTTTAATAGTGCTGTTCACTCTTTCGACCTTCGCACTCGCCTGTGGACGGTACGGAGTGTGCAGCTTGCTATCAATTCCCATCAACTTACACATTCCTTGAAAGACATCACCTGTAAAATGGGTACCCCTATCACTTTCGATTATCCTAGGGATACCATATCTACACACAAATTCCTGTACAATTTTCTTAGCTGTAAACATAGCGGTATTTGTAGCTGCTGGAAATGCTTCGACCCAATTCGAGAAAACATCTATACAGACAAGTACATATTTCAAATTTCGACATGGGGGTAATTGAATGAAGTCAATTTGCATTACCTGGAAAGGGCCGCCGGCAGGTGGGATATGGGATGGTTCTGTAGGTATTGCTTTTCCAATATTCTTTCTCAGACAGGTAAGGCATGACATTGCTCTTTTACTCGCATGAGAGGAGAATCCTGGGGCGCACCAGTATGCTCTTACCAATTTGCACATCCCCTCCTTGCCTAAATGAGTCAGCCCATGAGCTGCTTCAGCCAGACATGGAAGATATGCCCTGGGGGCCACTGGTTTACCATGTCCATCCGTCCAGAGCCCTGAGGACTCCTGGCCATATCCCTTTGCCTTCCAGACTGCTCTTTCCTGTGTGGAACACAAATTCTGCATCTCACACAACTTCTGTGTGTTGATGGTATTAAATACCATCAGTTGTGTGGTGTCTGTCTGTATGGGGGTAGCAGCTGCAAGCTTTGCGGCTTCGTCTGCTCGGCTGTTACCAAGGGATATTGGGTCTTGACTATATGTATGTGCTTTACATTTGATAACAGCCACTCTGTCGGGTTCCTGTATCGCTGTTAGAAGCCTTTTTATATAAGCTGCATGCGCTATCGGTGTACCAGCTGCCGTCATGAAATTTCTGAGGCGCCATAGGGCTCCGAAATCATGTACTACCCCGAAGGCGTATCTAGAATCGGTGTAGATATTGGCTGACTTACCCTTAGCCAATTCACATGCTCTGGTTAGGGCGACCAGTTCAGCAACCTGGGCTGAGTGAGGTGGGCCTAGCGGTTCCGCTTCTATGGTGTCTTGGTCATCTACGACTGCGTATCCAGTACACAAGTCTCCCGAGTCTGACTGTCTATGACAACTACCGTCAGTGTAGAACGTGAGTTCTGCATCTTCCAGTGGATTGTCACTGATGTCAGGCCTTGCGGTAAAATTTTGGGTCAAATATTCCATACAATCATGTGTATCTTCCTTTGTATTAAATCCTCCTTCCCCATCACTCTCACCTTCCACCCTTTGTGTCTGACCAGGCACACCTGGGAGAAATGTTGCAGGATTTAATGCGCTGCATCTCCTTATGGTGATGTTTACTGGGGCCATTAATGCCAATTCCCATCTTGTAAACCTCGCTGATGAGACGTGTCTGGTTTGGGCAGAATTCAATAAGGCAGATACGGCATGTGGTGTATGGATTGTGAGGTTGTGGCCTAGCACGACATCTTCGCTTTTTGTCACTAGCAATGCTATCGCTGCAACGCTACGCAAGCATGTGGGGAGGGATCGCGCTACCGTGTCTAGCTGAGCGCTGTAGTATGCAACTGGCCTGCTGGCGTCACCGTGTTTTTGGGTTAGTACACCTGCTGCGCAACCAGCACTTTCTGTTCCGTATAGTTCAAAGGGTTTCCCATAGTCTGGCATACCTAGTGCTGGCGCCTGCGTTAGGCACTGTTTGAGTCTCTCAAATGCTGTTTCGGATTCGTCAGTATGCGAAATCCTATCAGGTTTGTTTGAGGAGACCATTTCCTGCAAAGGTAACGCCAATATGGAAAACCCTGGGATCCAATTACGGCAATACCCACACATTCCTAAAAACGTCCTGATCTGTTGCTGGGTTTGTGGTAGAGTCATGTCTCTAATTGCTTGGATTCTATCAGCGGTCAGGTGTCTCAGTCCTTGTGTTAGACAGTGTCCCAAATATTTTACCCTAGTTTGGCATAATTGCAACTTGTCTTTGGAAACCTTGTGACCTGTGTCTGAAAGATGAAACAGGAGCTGTTTCGTATCCTTCAGGGATGCTTCCACTGAATCAGAACACAGTAGTAAATCATCCACATACTGTATCAATACTGATCCACTCTCTGTTTGGAAAGACTGTAAACAATCATGCAAAGCCTGAGAAAATATGCTTGGACTATCTATGAAACCTTGGGGTAACCGAGTCCACGTGTATTGGACTCCTCTGTATGTGAATGCAAACAAATATTGGCTGTCAGGGTGCAGAGGTACCGAAAAGAAAGCGGAGCAGAGGTCAATAACAGTGAAAAATTTGGCAGTGGGAGGAATTTGCATTAGGATGACAGCTGGATTAGGCACTACGGGGAACTGACTCTCAACTATTTTGTTAATCCCCCTTAGATCCTGCACGAGCCTGTAACCCCTCCCCCCACTCTTTTTAACAGGGAAGATGGGACTATTTGCTGTGCTGGACGTTCTTACTAGAATGCCCTGTTGTAGCAAGCGTTCTATTACTGGGAAAACTCCTAACTCCACCTCTGGCTTCAGAGGATACTGTGGGATTTTTGGAGCTATCCTACCATCTTTTACTTGTACAACTACTGGAGCTACGTTTGCCATTAATCCAGTGTCCTGTCCATCTTTTGTCCAAAGTGACTCTGGTATCTGAGATGTCATCTCTTCTACTTGGGATGGATTCCTATTTGTCATAATGGTATGTGACATTAATTTTGATGGGGAGTCTAACATGTCTCGCACTTCCTGAGCGTGATTCTCAGGAATGTCCAAGAATACACCTTCAGGAGTACAATAAATGACGCAACCCATTTTACATAGTAAGTCTCTACCCAGGAGATTAGTTGGTGCAGATGCAGCCAGCAAAAAGGAATGCTTGGTATGCAAAGGCCCTATTGTAATCTCGGCTGGTTTGCTAACAGGGTAGTGCTGGACTACTCCTGTTACTCCCATGGCTGGAATGGTCCTACCAGTGGTTCTCATGCCCACTGTCGAATTTATCACTGACTTGGCCGCCCCTGTGTCTACAAGAAAATTTAAAGTTTTACCAGCCACGTTGATTGCAATCTCTGG
The DNA here is from genome assembly GCF_028390025.1 of Pseudophryne corroboree. Classification (NCBI taxonomy): domain Eukaryota; kingdom Metazoa; phylum Chordata; class Amphibia; order Anura; family Myobatrachidae; genus Pseudophryne; species Pseudophryne corroboree. The sequence continues at coordinate 295,318,978 of NC_086450.1, read as the reverse complement.
TTCACTTCCAAGACTGGCAATCAATTTAACTGGTTGCAGATTACAGGTATGGCCACAACCCTATTGGGTATGCTGACCTCCCTGAATCCCGCTGGCAGCAACTACTTGTGAGGGAGTTAGTTGGGAACTACCAGAGGCATGCCAGTCTCTGTTCGGGGGATATCTTTTTGTTTCTCCTGTATGTGGCTCAAAACTCCGCCTCTGTGGACCCTGCTCCCAATGTCGTGTGTCGTGTCGTTGTCTAGGGGGTTGAAAAGATCTTTGTACACTCTTTGTTCTACAGTCTCGTGCATAGTGTCCCTGTCTGTTACAAGAAAAACATGTTATTACACTTGCCTTACCCACAGGATTCGGTGGTACATACGCAGGCTGCCTTGTGGTCAGCGCCTGTATACTTACTGACATCAACTTATCACTTTGCGACTCCCTGTGCCTAGTGATGTTTCTGTCGTGATCAATAGCAGCCTCTCTCAATGTGGACACCGACAGACCTCGCCAACATGGTTGCGTGGTCTGAACCCTAGTCTTTAATGTTTCCTTTAAACCATCCATCAGTACAGATACTGCTACGTCTTGATGGTTTGGGTTGGTCTTAATGTCTTCTATTCCAGTGTACTTTGCCATTTCTAATAGTGCCCGGTGGAAATATTCTGCTGCCGTTTCGGACTCTTTTTGTCTAATGGAGAATATCTTGTTCCATTTAACAACGGCTGGGAAATACTCCTTTAGCTGTAAATTTATCCTTTTTACATTATCCTTGTTGTACACGTCTGTAAGCGGTACATCTTTATCCAATGCACAGTCAGCTAAGAATTGAGTTGAGTCGACATTGGAAGGTAAACAAGCTCTCAGCAGTATCTGCCAATCCTTGTTGTTGGGTTCTACAGTGTTACCTAGATCCCTGATGTATTTTTGGCTAGCAACTAAGTCTTTCCTGGGGTCAGGAAATTCGGACACTATTGTTCTTAATTCCATTCGGGAAAATGGAGTGTACATGGCAATGTTCCTTATGGGAGTGGCTCCAGACACATCTGTTTTTCCATTGGGGACTGCTATTACCCTTACAGGAGCAATTCTAACAGCCTCTTCCTGTGTAGATTCTACAGCTTGTTGTGGTACAATTGTTTCAGTGTAGTGCATGGTGCCGTACTTACCCGTTGACACGACCTCACCTATCCCTCCGCTAGGGGCCTTCGCTAATCTCGTGGGTGTTGCTGTGCCTACTGTGGTCTCTGCTATAGTGGCTGCGAGAGAGAGAGCTGAAATTGTTGCTGAATCGTCTTCTTGATCACACTCCTGAGGAAAGTTCAAAACAGGGTACAACTTGCACGGGTTAATAATTGCATGAGTTACTTGGTTAACATCATTAACATTTACAGGGTTACTAAGTGTTTGTGTTTTACAACCCAGTGCGTTTCTCTCCGCAATCAACTTCTCTCCTGCTATATATGGTGGTGGCGGGGCTGTGGCAATCAATTTTCTGTTAGGGCCAGCCCCCGCCGCCAGAGCCAAACCTCTCTGTATCTCACCTTCCTGGTGCCATAACTGTAAATAATCATGATGCTGAATTCGTCTCTTTGTTGATTTTATGAGACATATCCTCCTCCTTAAATTTTGTAACACTTCTGGACTGAAGCTACCTATTCTTGGGAATTTGTCCCTGTCTTGTACAGTCATTCTCTCCCATTCATCACATAAAACCTCTGTGTGACTTCCGTATTTTTCACACATGATGTATCTTGCCGACCCGACTGGTCGGTTCTCTGAATCAACCCGAACCGAGGTTGATCGCCCCCTACCTGAACAAGTGGCCCCCCTAATCTGCAGGTGTTGCTTACTACTCCTTTGATCTTTATATCACGGTCTTCAGCAAACCCTTACAGCAAACCAAATTATTCAGAATAGGCCGGCGGTGGCGGTTTACCGAGTACCCCACTCACTCGCCCACCTCGACCAATACGACCTGATCACACCGATATGGTGCTGGCGTACTCGATACAGGGCCCTACCAGAAAGAACCTTCTGTTTACTGGAACATATGAGGGTTACCCGCAGGACACTTACTCTTTCCAGTAAAGGTGGGGTTGTTAGATAGTTCCTGAGTGACCAGCGAACTTCCCTTTAAAAATAAAAAATTACACAAATCACGTCAGAATGTACAAATAGCGTTTGTGACCACTTTACTCTAATGGTATTAGGTCAGATTACTAACTACTGCACACAATTACGTGCGGTACAATCGTTCAGTACATAAGCAACTATTTGTTATGTACTGAGAGATCAGTGGAATCGATGTTTCCGGCCGCGATTCCTTCAGCAAGAGCTTATGGCCTATATGGGTTCTGCACCAACCCCCGGGGTTGTGCCTCTTGTACCTTTATAGCGGACCTCTTTGTCTCCTTATGACCTCCTGGTCTTGTCTGTACGACCTCCTGGTCTGACCTCCTGGTCTTGTACTGGTCCGCTATACTCTAATGCTCAAATATTATGTTTAACCAGGGATGCCTCCCTAGCCACCGTGTATGTCACTTACACGTGTGTCCTACCCGATTTCTTTTGGTTCAACCTCTAAGTTGTATAAACTTGTATACAAAAAAAAACACACTCACTCAACACATGTACACTTTCATTTATATATCTATTTCTGCGCAGAAATTTTTCTTCAGCCCAGCTGTGTTACCAATTAGGAGCAGGATCTATTAAACTAAATTTCAGATTTTCCAAAAATAGATTTGCGTTATTTACCGCGTCGCGTTATCTATCGCTGTGCGTTAATTATCGCTTTGCGCTAATTCGACTTTTCGTGACTTTGAGCTACGTGGGCGTAACCGGACGCTACGTTGCGTAATGTACGCTGCGTGCGTCTGCCTTTGGATTGCGTACGCTAGTCTTTGTTAGAGACACGTGTACGCAAAACAAAGATCCACCGTAACACAATTTCTACTTTTATCAATGTAGATGATCCCTGATCATCTACCGCCCACCACACTGACTGCCTTATCTCCCAGACAAGCCGTGTGTTGGTCTATACTTTAACTATTACCTCTATTATGAAATAACAGCAAATCTCTTTTAGCACTTTCTATCAACTATAAAAAATTGGCAAACAGGAATAGTGATATACGAATTTGAAAAAGAAATGCAGATATATGTATGCGTGCGTGTATACGCAAGACAGAAGAGAAATAAACAGTTTTAAAAGACACAAGCGTTTTGTTCTTACTTCCGGTTCCCGGATTCCTTCAGCACTCTTTATCTAAGCGAAGCAGACGCTTATCCCGTCAGCACTGCGAGACAACCTCCCACCCTTTGCTGGGGGATAATGTCTGCTGATCTACCTAGTGCAGATATGAGAAGGACAGGACGAGTCCCCAATTGACAATACTAAATTCTTTTGTCGTATAAACAACCCTTAATGAAGTCTAAGAACACTGTACGCTGTTCACTTAAGAAGTACCGGAAGGGTACGCTAGTTGCGTAACGATCGCTCAGCCGTAGGCGAGACGCTCAAGCGTCACGTTCGCTCACGGCCCAGTGATCACAGGACAGCGCGTTGTTGGCTATGACTGGAGAAATGATTCGCTATGGCGTAGCGGACGCTCGAGACCACGAGGAGATCACCAGCGGCGCAGACGCTCACAACGCTATACCTTTATGTCTAAACCTTTTACCAAGGAAATACACAGAATACCTTAATGTGAATACAGGGTGTAAGTGCAACCTTGTGTACCCTGACTAACTACAAAGCTGCTTGAGCGTCACCGACGCTCAAGTGAACACAACACTATAGGAAATACACAGATACGGGTTTAGGGTCCAAAGCCTATTAACTGTATTATATCTAATATACTTGTAAAAGAGAATAACAGTACAAATGATACACTACAATATAACAGATTCTTCCTAACCCATATACAATACTATCTAATACAATTCAATACTAGTCTAGGGGAGATGTGAGAGAAAAAAGAAAGGAGAGAGAGAAATGGAAAGAGATGAGAGAAATTGGCTCACAGTAAGACAATGATTACGGAGAGAAAACTTACGCACAAAGGGTATGATCGCATGCGCCTCGATATCCAGCTCCCGATTATCAGCAAGAAAACCGTTGATGAGAGTGAAGTTGGATATGGTCGGCCTGCCTATTTATGCCCCATACACAATGCAATCTCATAGTCCCTACAATCCCATTGTCCATTGGATGAAGGAATTCGGCCCCGCATCATAACAAAAGGTCATAGGTCGATTCATACAGGTGGGCTGTGACGATTTCCAACAGCTCAGGTGGGTGGGAAACTGGGTTTCCCGCCGCATACCTGAGTATGAGTAAATAATAGAAATGGACATAAACTTCTTATGTCCATAACTATCCGCACGAGCGATTAATACGCTCCAAACCAACACCGGAATATTGTTAATTAAATACTCTTCCGATGGGTACCAAACACTGCTATATGATTCCTGTTAGACCCTTCGTACAATAACAAGAGGGATTCCTCCGTTCAGGGACGTTCTATATTAACCAAACTTTCAGGAACTATTAAAGGGATCATGATCTATAAACTACATTAATTATGAAAATGTGTAACGAATGAGTCGCACGCTACGACTACATAAACTCTACCGTAAATACGCATACCGTGCGCCCGCGGGTGCACGCTATTGCGGGTATGCGCCTTCACGGGAGAGCGTACGCATGCGCAGCGCGGACCAGCGTGAGGTGCAAATATGGCAGCATGTATAGGGATATTTTTCTGACTTTGACAATAGATATATATGTATGACCCTATGATAAATCTCTAGATACAGTAATTTTTTTTTGTAAATGCTATGTGCATGCATTCAAGTTCATAACCAAAGAAATTATAGAAGGTAATACAATATTACACTTTATCATGAATAAGACATTATGGATACACAGTCAGAGCCAAACCATCAACTTATGTATAAGCAAGAACAAAAGAAAAAAAATATGTTTAAGACTGTGGTTAAGCAGTAGATTTTGTATGATGTGTACATCTTACCTATGACAGTATACAACTTAGATACAGCTGCATACTTGTCTTCCTCACCCCCAAAAGTGGGGAGTATAAGGAATATAATGTGGATAAGTAAGACAATTATAAAGAATTACATTGCATTTAAAGAAAAAACACTGACAGTGACAGGAGAATAATTTCTCGAGCATCCATAGGGGATAATGGGATGGTGAATTAGAGTATGTTAACTGAAATTAGTATGTGAATTAGTGAATTAGTATTATTAATAATAAAGTGTTGCTGCCAACTTTTATTAAGGGGAAATGTCATGAGTTATGCACATCTAAGGGTAACTAGCATGAAATAGATTCACAAGCTTTCTATGGTAGTATGAAGTTTAATGGAGAAGTGTACATTGTGTTCTGGCATATGACCAAAATAACAAATTATGTGATAATGAGAGGGATAGTGATGGTGATAAAGAAAGCTATAGCATGTTTACTGCAGATGTTTGGGTTGATTAAAAACAACATTGTTTTAATACAACATAGTTTAATGTTAAAAAAAAGGAACTATAGTATGTGTAACAGGTGTTAACGGGTAATGTTAAAGTAAAGCAACGGAGTTTGCTGCGCTATTTGAGAAATGGATAATGGATAATAAGGCCAGATGTGTGATCTATTGTTTCACTGATAGAAAGAGTTTATAGGAGTTTGGAAAATATTTTTCAATTAATATGTGTAATGTTGAAAAAAAAAAAATAAAGTCATAATTTGACAGGGAAGGTTTAAAGAATTAAGCATTATTAATCTACAAAAGAGAAAGGAAAGGCAGAATGTGAATCATGGCATGGTCCAATCGTTGGTTCAATAGTGGTAGAATTACACCTAAGCCTCTGCTTAGTCTCTCTTATATATAATTTTTTGTTATTCTTTTTGGAATCCAGAGCAAAGATATATTATCCAGAGACTGATTCAAAACTACAAAATGATTTGACGGTTCAAATATGTCACACAAATTATTTAAACAGTTACAAGAATATCAAAAGCTGCAAGAACCTTGGAAAGATATTTAACCAACACGAAAACACACAGTCCGGCACTGGACAATCACTAAAGAGAGTGAAGACGGTGTTATGGTGAGAAGTTGCTTATGTTTCGGTTCCATTACAGATCGCATAGGATAGTCCTTGGCAAGTACCGCTGACTACTGATACAGCCGTTGCAAAGGCTGCAGAAGAAGGACACCTAGATCCATGAGCTTGCAATGAAATGAAAAGGTCAGAGACCAGAGCTTAAAGGAACCTAAAGCAAAAAAACAATTGTATGGAGATACAGAGACTGTTACTACTGTTACTACCACAGAGTTATATTTGAATAAACCCTTCAATCGAGATGGAGATGATTATAATCATTGATAATAAGGCTATGTGCTTATAAGCTAATATCCTACAGAACTTTTAACATTTCTGAAAGTATACGGGAGCGACGTTATTTATAACAGTATTAGGACTTAATTTATTTTTTCTTTGAAGAGAGAGCGAGCAAATGTGTGGTGTAGGTATGAGTACTCATCCATTATTGTGGATGGGAATTATTTCAATAAGACCCTTCCTTCCTCTTTTCTAAGCAGGAAATCCAGAGAGATTTATGACCGGTGTAACAAACACACTTTGAAAACGTGGTTGTGAGTATTGTACTCCACTTGAAGAGAGATGTATAGATTAATGTATGGATAATTTAATAATTTAGGATATTATTCTGAGGAGTATCCAGTCCAGCAATACCATTAATTGTTGTAAAGATTTTGGGTACTGCTGCTAAATAAATATTATTGCTAATTATTATTATTATTATAATTGTTAGATATGTATACATAGACACTAGCATTGTATAGCAGCAGGCCAAAGTTCTCTATGCAAGTTACATTTGATGTGATTACCAAAACTTTATGGAGTTGTGATAATAGTGAAACAGGTACATGTGTATAGATACAACAGTATCTTAAGAAAGAACCAGTAGTGATAATATCAGCTACACATATCGGTTGTATTTCAGTTAATGGAAATAAAATAGGTCAATAATACAGGAAAAATTAACTTATGCAAATAGGAAAGATTGATTTAAGGGAATGTGAAAGGATTGTTACAATATACTAATCTAATGTTTCTAGATGTGCTAGATATAATGAGTTAGGTATATAAATAGTAATGGTTACATATGATGTTCATTAAAGTTTATGAGTTAGTAAATGTATTTTACCAGGAGTAGATTCAAAGGCTAAAGGAGATATCATACATAAACGGAGAATGTTAGTTGTCACTATGTCCTTAGGATATGATATACAATTGGTTACCTATTAATTCTGAAGATGTTTGTTATTTAAGAAGATTGATTTAGCAATTTTATACAAAAACACATAATAACTTGAGAAAAGTTTTCTTACAGGATTAACTATTCCTAAAAAGAGTAATTGACTCAGTAATCAGGAAACATGTTCCTGCCACCAGAGCATCAATAAAACCTCGAATTGGTAAAGGTGGCTAATAAGTTCTCCTATGGCTAATGAAGTCGTGTGATTAATCAACTGGGAGTTGACGTTTTATTTCATTTAAGTTATTGATAACATGATTGAACTTTATGATGATTCCAGGACATTGGACATGAACTTTTACGATACCACATTGTTCTACATTCTTTAATACCACAAATTGGAGGATATTGTTGTTTTCCGGAAACAGCACTTTGAGCTCACTGCTGTGCTTACTTCACCAAAGACATTACGGATCCTGATACGTGTATTGCCAAGTATATAAAGGAGGTCCATGATATAAAAGAAGAACTTTAACCAAGGCATTATGATATGGACTGGAAAAGATAAATGTTTAAATCCTAGTATTCAATTTTCAGGATTAGAAAAATGTTTTTTAAGTATATTGTATGTGATTGTATGTGATGATGTATTCTGTGATGAGGTTTATTCTTTGGTGACCCCGATGTGATTATAGCCATTCATTTTATGTTCACTGCCTACAGGTGCGGCCTATGTTGTATTAAGAAGGCTACTGCCAGACGCAGAATAGCAATACTACATGAAATGATTATTAGCGAACTATACGTTCCCAGAAATTCTCCTGAGATGACAGGGCACATGGATAATGTCCCTGATCAAAGGGTGGAGCTGTCGAATACTGTGACAGAGACAACCTGCTGAAGGCCTAACAGCTATATATATGTACTACGGGATAGTACGTATATTATGCATACACCTAATAATCACAATATCAAAGGTGATCTCATATTCACTAGTATAGTATAAAAGGATAAGAGAATCCATTTTGTTTCTAGCTAGATGATACAGCAGATTCATCTTGAACTTTGTACACACTAAGAAAGACGAAAAACAACTTTGTTGGCTAGTATTGATTCCACATACGCACATCCGAAGTTCTGTTTAATTCCAAAAAAGGAATTACCCCACACAAACACACACACACTGTAGACAATGGAAAAACAGGAATTGGATATTTTAATATTATCAAGGACATATGGAGACCACTGGGTCCAAAACCTGTGACTCTGACGTGATTATATATATTTCTTGTTTGTTCCTGCCAATTGTCCTAATATTGTATAACACTGTATTCCAGATGAATGAACTCATATGGGAGGGTTATAAGAATGGGGCGTAACTGGTATGTTATAAAAATCATTGTTTTTACGTGTATCTGTTGTTGAAGCATTTTGAGCCAGGCTTGAGAGGATGTTCCCTCTCAACCTGTATAATTTTTAATAAATAATTATTGATTTTGTTAAATCTATTTTCAATTCATTCTTTTACATAACAACTCAAACAGCAACAAGATGGTTAATTTAATTAACCTAAAAAGGTATCCAACAGTTGCAAATCTCAACATTTTTGGATTGTAGAAGGAGCTAACTCTTGGAAGATTTGGAGCTGCATATCTTGAAAAGAAGTAGTTGTAGTATCTCACATGACCAAGTGAAATCTATATTTCAATCTGTAATAATGCATGTGAATGATGATATCTCAGGGAAACTGAGAGGATGCAGGTTTGCCTTTGAGGGCTCTATGACCTCTGTCCAGAAGGCAATCTTAATAAGAAATATCTGGGGCCAACATGTTGGGAAATATCTGTTAGAAAGGAGGGGAGTGATGAGCTCAAGACTGATTCAGGAACAATACGGATCTAAAGATTCTTGCATTGAGAGCAATTTTCTTGATCCTACTGCTTTTCTTTAAGAAAGAAAGAAAGAAAGAAAGAAAGAAAGAAAGAAAGAAAGAAAGAAAGAAAGAGAAATAAAGAAACAAGAGAGATGTAGATTTGCAAAAAATGTTAGCTTAGTATTTGAATTGAATCTATATTTAAGGGAAAGTATGATGGCAAAGAAAGGGCATCCAAAATTTATCACAATCTACAATGTACAATAACGACCAACAACATACATTGCAGATGGATACTGTCCATGGTTACAATCACAACAATAAAACCTCTTTAACACAACAAGGGTATCGATTAGACCCTCTTACCTGACTACCCACCCATTTGGAAGATGATGCTGCCACCATTAGGGTAGTCAGCCAACAACAAGTCAAAGAAGAGAGCACACCTAAATCAACCAATTGCATCCAGAATGCTGACCTGCATTATACTTTAAGTGGTGGTCACAGTTATCAACCAGTAGTTTGACATTGTTTACAAGCTAAATATAGTGTAGCAAGTTTACATTCCAAAATTATTGATCAAGTACCTATCACCATAAGAGGTGGGGGTAGAGGATTGAAGCTATTACAATTAGAAAGCAAATAGATCTTTCATTTAAACACACTATCAAGGCCGTCTTTTCATATGGGCTCAATGGGCAGTTGCCCAAGGGGCCCATGACTATAAGGGCCCAAGGCTAATAGCTGAGGGACCCTTCCTTCCAGGGTTACCAGATTTTAGAAAATCGGCCCTGGAAAACCAGAGATATTGTACTTCAAAGCAGTGGCCCCCATCAAAGCCTGATATTTGCTCTTACCAACCAGATATCTCAGGTTCTGTATGACTTAGATTTGTTCTGAGGGTATACTCCCAAGTTGGGACTCTCCCCTTTTGGGAGACTCTGGCATCTTATCTCTACTATGCCCAGAAGCAGCAATATCAGCCTTACAGCAGCTGGTCCCTGCTCCAGCTCCACACACCTGGTATGCAGTTTTGTATTTTTGTTGGTGGATTGCTCTGGCTCCTGAACTCTGATCTCCAAGTCCCAAGTACCTCCCTTCTGAAAGGTGACACTCTCTCGTTTTTTTTATTCCATTGAAAGCTAAGAAATCTATTTCCTGGAACTAGAGATATCTGCAGTCAAACAAGCTGCCCTCCAACCGGAAAATTATGGATATTAAGCCCACTTCACTATCCATCCACCCCTCTCCACTGCGTATTAAACACCCCCTACCATGCTGGAAGTCATGTACCAAGGCCCCTTCATTCAGCCCATTACCCCTTCTATAGTTTAGTGTTCTACCTCCCGCCCCCATCTCCCACTCTCTGTGCAGTAAAGGAGTGATTATCAGAAATTACTGCTCCAGGTCCTACATGCTGAGTGTAAGTAAAAATACCCCCTACCGCCCGCCGGACATCAAAGCTCTGGAGGATGGGAAGGGGCTCCAAAGCATTGCTTTGCCCAGTGGCCTACACTGCTGTTAAAATGGCCCTTCAAACTATCACTAACATTTGAGTTTAAAATGCTTTTTATAATGTATTATCTCATATGCATAATCTGTGTGGTAGATTGAGTACTCTGTGTTATGACACTTTGGTTCTTCTTGCCATTAAGAATGTTATGTTAGAGATGTGCAGCTGGCACTTTTCGTGTTTTGTGTTTTGGTTTTGGTTCTAATTCCACTTTCGTGTTTTTGATTTGGCTTGGTTTTGCCAAAACCACCCTTTCGTGTTTTGGTTTTGGTTTTGGATCTGGATGTTTTTTGAAAAAAAACATAAAAACAGCTACAATCAAAGAATTTGCGGGTAATTTTGCTCCGACGGTATTATTAACCTCAATAACATTCATTCCACCCATTTACAGTCTATTCTGAACACCTGACACCTCACAATATTGTTTTTAGGCCTAAAAGTTGCACCAAGGTGGCTGTATGACCAAGCTAAGTGACACAAGTGTGCGGCACAAACTCCTGGCCCATCTAGGAGTGGCACTGCAGTTGCAGACAAGATGGCACTATTCAAAAACTAGTCCCCAAACAGCACATGATGTAAGGAAGAAAAAGAGGTGCACCGAGGCTGCTGTATGATTAAGCCAAGCGACACAAGTGTGAGGCACAAACATCTGGCCCATCTAGAAGTGGCACTGCAGTGTCAGACAGGATGGCACTTTTCAAAAACTAGGCCCCAAACAGCACCTCATGCAAAGATGTAGAAGAGGTGCAATGAGGTAACTGTATGACTAAGCCAAGCGACACAAACAATTCCCCTGGAATTATACATCCAAATCACTGGAATTAAGTGGCAAAATCACTGGAATTATATGTCCAAATTACTGTAAGTATACGTCCAAATAACTGGAATTAAATGGCAAAATCACTGGAACTATACGTCCTAATTACTGTAAGTATACGTCCAAATCACTGTAATTATCCGTCCAAATCACTGTACTTTTACGTCCAAATCACTGGAATTAAATGGCAAAATCACTGGAATTATATGTCCAAATCACTGGAATTATACTTCCAAATTACTGGAATTAAATAGCAAAATCACTGGAATTATATGTCAAAATCACTGGAATTATACGGCCAAATCACTGGAATTATACGGCCAAATCACTGGAATTATACCTCCAAATCACTGAAATTAAATGGCAGTACCACTGGACATATATGGAAGTGTCAGACAGGATGGCACTTTAAACAAATAGTCCCCAAACAGCACATCATGCCAAGAAGTAAAAGAGTTCAATGAGGTAGCTGTATGACTAAGCTAAGCGACACAAGTGTGCGGCACAAACACCTGGCCCATCTAGGGTTGGCACTGCAGTCCCACTACACTAATGGTGGATACCGGACGCACATCTAACACCAGCATAGTTGTTATGGCCTCAGTAATTGGCTTTTAAACAGGGTGTATATATATATATATATATATATATACGGCAGTATCACTGGACTGGACATATACACCAGTACCACTGTAATTATACGGCAGGATCACTGGAATTATACGGCAGGATCACTGGATTTATACGGCAGGATCAATGTAATTATACGCCAGTACCACTGTAATTATACAGCAGGATTACTGGAATTATACGGCAGGATCACTGGAATTAAATGGCAAAATCACTGGAATTATATGTAGAAATCACTGGAATTAAATGGCAAAACCACTGGAATTATACGTCCAACTCACTGGAATTATACGTCCAAATCACTGGAATTATATGTCCAAATCACTGGAATTATACGGCCAAATCACTGGAATTATACGGCCAAATCACTGGAATGAAATGGCAAAATCAGTGGAATTAAATGGCAAAATCACTGGAATTATACGGCAAAATCAATGGAATTAAATGGCAAAATCACTGGAATTATACGTCCAAATCACTGGAATTATATGTCCAAATCACAGGAATTATATGTCCAAATCACTGGAATTATACGTCCAAATCACTGGAATGAAATGGCAAAATCACTGGAATTAAATGGCAAAATCACTGGAATTATACGGCAAAATCAATGGAATTAAATGGCAAAATCACTGGAATTATACGTCCAAATCACTGGAATTATACGTCCAAATCACAGGAATTATATGTCCAAATCACTGGAATTAAATGGCAGCACCACTGGAAATATACGGAAGTTTCAGACAGGAAGGCACTTTTAAAAAAAAGTCCCCAAACAGCACATGATGCAAAGAAGAAAAAAAGGTGCACCGAGGTTGCTGTATGACTAAGCTAAGCGACACAACCACCTTGCCCATCTAGTAGTGTCACACAGTGGCAGAATGTTGAGAGTGGGCCGCAATTGTTCGGTCCACTGACAGCATCTCCAGCATGACCCTGTCATTTTTAAAAAAATCTGCAATTGCTGGATTTATACGGCAGTACCCCAGGACTAGTACAGCAGTACCCCTGGACTCATACGACAGTGTCACACAGGATGTCACTTTTCAAATACTAGGCCCCAAACAGCACCTCATGCAAAGATGTCGAAGAGGTGCAATGAGGTAGCTGTATGACTAAGCCAAGCGACACAAACAATTACCACTGGAATTATACGTCCAAATCACTGGAATTAAATGGCAAAATCACTGGAATTATACTGCAAAATCACTGTAATAATACTGCAGAATCGCTGTAATTATACGTCCAAATTACTGGAATTATACGTCCAAATCACTGGAATTAAATGGCAAAATCACTGGAATTAAATAGCAAAATCACTGGAATTAAACGTCCAAATCATTGGAATTAAATGGCAACATCTCGGTATCGCCTGCCTAGTGAAGTGGAATCTAGATGGGATTTGGTACCAGGGACACAATACCTCCATCAATTGTCTACATCTCACTGCATTAATGGCGGATACCGGACGCATGTCTAACACCAACATAAGTGTCAAGGCCTCAGTTATGAGGGCTTCCATCATCACGTGAAGCTGAACCACTAGTCATGAACATAGGCCAGGGCCTCAGCCGTTCCTTGCCACTCCATGTCGTAAATGGCATATTGGCAAGTTTAAGTTTCTCCTCAGACCATTTTAAAAAAAATGTTAGGGTCTTTTTACTGAACTTTGGCTTTTTGGATTTTACATGCCCTCTACTATCACATTGGGCATCGGCCTTGGCAGATGACGTTGATGGCATTTCATCATCTATGTCATGGCTTGTGGCAGCAGCTTCAGCACTAGCAGGAAGTGGTTCTTGATCTTTCCCTATTTTATCCCCCAAATTTTTGTTCTCCATTATTTTTTTGGAGTTATATAATACAACATATACGGCACAGGAATGATTGATAGCTGATGGCCAGGCCCAGGACACTACCACTGGTCTGATGCGGCATAACACAGCAACACTGTAAGGGACTTGTTGTTGTTATTGTAGCCCATCCCTTTTCGTATATGTATATGTGTCTATAGCCATTCATGTTTGTATATGTATGGGTGATTATATTTATTTAGAGGACCAAGGATTATTCCCCCCTATTGTGCTGGCTTGGGGTATAACATAGTAGATCAAGGGAGAGCAGGTGCCGGTGCATGAAAGAAGCCTGGAAGTTTCCAGCGCTGGTGCGGGAGGGACCCCGGATGATGAGGGATGGTTGGGAGGCGTGAGGGGATAGAGAGGACCGGGATCAAGGAGCCGGCGGTGCACAGGAAGGGAACAGAGGCTTACCGATCTCCGGGGAGAGGAAGAGAACTGAACAGCCGCTGGTGAAGGAGCCGTCGCTGACAGATCTCCCTCCACAGTTGTGGAGTTCGGCGGCGGAAGTCATTAAGGCAGCTGCGGGGAGCATGGACATCACTGATCTGCCCCCACCTGTCTGCAAACCGGTCGGTGGCCAGCGGAGGTACCCGGGAGCAGGCTGTGGGAGTACAGTTTGTGCGGCTGTGAGCAGTACCTGGGAGGAAGCGGAGGTGAAGTAGGGTACCATCAGCCCATAATTGGAAATTAGATCCGGAGGAGGGGAGCGGGGAGAGTCAGCAGCTATCGCTAGGAGGAGGGAGAAGAGGTTCCCGCAGCACCACCCCAATGCTCAGATCTGGTTGAGGTCACTCCTCACCGCGGTTACCGGCTGCACCAGTGCATTTGCAGAGGTAGGCTAGGCCTGGAGGTCCCAGAGGCAGTGCATTAATCTACCCTGTCAACGGCTGGTCTCGTTGGTTGTGCTGGGGAGTGATTATTCATCAGAGGCCACCACCCACCACAAAGCTGGGGGAGTGGTTATAGCGGAGTACAGGGAGATCGCAGCACAGCAGCTGTGGAGAGCAGGGAGGAGTGAGCCAATAGAGAGGATTGGTGCCTGTTACATCCAAGCTGGAGTTTAGCTCCCCGGCCACAGATCAAGCATCTGCCACATAATATCAGACAATAGCCCACAAGCAGCGGAGACAATGTGAGAAAACTTTTGTTAGGTTATGCATACCAGGAAGGTACTACTGTGATAACTTCTACCCGGTATCCCCGAGCTACATCCAGTGAGATACTATAATTTTGGTGAACTGGTGCATGTAAGGTATTACCCCTCTCACCGTGTGGTGCATGTAAGGTATTACCCCTCTCACCGTGTGAATAGTATATCTAGAGTATCTGGTGACCAGAGAGCTACAAAACAGTGTATAGATTACAATGCGTTCCTAGAGACTTTATTCACACTGTATTGTGGTGTGGAAGCAGAGGGAGACTAGGAACTTTCTCCAGGAACGAAGAGCCGAAGGACATATAAGGTTATATACATATATTGGGAGTACCGTTACACCTGGATATGTCTACAATCTGCTACATGGCCATTTGTTGCTCCTGCTAAAGGCCTATGCGTTAAACTCTTCCCTGGAACCTAGTGCAGAGTTTAGACC
The DNA here is from genome assembly GCF_028390025.1 of Pseudophryne corroboree. Taxonomy (NCBI): domain Eukaryota; kingdom Metazoa; phylum Chordata; class Amphibia; order Anura; family Myobatrachidae; genus Pseudophryne; species Pseudophryne corroboree. The sequence continues at coordinate 295,303,403 of NC_086450.1, read as the reverse complement.
CCATCCCCTAATACTGATTCTCCGGATACCGTCACCACTGCATTTATCATTCAGGAGGAGAGGAATTGCTCAAGAGATTGTACCCTATTCCTCTCAGATGCCACCTTAGTGGCTCCAGTCCATTCCCACCGATACCTGCAGGGAATATATATCTCCCGCCAATAGACACTGTATTAGAAGGGGAACTCGCCGACTGCTACGGAAAAATAGTAATAGTAAGAACTACCTTTTATTGACTCCCTCACTGCACAGGTATCTTTGTTTCTTTTTAAATCCCGGGTCCATAGTCTACTTGGCTATTAAAAAGGTACCAATGTTTGTTTTTTTTGTATTGTATGCACCACTGAGATGTATAGGTTGTAGCGGAGGGTTTAGTGGGGTTTATATTAAATCAATGTTATCCGCATTCATGCTATTTTGGTTCATACTTAAAGGTGTATAAGTACATTGTAATAAATAAACAAAATTTTGACCGAGGGACACTCCAACCTGAAATGGAAACTAGAAAAACAGGTACATCATGGTATGTAGGTATCTTAGTGCAAAGTTATAAAGTGACGCCCGTATATGTAACAAGGCACCCACATAAGTATATAGTACCCCAAAGGTTAATGTGAGGTGCAGTAATAGTAACTTGCACCGTCAGCTTACCCAGGCTAGCCGTGAATTAACATAGATTAGGTGGAGGCAGTCAACTAGAGACCCCCTAGTTAGCCCAAAGGAAGATAGGACTACATTATTATTATTATAATACGGCAGCAGTGGACATATAGCAGCAGCGTATACCACTGTGACTGCCTGGTCACTGGAATGACTGATGGCCAGGGCACTACCACTGGTCTGATGCAGCACAACACAGCAACACTGTAAGGGACTTGTTGTTGTTGTTGTTGTTGTTGTTGTTGTTGTTGTTGTTGTTGTTGTTGTTGTTGTTGTTATTATTATTATTATTATAATACAGCAGCAGTGGACATACAGCAGCAACGTATACCACTGTGACTGCCTGGTCACTGGAATGACTGATGGCCGGGACACTACCACTGGTCTGATGCAGCACAACACAGCAACACTGAACTGAGCAGCACAACACAGCATTAATCGACATATGGCAGCAAGAGGACACAAACACTGTGACTGCTTGGTCACTGGAATGACTGATGGCTGAAGCACAGGACACTACCACTGGACTGATGTAGCACAATACACCACCACTGAACTGATGCAGCACAACACAGCAGCAATGGACATATGGCAGCAAGAGGACACAAACACTGTGACTGGACAAATACAGCACAAGACAGTACCACAGAGGACACTGAGGACACTCAGGACGGAGACACGTTCTCTCTCTACACTCTCCAATGCCGGAGTGAAAATGGCGGGGATGCGCAACTCCTTATATGGAATCCAAACCCTGCGAGAATCCGACAGTGGGATGATGACGTTTTGCCTCGTTCTGGTTTCCGAGTCAGGTGGGAAAACCCGAGCCTGGCTCGGAACCGGACTCAAATGGTGAAGTTTGGTATGGTTCGGTTCTCTGAGAACCGAACCCGCTCATCTCTAGTTTTTATCATTATTTTATATGTATGTTTTTGTATTTAAGTATTTTTTAGAGTGCTTCAGCGTTTTGGTATCCATGGAAAAATGCTGCATCCCTCGATTAGCTGTGTTGCGTGGAGCAGCCTAATGACATCACCCAGTGTTCAGGAGAGTGGGTGTCCCCGGCGGCATGTGATGATTGAAGCTCACAGCCGTTAGCAATCAGGCAAATCAAATGTTTATATATATGTATGTGTTTAGGGGGGTACACACGGAGAGATCTGTGCTTAATTTCTAAGCAATCTGACTAGATTGCTTAGAAATTAAGCACGGATCTCTCCGTGTGTATGCCCATAGCAATAGCGATGCGGTTACTTCACTGCTGTGTGAAGTGAGCAGCCCCCCCTGCCCTTCCCCCTCGCTTAGCACACATCGCGCTGTGTGCTGAGCGGGGCGAGAGATGTGTGCGGAGCAATCTGTGCTAGATCGCTCAGCACACATCTCTAGGTGTGTACCCCCCTTTTGTTCATTTGCTCTGTATCTCTGATGACGGGTTAATTCCCGAAATGCAGGACAATAAAGACAGTTTTTTAACCTTATTTTAAGTCTCAAAGTGCCATCAACTTGCCACGCTATATACATGCCCTCATAGATAAGATGGTCAACAAAGCACACTGCTAATACAGAGCTTAAATAACTTAGCAGTACAAGCACATGCAGAGTACAGCAGACCAGTAGCGGATCTTGCCACGGGCAAGCAGGACTTTTGCCCGGGGCGCCGCCTTCCGGAAGGCGCCGGCGCCATCCGGAGGGCACCGCACCATGGCAAGTTCTGCTACTGCTGTGCCCTCCGCTGCCCGCTGTGTCCCCTGGCTGTGTCCCCCTGTGAAGGGAACTAGACGCTACGCGTCTAGTTTCCCTTCATGGAGAGGACCTTTGCTGTGCGGTGCGCGATGACGTCATTGCGCACCTCTCAGCATTTCAGCGGCGCTACTCTACTGTACAGGGGGCGTAACTGACCGTGCCCCCTGTATGAAGCCACGCCCCTATTTCCTGCTTGGGGTGCAAAATGGGCTTGAACCGGCCCTGCAGCAGACATAGGCCCTCATTCCGAGTTGTTCGCTCGCTAGCTGCTTTTAGCAGCCGTGCAAACGCTAAGCCGCCGCCCTCTGAGAGTGTATCTTAACTTAGCAGAAGTGCGAACGAAAGGATTGCAGCGCTGCTACAAAAAAAGATTGTGCAGTTTCTGAGTAGCTCGAGACTTACTCCTAGCTAGCGATCACTTCAGACTGTTTAGTTCCTGTTTTGACGTCACGAACACGCCCTGCGTTCGGCCAGCCACGCCTGCGTTTTTCCTGGCACGCCCGCGTTTGTATCTGACACGCCTGCGTTTTTACACACACTCCCCGAAAACGGTCAGTTACCACACAGAAACACCCACTTCCTGTCACTCACTCTGCGGCCAGCAGTGCGATTGAAAAGCGTCGCTAGACCTTGTGTGAAACTGCAATGGCTTTTGTGAAAGTACGTCGTGCGTGCGCATTGCACCCCTTACACATGCACAGAAGTGCCGATTTTTAGCCTGATCGCTGCGCTGCGAACAACGGCAACTAACAATCAACTCGGAATGAGGGCCATAGAGAGGCCAATAGTTTAGCAAAAGGCTTCAATTGGAACTGTCAATTATTGATGCTATTATATTCTTAACAAGTTCAATGCAGATTTAGAAAGAAAAGTATTGGGAACCGCACAAGTCCTCAATCTGATATATAGTAGCCTCTGAAAAACTGAATTATCCCTGAATTGCTTCTAGATATAGCAACTAGGGGTATGTGGATAATTAATCCTAATACCAATAATTGTTGCTTTCAGTGGTGCTCCCAAGAGTCAAATTTAAACAGTCAAGAAAAAAACAAAACAAAGAAGTGTTGGAAAGTAGACTCTTTTTTGGGAGCACTCTAATTCAGAGGGTGGCAGTGTAATTTATTAATACTGATAAAACCATTTTTATTAGGTAACACATAAAATAAGATTTAAGGAGTATCTGCGTGAAAATTTAGAAGCTTTGCGAAAATATGAAAAAGATTATAGATAATACGTGATATCCATATCACAATCTACCAGTTGCCGGAAATTAATGGCTGTGGTAACAGAATTCATTAATCATTGCACATTGAGACTCATGTAATATATGACCATCATTTGTTCAGCAGATATCCATTGTGGATTATAATAAATGCAGAGAATTAAATCATAGGTCATGTAAGAGTCAGGTACCCTATACATATACTATTGGGTACCCGACTCTTACATGACCTATGATTTAGTTCTCTGCATTTATTATAATCCACAATGGATATCTGCTGAACAAATGATGGTCATATATTACATGAGTCTCAATGTGCAATGATTAATGAATTCTGTTACCACAGCCATTAAATTCCGGCAACTGGTAGATTGTGATATGGATATCACGTATTATCTATAATCTTTTTCATATTTTCACAAAGCTTCTAAATTTTCACGCAGATACTCCTTAAATCTTATTTTATGTGTTACCTAATAAAAATGGTTTTATCAGTATTAATAAATTACACTGCCACCCTCTGAATTAGAGTGCTCCCAAAAAAGAGTCTACTTTCCAACACTTCTTTGTTTTGTTTTTTTCTTGAAAGTTCAATGCAGATACAGTGCATACTGTACACTATCAATAAGTTATCATGATCCACATGTACACTGGAACAGAAAATATTGATACTTTTAAATATACAAAAGCAGTTTAGATACAAATCAATAGGTTATCAGTACACACGTACAAAATTGACATGGAAATTAATGTTTCAGTTATCAAGTAAATTAGAGGTGAGGAGACCAATTAATGCTGAAAGTTTCACAACATGTTTCTTATTTGAAGGGAAAAAATGTGATCATCATACACTTTAACTAAAATGGATAGCAGACAGTACATCTGTGTGTTTTTATATTTAGGCCATAGTGCAGCATATAATATGGAACCAGTTTGAAAAGACCCGTACATTGGGGAGTTTTACCTTTTCTCTCATTTTCAACATTTAAAATGTTGTGGGATATTGATTAATTCATTCACTGTCAAGGCATTTTTTCAACCCTGTGCTACAGTATGCCTGTTTTAGCACTTCTGAGTACTGTATTTCACAGTGTTGTTTTAATGTCAATACTTTTTCATGCATACCAGATATATTATGCTTTTACTTTTTCCTTTTCAGAAAATCTCTGCTTTTTTGTTGTTGTTATTTTAATAACATAATATTAGAATGTACAGTGCTTTCAAGAAAGTTGTATTGTAGTGGAAAATTTAATTTTTAAACATTTTTTATTTATATTTAAAAAAAAGTTGGACTGACAAATGAAAAGAAGGAATTGTTATACCAAAATAAATAGCAGCCTAAGGTCTACCAACAAGAATGGTACCCCAAACATAATTTCAACAGACACTGAATAAAAAGGTGTCTTCTTGTTAGAAAGAATGAACTTCCGTTTTAAATGTGGTAGTGCAAGTATTTCTATTTGCCATTCTGTACATCACATTAGATAAGGTGCTGCAGAGATCTCTTACATTTTTCATTATGCTGAGACTGTGGTATTTAAATGCTCAGCTTTCCCATCTGCTCTAATAATCAAGCCATCTTTTGGATATTACATGCACCTATTCCACATCACACCCCTTGTCCCTTTGTAAATTAATTTCCATTAATTTCCCTTTCACAACCAGAACCACCAATCTCCGCACCTTGTACTCATACCTACTGGCCTTTTCATTTGCACACACCAGTCGTGGATTTTCCCACACAAGGGGGTATATTTACTAAGATGGGAGTTCTATTTAAGATGGGATATTGCCCATAGCAACCAATCAGATTCCAGGTATTATCTTCTAGAAGGTGCTATATAAATGAGAAGTAGAATCCGATTGGTTGCTATGGGCGACATCCCATCTTAAATAGAACTCCCATCTTAGTAAATTTACCCCCTGGTGTGACACCATACCCTCCAACATGACCCGCCCGACTAGGTACAAAATGCTCTGTTTCTGGACTTTCCTCTTAATTTATGATTGCCATCACCTGTAAAGAAACAGCTTTCTTATCGTTTAACTAGTTCAACATAGGTGCTGGCAATCATAAATTAAGAGGGAAGTCCAGGAACAGAGCATTTTATAACTAGTGGGGCGGGTCATGTTGGAGGGTCTGTGACACTTGCTGGGGGGAGGGGAAGGGGGTGGCACAGCATGCTCACTTGCACGAGAGTCCTGCTAGACCAATGGCCAGATGGGGACAGGTGATTCTTTTTTTGTCATTATGACTTATTTTTTTATTTTGTAACTGGTGAGGAATTGTAGTGGTGGAGGGGGGTGAGATAGGTGTTGCTTTGGCTTTTGGGAGGCTTCAACAAGAAGGGGCAGTGACATGATGGGGGGTGACTGATAATATTGTGCCTAAAGGCAGCCTGACCCCTGAATTCACCCCTGGCACAAACCATAATGTATGTAAACAATCTCCGTCCACATTTTCAGCACATTCCTGATGAAGTCTAGGTATCAAAGGATAAAACGTGTTAAATATTTACACTCTGTACTACGTCGCACTCTACAAAGAAGAAAGACCTCTTCATTCTTCACCTTCCATTCTCCAGCACTGACCACAGTGGAATTCAAAAGTGTTTTTGTTTTCTATCTGAAATAACTAGAAACAGAAATGGGGAAATGTGGAAAACATATGCATTAAAAGTAAGTAGAAAGGGAGAAGAATGTATACTCATTTAACACTATACTCTCATATATCATTAATAAGAGTTTTCTATGAAAAACAGTGGGGAACATATAAGAGCTTTCTACTGCTTATTGAGTTTTACCCATTTAAGGGCAGATATACAGTACATTATAAAACTTTTGAGAATTATAAAGTTGAAAATGTCCCATAGCAACCCATCAGCTTGTCATTACAGATGTGTCCTCATACATCTAGCCTCAATAGCGTAATCCTCATACATCTAGCCCCACGTAGCGGGAGAGGCCTGGGGTGAGTGAGCTGACAGGTCCCGTGAAACTCTGTTAGTATCAGGCATTTTTTATTGACGAAAATGCATCTTATTTGCATTGCTATGGTACGAAATGGTACATTACAGTGTTTTCAAGATGGAATATAGTCATGCTGCATATTATGTAATCAGCATAAGCTGTTTGTGTGTCCTTTTCACATCATTTAGCAAATAAGACACATTTTAATGGAAAAAGTTGCACGTAAAGACGCTGATCGCTGCCAAGTCACACAATGGCATGGCAGGACTAGAGGGGCTGTTTGATGTGCAATTTGGATTGCAATTTGGATTGGGCAACTTCTCCATTTCTCTCTCAAAGGTTTGATACATCTCAACTTAGGCTTTCAATATACAGTACATAGCAGAGCTATTCATATTAAAAGTAGAGATGTGCAACGGACACTTTTCAGGTTTTGGCCTTCATTCCGAGTTGTTCGCTCGCTAGCTGCTTTTAACAGCATTGCACACACTAGGCCGCCACCCTCTGGGAGTGTATCTTAGCTTAGCAGAATAGCGAACGAAAGAATAGCAGAACTGCTACTAAATCATTTCCTGCAGTTTCTGAGTAGCTCCAGACCTACTCCTAGACTGCGATCACCTCAGTCCGTTTAGTTCTTGGTTTGACGTCACAATCCCGCCCTGCGTTCGGCTAGCCCCTCCCTCGTTTCTCCAGCCACTCCTGCGTTTTTACCTGGCATGCCTGCGTGTTTTAGCACACTCCCTGAAAACGGCCAGTTTCCGCCCAGACACACCCACTTCCTGTCAATCACACTACGATCACTCGAGCTATGAAAAAACGTCGCTCGAGCTTGTGTAAATCTACAAAGTTTTGTGTGAAAGTACTTAGCGCATGCGTGCTGCGTACCATGCGCATTTTTGCTATTTTTTTACTTAATCGCTGCGCAGCAAAAATCGTCAGCGAGCGATCAACTCGGAATGACCACATTTATGTTTTGGCTTTGGACCTGGATCCCCGCTCGTGTTTTGGATCTGAATTGGTTTTGCCTAAACTAGAGATGAGCGGGTTCGGTTCCTCGGAATCCGAACCCCCCCGAACTTCAGCCTTTTTACACGGGTCCGAGGCAGACTCGGATCTTCCCGCCTTGCTCGGCTAACCCGAGCGCGCCCGAACGTCATCATCCCGCTGTCTGATTCTCGCGAGGCTCGTATTCTATCGCGAGACTCGGATTCTATATAAGGAGCCGCGCGTCGCCGCCATTTTCACACGTGCATTGAGATTGATAGGGAGAGGACGTGGCTGGCGTCCTCTCCGTTTAGATAGAGAGTGAGACACTTGATTTACTAGTAATTTAATTTTAGTAATTTTGGGGAGCATTAGGAGTACTCACAGAGTGCAGAGTTTTGATGATAGTTATACTAGTGACCAGTGACCACTAGTTTTATTTATTATTTAAAATCCGTTCTCTGCCTGAAAAAAAACGATACACAGTCACATACCATATCTGTGCTCAGCCTCAGCGTGCTGCATGATAATATCATCTATGTATATCTGACTGTGCTGAGTGCTCACTGCTCACACAGCTTAATTGTGGGGGAGACTGGGGAGCAGTTATAGCAGGAGTACATAACAGTGCACACTTTTGCTGCCAGTGTGACTGACCAGTGACCACCAGTATATTGTCTGCCTGAAAAAGTTAAACACTCGTGTGGTGTTTTTTTTTTTTATTCTATAAACGCATTCTGCTGACAGACAGTGTCCAGCAGGTCCGTCATTCATTATATTATAATATATACCTGCAGTAGTGATATATATATATTTTTTATATCATTATCATCCAGTCTATACTAGCAGACGCAGTACGGTAGTCCACGGCTGTAGCTACCTCTGTGTCGGCAGTGCTCGTCCATAATTGTATACCTACCTGTGGTGGGTTTTTTTTTCTATCTTCTTCATACTAGTAGTTTAGGAGTCTGCTGCTGACAGTGTCCAGCAGGTCCGTCATTATATAATATATACCTGTCCTGCAGTAGTGATATATATTTTTTATATCATTATCATCCAGTCTATACTAGCAGATGCAGTACGGTAGTCCACGGCTGTAGCTACCTCTGTGTCGGCAGTGCTCGTCCATAATTGTATACCTACCTGTGGTGGGTTTTTTTTTTCTATCTTCTTCATACTAGTAGTTTAGGAGTCTGCTGCTGACAGTGTCCAGCAGGTCCGTCATTATATAATATATACCTGTCCTGCAGTAGTGATATATATATATTTTTTATATCATTATCATCTAGTCTATACTAGCAGACGCAGTACGGTAGTCCACGGCTGTAGCTACCTCTGTGTCGGCAGTGCTCGTCCATAATTGTATACCTACCTGTGGTGGGTTTTTTTTTTCTATCTTCTTCATACTAGTAGTTTAGGAGTCTGCTGCTGACAGTGTCCAGCAGGTCCGTCATTATATAATATATACCTGTCCTGCAGTAGTGATATATATATATTTTTTATATCATTATCATCCAGTCTATACTAGCAGACGCAGTACGGTAGTCCACGGCTGTAGCTACCTCTGTGTCGGCAGTGCTTGTCCATAATTGTATACCTACCTGTGGTGGGTTTTTTTTTTCTATCTTCTTCATACTAGTAGTTTAGGAGTCTGCTGCTGACAGTGTCCAGCAGGTCCGTCATTATATAATATATACCTGTCCTGCAGTAGTGATATATATATATTTTTTATATCATTATCATCCAGTCTATACTAGCAGACGCAGTACGGTAGTCCACGGCTGTAGCTACCTCTGTGTCGGCAGTGCTCGTCCATAATTGTATACCTACCTGTGGTGGGTTTTTTTTTTCTATCTTCTTCATACTAGTAGTTTAGGAGTCTGCTGCTGACAGTGTCCAGCAGGTCCGTCATTATATAATATATACCTGTCCTGCAGTAGTGATATATATATATATTTTAATTATCATTATCATCCAGTCTATACTAGCAGACGCAGTACGGTAGTCCACGGCTGTAGCTACCTCTGTGTCGGCAGTGCTCTTCCATAATTGTATACCTACCTGTGGTGGGTTTTTTTTTTTTCTATCTTCTTCATACTAGTAGTTTAGGAGTCTGCTGACAGACAGTGTACAGCAGGTCCGTCATTATATAATATATACCTGTCCTGCAGTAGTGATATATATATATTTTTTAGCATTATCATCCAGTCTATACTAGCAGACGCAGTACGGTAGTCCACGGCTGTAGCTACCTCTGTGTCGGCAGTGCTCGTCCATAATTGTATACCTACCTGTGGTGGGTTTTTTTTTTCTATCTTCTTCATACTAGTAGTTTAGGAGTCTGCTGCTGACAGTGTCCAGCAGGTCCGTCATTATATAATATATACCTGTCCTGCAGTAGTGATATATATATATTTTTTATATCATTATCATCCAGTCTATACTAGCAGACGCAGTACGGTAGTCCACGGCTGTAGCTACCTCTGTGTCGGCAGTGCTTGTCCATAATTGTATACCTACCTGTGGTGGGTTTTTTTTTTCTATCTTCTTCATACTAGTAGTTTAGGAGTCTGCTGCTGACAGTGTCCAGCAGGTCCGTCATTATATAATATATACCTGTCCTGCAGTAGTGATATATATATATTTTTTATATCATTATCATCCAGTCTATACTAGCAGACGCAGTACGGTAGTCCACGGCTGTAGCTACCTCTGTGTCGGCAGTGCTCGTCCATAATTGTATACCTACCTGTGGTGGGTTTTTTTTTTCTATCTTCTTCATACTAGTAGTTTAGGAGTCTGCTGCTGACAGTGTCCAGCAGGTCCGTCATTATATAATATATACCTGTCCTGCAGTAGTGATATATATATATATTTTAATTATCATTATCATCCAGTCTATACTAGCAGACGCAGTACGGTAGTCCACGGCTGTAGCTACCTCTGTGTCGGCAGTGCTCTTCCATAATTGTATACCTACCTGTGGTGGGTTTTTTTTTTTCTATCTTCTTCATACTAGTAGTTTAGGAGTCTGCTGACAGACAGTGTACAGCAGGTCCGTCATTATATAATATATACCTGTCCTGCAGTAGTGATATATATATATTTTTTATCATTATCATCCAGTCTATACTAGCAGACGCAGTACGGTAGTCCACGGCTGTAGCTACCTCTGTGTCGGCAGTGCTCGTCCATAATTGTATACCTACCTGTGGTGGGTTTTTTTTTCTATCTTCTTCATACTAGTAGTTTAGGAGTCTGCTGCTGACAGTGTCCAGCAGGTCCGTCATTATATAATATATACCTGTCCTGCAGTAGTGATATATATATATTTTTTATATCATTATCATCCAGTCTATACTAGCAGACGCAGTACGGTAGTCCACGGCTGTAGCTACCTCTGTGTCGGCAGTGCTTGTCCATAATTGTATACCTACCTGTGGTGGGTTTTTTTTTCTATCTTCTTCATACTAGTAGTTTAGGAGTCTGCTGCTGACAGTGTCCAGCAGGTCCGTCATTATATAATATATACCTGTCCTGCAGTAGTGATATATATATATTTTTTATATCATTATCATCCAGTCTATACTAGCAGACGCAGTACGGTAGTCCACGGCTGTAGCTACCTCTGTGTCGGCAGTCACTCGTCATCCATAAGTATACTAGTATCCATCCATCTCCATTGTTTACCTGAGGTGCCTTTTAGTTGTGCCTATTAAAATATGGAGAACAAAAATGTTGAGGTTCCAAAAATAGGGAAAGATCAAGATCGACTTCCACCTCGTGCTGAAGCTGCTGCCACTAGTCATGGCCGAGACGATGAAATGCCATCAACGTCGTATGCCAAGGCCGATGCCCAATGTCATAGTACAGAGCATGTAAAATCCAAAACACCAAATATCAGAGTAAAAAAAGGACTCAAAAATCTAAAATAAAATCATCGGAGGAGAAGCGTAAACTTGCCAATATGCCATTTACCACACGGAGTGGCAAGGAACGGCTGAGGCCCTGGCCTATGTTAATGGCTAGTGGTTCAGCTTCACATGAGGATGGAAGCACTCAGCCTCTCGCCAGAAAAATGAAAAGACTTAAGCTGGCAAAAGCACAGCAAAGAACTGTGCGTTCTTCGAAATCACAAATCCACAAGGAGAGTCCAATTGTGTCGGTTGCGATGCCTGACCTTCCCAACACTGGACGTGAAGAGCATGCGCCTTCCACCATTTGCACGCCCCCTGCAAGTGCTGGAAGGAGCACCCGCAATCCAGTTCCTGATAGTCAGATTGAAGATGTCAGTGTTGAAGTACACCAGGATGAGGAGGATATGGGTGTTGCTGGCGCTGGGGAGGAAATTGACCAGGAGGATTCTGATGGTGAGGTGGTTTGTTTAAGTCAGGCACCCGGGGAGACACCTGTTGTCCGTGGGAGGAATATGGCCATTGACATGCCTGCTGAAAATACCAAAAAAATCAGCTCTTCGGTGTGGAAGTATTTCAACAGAAATGCGGTCAACATTTGTCAAGCCGTGTGTTGCCTTTGTCAAGCTGTAATAAGTAGGGGTAAGGACGTTAACCACCTCAGAACATCCTCCCTTATACGTCACCTGCAGCGCATTCATCATAAGTCAGTGACAAGTTCAAAAACTTTGGGCGACAGCGGAAGCAGTCCACTGACCAGTAAATCCCTTCCTCTTGTTGTAACCAAGCTCACGCAAACCACCCCACCAACTCCCTCAGTGTCAATTTCCTCCTTCCCCAGGAATGCCAATAGTCCTGCAGGCCATGTCACTGGCAATTCTGACGAGTCCTCTCCTGCCTGGGATTCCTCTGATGCATCCTTGCGTGTAACGCCTACTGCTGCTGGCGCTGCTGTTGTTGCTGCTGGGAGTCGATGGTCATCCCAGAGGGGAAGTCGTAAGACCACTTTTACTACATCAACCAAGCAATTGACTGTCCAACAGTCCTTTGCGAGGAAGATGAAATATCACAGCAGTCATCCTGCTGCAAAGCGGATAACTGAGGCCTTGGCATCCTGGGCGGTGAGAAACGTGGTTCCGGTATCCATCATTACTGCAGAGCCAACTATAGACTTGTTTGAGGTACTGTGTCCCCGGTACCAAATACCATCTAGGTTCCATTTCTCTAGGCAGGCGATACCGAAAATGTACACAGACCTCAGAAAAAGACTCACCAGTGTCCTAAAAAATGCAGTTGTACCCAATGTCCACTTAACCACGGACATGTGGAGAAGTGGAGCAGGGCAGACTCAGGACTATATGACTGTGACAGCCCACTGGGTAGATGTATGGACTCCCGCCGCAAGAACAGCAGCGGCGGCACCAGTAGCAGCATCTCGCAAACGCCAACTCTTTCCTAGGCAGGCTACGCTTTGTATCACCGCTTTCCAGAATACGCACACAGCTAAAAACCTCTTACGGCAACTGAGGAAGATCATCGCAGAATAGCTTACCCCAATTGGACTCTCCTGTGGATTTGTGGCATCGGACAACGCCAGCAATATTGTGTGTGCATTAAATATGGGCAAATTCCAGCACGTCCCATGTTTTGCACATACCTTGAATTTGGTGGTGCAGAATTATTTAAAAAACGAGAGGGGCGTGCAAGAGATGCTGTCGGTGGCCAGAAGAATTGCGGGACACTTTCGGCGTACAGGCACCACGTACAGAAGACTGGAGCAACACCAAAAACGCCTGAACCTGCCCTGCCATCATCTGAAGCAAGAAGTGGTAACGAGGTGGAATTCAACCCTCTATATGCTTCAGAGGTTGGAGGAGCAGCAAAAGGCCATTCAAGCCTATACAACTGAGCACGATATAGGAGGTGGAATGCACCTGTCTCAAGCGCAGTGGAGAATGATTTCAACGTTGTGCAAGGTTCTGCAACCTTTTGAACTTGCCACACGTGAAGTCAGTTCAGACACTGCCAGCCTGAGTCAGGTCATTCCCCTCATCAGGCTTTTGCAGAAGAAGCTGGAGACATTGAAGGAGGAGCTAACACAGAGCGATTCCGCTAGGCATGTGGGACTTGTGGATGGAGCCCTTAATTCGCTTAACAAGGATTCACGGGTGGTCAATCTGTTGAAATCAGAGCACTACATTTTGGCCACCGTGCTCGATCCTAGATTTAAAACCTACCTTGGATCTCTCTTTCCGGCAGACACAAGTCTGCAGGGGTTCAAAGAACTGCTGGTGAGAAAATTGTAAAGTCAAGCGGAACGCGACCTGTCAACATCTCCTCCTTCACATTCTCCCGCAACTGGGGGTGCGAGGAAAAGGCTCAGAATTCCGAGCCCACCCGCTGGCGGTGATGCAGGGCAGTCTGGAGCGACTGCTGATGCTGACATCTGGTCCGGACTGAAGGACCTGCCAACAATTACGGACATGTCGTCTACTGTCACTGCATATGATTCTCTCCCCATTGAAAGAATGGTGGAGGATTATATGAGTGACCGCATCCAAGTAGGCACGTCAGACAGTCCGTACGTATACTGGCAGGAAAAAGAGGCAATTTGGAGGCCCTTGCACAAACTGGCTTTATTCTACCTAAGTTGCCCTCCCACAAGTGTGTACTCCGAAAGAGTGTTTAGTGCCGCCACTCACCTTGTCAGCAATCGGCGTACGAGGTTACTTCCAGAAAATGTGGAGAAGATGATGTTCATTAAAATGAATTATAATCAATTCCTCCATGGAGACATTCACCAGCAGCAATTGCCTCCACAAAGTACACAGGGAGCTGTGATGGTGGATTCCAGTGGGGACGAATTGATAATCTGTGAGGAGGGGGATGTACACGGTGATGAATCGGAGGATGATGATGAGGTGGACATCTTGCCTCTGTAGAGCCAGTTTGTGCAAGGAGAGATTAATTGCTTCTTTTTTGGTGGGGGTCCAAACCAACCCGTCATTTCAGTCACAGTCGTGTGGCAGACCCTGTCACTGAAATGATGGGTTGGTTAAAGTGTGCATGTCCTGTTTATACAACATAAGGGTGGGTGGGAGGGCCCAAGGACAAATCCATCTTGCACCTCTTTTTTCTTTCATTTTTCTTTGCGTCATGTGCTGTTTGGGGAGTGTTTTTTGGAAGGGCCAGCCTGCCTGACACTGCAGTGCCACTCCTAGATGGGGCAGGTGTTTGTGTCGGCCACTAGGGTCGCTTAGCTTACTCACACAGCTACCTCATTGCGCCTCTTTTTTTCTTTGCGTCATGTGCTGTTTGGGGAGTATTTTTTGGAAGGGCCATCCTGCCTGACACTGCAGTGCCACTCCTAGATGGGCCAGGTGTTTGTGTCGGCCACTTGGGTCGCTGAGCTTAGTCACACAGCTACCTCATTGCGCCTCTTTTTTTCTTTGCGTCATGTGCTGTTTGGGGAGTGTTTTTTTGAAGGGCCATCCTGCGTGACACTGCAGTGCCACTCCTAGATGGGCCAGGTGTTTGTGTCGGCCACTAGGGTCGCTGAGCTTACTCACACAGCTACCTCATTGCGCCTCTTTTTTTCTTTGCGTCATGTGCTGTTTGGGGAGTGTTTTTTGGAAGGGCCATCCTGCCTGACACTGCAGTGCCACTCCTAGATGGGCCAGGTGTTTGTGTCGGCCACTAGGGTCGCTGAGCTTAGTCACACAGCTACCTCATTGTGCCTCTTTTTTTTCTTCTTTGCGTCATGTGCTGTTTGGGGAGTATTTTTTGGAAGGGCCATCCTGCCTGACACTGCAGTGCCACTCCTAGATGGGCCAGGTGTTTGTGTCGGACACTTGGGTCGCTGAGTTTAGTCATCCAGCGACCTCGGTGCAAATTTTAGGACTAAAAATAATATTGTGAGGTGTGAGGTGTTCAGAATAGACTGAAAATGAGTGTAAATTATGGTTATTGAGGTTAATAATACTATGGGATCAAAATGACCCCCAAATTCTATGATTTAAGCTGTTTTTTAGGGTTTTTTAAAAAAAACACCCGAATCCAAAACACACCCGAATCCGACAAAAAAAATTCGGTGAGGTTTTGCCAAAACGCGTTCGAACCCAAAACACGGCCGCGGAACCGAACCCAAAACCAAAACACAAAACCCGAAAAATTTCCGGTGCACATCTCTAGCCTAAACCACCCTTTAGGGTTTTGGTTTTGGTTTTGGATCTGGATGATATTTGAAAAAAACATGCTAAAATCACAGAATTTGGGAGTAATTTTGATCCTACAGTATTAACCTCAATAACATTCATTACCACTCATTTCCTGTCTCTTCTGAACACCTCACACCTCACAATATTGTTTTAAGCCAAAAGATTACTAAGCTAAGAGACATAAGTGTGCCGCACAAACACCTGGCCCATCTAGGAGTGGCACTGCAGTGGCAGACAGGATGGCAGTTGTAAAAACTAGGCCCCAAGAAGCACATAATGCAAAGAAAAAAAAAGAGGTACACAGAGGTCGCTGGATGACTGAGCTAAGCGACACAAATGGGCAGCACAAACACCTGGCCCATATAGGAATGACACTGCAGTGGAAGAAAGGATGGCAGTTTTAAAAACTAGGGCCCTCATTCCGAGTCGTTCGCTCGGTAATTTTCTTCGCATCGCAGCGTTTTTCTGCTTAGTACGCATGCGCAATGTTCGCACTGCGACTGCGCCAAGTAATTTTGCTATGAAGATAGTTTTTTTACTCACGGCTTTTTCTTCGCTCCGGCGATCGTAGTGTGATTGACAGGAAATGGGTGTTACTGGGCGGAAACACGGCGTTTTATGGGCGTGTGAATAAAAACGCTACCGTTTCCGGAAAAAACGCGGGAGTGGCTGGAGAAACGGAGGAGTGTCTGGGCGAACGCTGGGTGTGTTTATGACGTCAAACCAGGAACGACAAGCACTGAACTGATCGCAGATGCCGAGTAAGTCTGAAGCTACTCTGAAACTGCTAAGTAGTTTGTAATCGCAATATTGCGAATACATCGTTCACAATTTTAAGAAGCTAAGATTCACTCCCAGTAGGCGGCGGCTTATCGTGTGTAACTCTGCTAAAATCGCCTTGCGAGCGAACAACTCGGAATGAGGGCCTAGGCCCCAAAGAGCACATAATGCAAAGAAAAAAATAAGAGGTGCAAGATGGAATTGTCCTTGGGCCCTCCCACCCACCCTTATGTTGTATAAATAGGACATGGCACACTTTAACAAACCAATAATATCAGCGACAGGGTCTGCCACACGACTGTGGCTGAAATGATTGGTTTGTTTGGGCCCCCACCAAAAAAGAAGAACTTAATCCCCCCACCAATAAAGAAGCAATTAATCTCTCCTTGCACAAACTGGTTCTACAGAGGCAAGATGTCGTCCTCATCCTTTGATTCCTCACCCCTTTCAGTGTGTACAACCTCATCCTCACAGAGTATTAATTTGTCCCCACTGGAATCTACAATCACAGCTCTCTGTGTACTTTCTGGAGGCAATTGCTGGTAAAGGTCTTCCTGGAGAAATTTACAATTAATTTTAATGAACATCAGCTCCACATTTGTGGAAGTAACCCCCTACACCGATCGCTGACAAGGTTACCGGCTGCATTAAACACTCTTTTGCAGTACACACTGGAGGGGGGGCAACTTAGGTAAAATAAAGCCAGTTTGTGCAAGGGCCTCCAAATTGACTCTTTTTTCTGCCAATAAACATACGGACTGTCTGACATGCCTACTTGGATGTTGTCACCCATATAATCCTCCACCATTCTTTCAATGATGACAGCATCATATGCAGTGACAGTAGACATGTCAGTAATTGTTGGTAGCTCCTTCAGTCTGGATCAGATGTCAACACTTGCTCCAGACTGCCCTGCATCACCACCAGTGGGTGGGCTAGGACATTTTATCCTTTTCCTCGCAGCCCCAGTTGCGGGAGAAAATGAAGGAGAAGCTGTTGACGGGTCACGTTCCACTTGAGTTGACAATTTTCTCACTAGCAGGTCTTTGCACCCTATGCAGACTTGTGTCTGCCAGAAAGAGAGATACAATGTAGGCTTTAAACCTAGGATCAAGCACGGTGGCCAAAATGTAGTGCTCTGATTTCAACAGATTGACCACCCTTGAATCCTGGCAAAGCGAATGAAGGGCTTTAACCACAAGTACCACATACTTCGCGGAATCGTATCAGCAACAACGGTAGATGAGTCTGTGGAGAGAACTGAGGGTATTATCAATACTTGAAGATGAAGCCGAGAATATCAGCAATGACTGTGGAGGAAGCGAAGCTGAGGACATCAGCAATACTTGAAGATGAAGATGAGGATATCAGCAATGATTGTGGAGGAAGCCGAGGACATTAGCAATACTTGAAGGGAGCAGGAACTTTTACCCGGTGCTTGCAGCTGAATGGATGAGCGGCTCACATGATACAGAAGAGACTCTGGGTTTGCTCCTCGGAGATCAGCTGACAGGAAACTGTCATGGAGCTTCCCATGGAGGAGAGTGGTGGGAACTTCAACGTGCTGCGGCCTGGCCCGCTGCCCGAAGGAGGATTCTGGAACACAATCATGGACACTGTGGCGAGCAGCAGGACACAGCAAGGACTCGTCTTGACTGAAGGATCGAGCACAGGCTGAGGTGAGCTAAAGCATGACTAGAGAGTGCGGCTAACCTCCGTTTTGTGACAGAAGGGATTTAGGTGTCAGTGGACTGCTTACGCTCTTACCCAAAGTTTCTGAACTTGACAATGACTTCTGATAAATGCGCTGCAGGTGATGTACTGTATAAGGAAGGATCTTCCTAGGTGGTTAACATCCTTACCCCTACTTATTACGGATTGACAAAGGCCACACACGGCTTGACACCTGTTGTCCGGATTTGTGGAGAAATAATTCCACACCAAAGAGGTGGCTTTTTTGGTATTTTGCCCAGGCATGACAATTGGTTTTCTCATCCCATGGACAACAACTGTCTCCACTGGTGCCTTATTCAAACAAACCACATCACCATCAGAATCCTCATCGTCAACTTCCTTCTCAGCGCCAGCTACACCAATATCCTCCTCATTCTGGTGTACGTCTACAGTGACAGCCTTAATCTCAATATCAGCAACTGGACTGGTGGTGCTCCTCCCAGCACTTGCAGGGGGCATAAAAAAATGGTGGTGGGAGCCTCCTCTTTCCATACAGTCTTGGGAAGGTCAGGCCTAGACATCACAACCATGGACACACTTGGACTCTCCTTGGTGATTTGTGATACCTCTGAATGCACAGTTGTTGTTTTTACTGTACTTTAACAAGCTTAATTTAAATTTTTCAAGAGGGAGGAGGGCTTCCATCCTCATGAGAAGCTGAGCCACTAGTCATGAACATAGGCCAAGGCCTTAGCCTTTCCTTGCCACTTCGTGTCATAAATGGCATATTGCCAATTTTACGTTTCTCATCAGATAATTTCTTTTTTTTTCTGATTATTGATTTTTGCATCTTGGATTTTGCATGCCCTCTATAACATTGGGCATCAGCCTTAGCAGATGACGTTGATGGAATTGCATCATCAATGTCATGACTGGTGTCTTCAGCAGCTTCAGCACTAGTACTAGGAACTGGAAGTGGTTCCTGATCTTCCACAATTTTTTCCTCCAAATTGTTGTTCTCCATTTCACAGGACAGCACCCCTTTATTATTACAGCACACAGAACAGTGCCCCTTTATTTTCACAGCACCCCTGTATCCTTACAGCATACAGGACCAGTGTGTTTTTATTTTAACAACAGCATCCCTGAACTTTTATAGCATACAGGGCCAGTGTAATATTATTTTAACAACAGCAGCACCCCCGAATTATTACAGCATACAAGACTGGGCCAACACCCCTGTATTTTCACCGCATACAGGACCAGTGTGCTTTTATTTTAACAACTGCACCCCTGTATTTTAACAGCATACAGGCCAGTGTGCTTTTATTTTAACAACTGCACCCCATAATTTTTATAGCATACAGGACCAGTGTGTTTTTATTTTAACAGAAGCACCCTTGAATTTTTTCAGCATACAAGACTGGGCCAACACCCCTGTTTTTTCACAGCATACAGGACCAGTGTGCTTTTATTTTAACAACTGCACCCCCAAATTTTTACAGCATACAAGACTGGGACAGCACCCCTGTATTTTCACAGCATAAAGGACCATTGTGCTTTCATTTTAACAACTGCACTCCTTAATTTTTTACAGCATACAGGGCCAGTGTGCTTTTATTTTAACAACTGCACCCCAACATTTTTACAGCATACAGGACCAGTGTGCTTTTATTTTAATAGAAGCACCCCTGAATTTTATAGCATATGAGACTGGGACAGCACCCCTGTATTTTCACAGCATACAGGACCAGTGTGCTTTTATTTTAACAACTGCACCCCTGAATTTTTACAGCATACAGAACCAGTGTGCTTCTATTTTAACAGAAGCACCCCTGAATTTTTACAGCATACAGGACCAGTGTGCTTTTATTTTAACAGAAGCACCCCTGAATTTTTACAGCATAAAAGACTGGGCCAGCACCCCTGTATTTTTACAGCATACAGGACCAGTGTGCTTTTATTTTAACAACAGAGCACCCCTGAATTTTTACAGCATACAAGATTGGGCCAGCACTCCTGTATTTTCACAGCATACAGGACCAGTGTGCTTTTATTTTAACAAGCAATTAGCCACACTGAATTTTCACAGCATACAGGAGGACAGTGCACCTGCTCCCTGTACAACACAGTGACAGCCAGGACAGCAACAACACCAATGTACAGCTGCAGCACCCCTAACAACACATGAAACACCAGTGACAGCCAGGACAGCACACCTAACAGCACAGGTACACTACAGTGACTGTAGCAGCACCCCTACAGAGCACACACTAACCCCACCAGATGCCATCACTCACAGAAAGACAGAGTTCTGTCTCCCTCACTCTCCAAGTCCAGAGTGAAAATAGCGGTGACGTGGCTGTTTATATGGAATCCAAAACCTGCGAGAATCTGACAGAGGGCTGATAACGCTTTGACTCGTTCTGGTTTCTGGGTCTGGTGGGAAGTCCCGAGCTGGACTCGGATCCTACCTCAAAACGTGAAGTTCAGGAGGGGGGGTTCGGTTCTCTGGGAACCAAACCCGCTCATCTCTAATTAAAAGTGCTAAATAATAACAAGAGAGCTATAAACAGTAAGAGCTATATAACAACATAACTAAACAGCTTATGATGAAACGGCACTCTCAGGAGATTTGTCATTAAAGCAATTATTTTTAATGCTGATAACAATCTGTTAACGTTTCAGAGGGCAGATGCTTCTCCTTCATCATGACATATATCACAAATAACAGAACAAATTTAAAAACAAACACTTAACAACATAACTATGAACAAAATACACTGCAAAATAGCTATTATTTCTAGAGATGTGCAGTTCTGTTTCCTTGGAAACCAAAACCACTGGAACTTCCAGTTTCCAAGTCCCGTATTTCCCAGCAGGCTTTGACCAGAAAACAAGGCAAAATGGCAAGGACAACTCCATCTTGCACCACTTTTGGACTAGATTTTGGAGAAAAAACATGGTATTATCCCTCATGCTCAAACTCTCTGGTGCACCTCATACAAGAGCGAGCAGGTGAGTAACCTAATATTTATTAGTGTAAGATAGGCAGATTTGGAGTGCAAGTGTTCATTTTCTTAGCTACAATAGTTTCAAAAACCCTTGTCAGGAATCCTTGGCTATTAACATTGTACTCTTTTATGGCTTTATGTCAATGGCTGTAAAATAGATTGTGATTTATTATTTTTTATTTAATCAATTAAATGAATGAATAAATTAATCAGTTCTTTTAACCCTTGTCAGGAATCCTCTGCTATTAACAGTGTACTCTTATGGTCTTCTCTCTTAGTTGCTGCAAAACAGATTGTGATTTTATATTATTATTACTAGTGATGTGCACCGGAAATTTTTCGGGTTTTGTGTTTTGGTTTTGGATTCGGTTCCGCGGCCGTGTTTTGGATTCGGATGCATTTTGGCAAAACCTCCCTGAAATTTTTACAAAAAACCCTCAAAAACAGCTTAAATCATAGAATTTGGGGGTCATTTTGATCCCATAGTATTATTAACCTCAATAACCATAATTTCCACTCATTTCCAGTCTATTCTGAACACCTCACACCTCACAATATTATTTTTAGTCCTAAAATTTGCACCAAGGTCGCTGGATAACTAAGCTAAGCGACCCAAGTGGCTGACACAAACACCTGGCCCATCTAGGAGTGGCACTGCAGTGTCAGACAGGATGGCAGATTTAAAAAATAGTCCCCAAACAGCACATGATGCAAAGAAAAAAAGAGGTGCAAAGAGGTAGCTGTGTGACTAAGCTAAGCGACCCGAGTGGCCAACACAAACACCTGGCCCATCTAGGAGTGGCACTGCAGTGTCAGACAGGATGGCACTTCAAAAACTAGTCCCCAAACAGCACATGATGCAAAGAAAAATGAAAGAAAAAAGAGGTGCAAGATGGAATTGTCATTGGGCCCTCCCACCCACCCTTATGTTGTATAAACAGGACATGCACACTTTAACAAACCCATCATTTCAGCGACAGGGTCTGCCACACGACTGTGACTGAAATGACTGGTTGGTTTGGGCCCCCACCAAAAAAGAAGCAATCAATCTCTCCTTGCACAAACTGGCTCTACAGAGGCAAGATGTCCACCTCCTCCTAATCGTCCGATTCCTCACCCCTTTCACTGTGTACATCCCCCTCCTCACAGATTATTAATTCGTCCCCACTGGAATCCACCATCTCAGGACCCTGTGTACTTTCTGGAGGCAATTGCTGGTGAATGGCTCCACGGAGGAATTGATTATAATTCATTTTGATGAACATCATCTTCTCCACATTTTCTGGAAGTAATCTTGTACGCCGATTGCTGACAAGGTGAGCGGCTGCACTAAACACTCTTTCGGAGTACACACTGGAGGGGGGACAACTTAGGTAAAATAAAGCCAGTTTCTGGCTGCAAGTGCCTCCAAATTGCCTCTTTTTCCTGCCAGTATACGTACGGACTGTCTGACGTGCCTACTTGGATGCGGTCACTCATATAATCCTCCACCACTCTTTCAATGGTGACAGAATCATATGCAGTGGCAGTAGACGACATGTCAGTAATCGTTGGCAGGTCCTTCAGTCCGGACCAGATGTCAGTACTCACTCCAGACTGCCCTGCATCACCGCCAGCGGGTGGGCTCGGAATTCTTAGCCTTTTCCTCGCAGCCCCAGTTGTGGGAATATGTGAAGGAGGAGCTGTTGACAGGTCACGTTCCGCTTGACTTTACAATTTTCTCACCAGCAGGTCTTTGAACCTCTGCAGACTTGTGTCTGCCGGAAAGAGAGATACAATGTAGGTTTTAAATCTAGGATCGAGCACGGTGGCCAAAATGTAGTGCTCTGATTTCAACAGATTGACCACCCGTGGATCCTGGTTAAGCGAATGAAGGGCTCCATCCACAAGTCCCACATGCCTAGCAGAATCGCTCTGTTTTAGCTCCTCCTTCAATCTCTCCAGCTTCTTCTGCAAAAGCCTGATGAGGGGAATGACCTGACTGGCAGTGTCTGAACTGACTTCACGTGTGGCAAGTTCAAAAGGTTGCAGAACCTTGCCAACGTTAAAATCCTTCTCCACTGCGCTTGAGTCAGGTGCATTCCCCCTCCTTTGCCTATATCGTAGGTAGCTGTATAGGCTTGAATGGCCTTTTGCTGCTCCTCTATCCTCTGAAGCATAGAGAGGGTTGAATTCCACCTCGTTACCACCTCTTGCTTCAGATGATGGCGGGGCAGGCTCAGGAGTGTTTGCTGGTGCTCCAGTCTTCGGCACGCGGTGGCTGAATGCTGAAAGTGGCCCGCAATTTTTCGGGCAACAGACAGCATCTCTTGCACGCCCCTGTCGTTTTTTACAAAATTCTGCACCACCAAATTCAATGTATGTGCAAAACATGGGACGTGCTGGAATTTGCCCACATGTAATGCATGCACAATATTGGTGGCGTTGTCCGATGTCACAAATCCCCAGGAGAATCCAATTGGGGAAAGCCATTCTGCGATGATGTTCCTCAGTTTCCGTAAGAGGTTGTCAGCTGTGTGCCTCTTATGGAAAGCGGTGATACAAAGCGTAGCCTGCCTAGGAACGAGTTGGCGTTTGCGAGATGCTGCTACTGGTGCCGCCACTGCTGTTCTTGCTGCGGGAGGCAATATATCTACCCAGTGGGCTGTCACAGTCATATAGTCCTGAGTCTGCCCTGCTCCACTTGTCCACATGTCCTTGGTTAAGTGGACATTGGGTACAACTGCATTTTGTAGGACACTGGTGACTCTTTTTCTGAGGTCTGTGTACATTCTCGGTATCGCCTGCCTAGAGAAGTGGAACCTACATGGTATTTGATACCAGGGACACACTAACTCAATAAATTCTCTAATACCCTGTGAATTAACGGTGGATACCGGACACACGTTTAGCACCACCCAGGCTGCCAAGGCCTGAGTTATCTGCTTTGCAGCAGGATGACTGCTGTGATATTTCATCTTCCTCGTAAAGGACTGTTGGAGAGTCAATTGCTTACTGGAAGTAGTACAAGTGGTCTTCCGACTTCCCCTCTGGGATGACGATCGACTTCCAGCAGCAATAACAGCAGCGCCAGCAGCAGTAGGCGTTACACTCAAGGATGCATCGGAGGAATCCCAGACAGGAGAGGACTCGTCAGACTTGCCAGTGACATGGCCTGCAGGACTATTGGCTTTCCTGTCTAAGGAGGAAATTGACACTGAGGGAGTTGGTGGTGTGGTTTGCAGGAGCTTGGTTACAAGAGGAAGGGATTTAGTTGTCAGTGGACTGCTTCCGCTGTCAACCAAAGTTTGTGAACTTGTCAATGACTTCTGATGAATGCGCTCCAGGTGACGTATAAGGGAGGATGTTCCTAGGTGATTAACGTCCATACCCCTACTTATTACAGCTTGAAAAAGGCAACACACGGCTTGACAAATGTTGTCCGCATTGCTGTTAAAATGATTCCACACCGAAGAGGTGATTTTTTTTTGTAATTTGACCAGGCATGTCAATGGCCATATTCGTCCCACGGACAACAGTTGTCTTCCCGGGTTCCTGACTTAAACAAACCACCTCACCATCAGAATCCTCCTTGTCAATTTCCTTCTCAGCGCCAGCAACACCCATATCCTCATCCTGGTGTACTTCAACAGTGACATCTTCAATTTGACTATCAGGAACTGGACTGTGGGTGCTCCTTCCAGCACTTGCAGGGGGCGTGCAAATGGTGGAAGGCGCCACCTCTTCCCGTCCAGTGTTGGGAAGGTCAGGCATCGCAACCGACACAATTGGACTCTCCTTGGGGATTTGTGATTTAGAAGAACGCACAGTTCTTTGCTGTGCTTTTGCCAGCTTAAGTCTTTTCATTTTTCTAGTGAGAGGATGAGTGCTTCCATCCTCATGTGAATCTGAACAACTAGCCATGAACATAGGACAGGGCCTCAGCCGTTCCTTGCCACTCCGTGTCGTAAATGGCATATTGGCAAGTTTACGATTCTCATCAGACGCTTTTAATTTAGATTTTTGGGTAATTTTACTGAACTTTTGTTTTTGGGATTTTACATGCTCTCTACTATGACATTGGGCATCGGCCTTGGCAGACGACGTTGATGGCATTTCATCGTCTCGGCCATGACTAGTGGCAGCAGCTTCAGCACGAGGTGGAAGTGGATCTTGATCTTTCCCTATTTTACACTCCACATTTTTGTTCTCCATTTTTTAATGTGTGTAATTATATGCCAGTAATATATCAATAGCAATGGCCTACTGTACCGAACTGCTTTATATATACTGGTGGTCAGCAAAATTCTGCACTGTCCTCCTACTTTATATACTGCACACAACTAAAATGCAGCACACGTATGGATGGATAGTATACTTGACGACACAGAGGTAGTTAAAGCAGTGGACTACTGTACCATACTGCTATATATATACTGGTGATCAGCATAATTCTGCACTGTCCTCCTACTATATATACTGCGCACAACTAAAATACAGCACAGGTATGGATGGATAGTATACTTGACGACACAGAGGTAGGTAGATCAGTGGACTACTGTAC